>NC_135868.1:24069300-24669300 GCF_031162955.1 Sander vitreus | reverse complement strand
AGTTTTCACATTTATATTTGAGACCTACAGGTCATACAACAAACAACATTGCAACAAAATTCATTAATCACTAACATAACATGTACTGTATAATTATAATACTCCAAACATCATATAGAGTCAAACCATGTGTTCTTTTTCAGGCTTTTACACAAAGTTAGCAATCCTAACCAAATCAAAATGGAAAATAAATCCCATTTTCGATCATCTGATATTTCAGGGTTTGATTAAGTCATTTCATGGAGAATTGCAACTCTTAAATCATCATAGTATTTATAGCACAAAAGAAACAGATGGGACTCACTTTCCACTTCAGTGTACACAACCTGTTTTCCTCCTTTTGGGTTAGGGTGAGGTCCTTGAGATATACCACATACTAGCCTCTTCAAAGACTGAATGAGGCTCAGGCAGCAGGAAAATATGTACACATTTCAAGTATTTTAATTTAATTTCATTTCATTTCATTTCAAACCTTTATTTAAAACTGTGGGCCCATTGAGGGACACACTCATTTCCAATGGGGCCGAGTGCAAAGCATGCATTTCAGCAAATTACATTATAATAATAATTACAATCACATTTAAATTACAACAGATAAAAAGTGTGTTAATGTGTGGCAGACAGATACAGTATAATCCCGGGGGCAATAAAAATGTAATAATAGATGTCATAGCAGCAGTGGTAGTAATAGCAGTTGTAGTAGCAGCAGTAGTAGTAGTTATGGTGATAATAGTAATAGCTGCAGTATGAAAAATGTACAATCTTACATTAAGCCTGCACTTTAAACTGAGGATCTGAGGCTACACATTTACTCATGGAGGATTTAAAAAAAAAAAGCTGGAGGCCTCACATGTTCAGTTTAAGGGAACCTCTGGTAGTAATCCGGGATCAGATGCTCATCATCATTCTCATCATGCCTCCATAAACTGCTCCAAAAAAACAGAAAAAGAAAAAAGAAAGGCTGGAGGTCTGAAACTGGAGCCCAGCTGTGATACTGTTAGCACATTTCAGACCAGCTGTCTTGAGGGGCCCATCTCGGTCGCCATGATGAGGCTGTAAGCACCCTCCCCTCTTTCCAGATTGACCCTGCGAGTTGACTATATTTATTTCTGTGACTAATTGCACCCATTGCGACACTTAGTGATGACAGCATGTGGTGAGCGCAAGGTGTTTTCACCCGAACTCTGCTTGGAGGGACAAAAGCAACGCAGTACAGTGCCTATATATACCTACCTTTCTTACATTGGTAACCCTTGTGTTGTCCTCGTGGCAAATTTGACCCGTTTTCAAAGTTTTTGATATCAGAAATATGGGTTTCTTTTAACCAAATTGCCCAAATAAAAAATAACATGGATGCATGCATGTACATTATATGGAACCCATACAACATTCTTCACAAATTAAATGGTTTTAGAAGAGTCTCCTGACTAAATTTGAACATAAACTGTGATTATCCATCAACATCCTCTGATCCTAACTATTAGTCAAAATAGTTCATAATTTCTGCTTTAAATTTTTTTTTTTAGATATGACTGAAATTGGATTTTTGAAGACTGAGTCCAGTGATGCTTATACAATAACAATAACTCAAATTATACCAAAGCTCGTGCCTGTAAATGTGTCAATAACTACAAGAATTCAGCGTTTCTTTTTTGACTTGCCAGAGTGAAAGAGCCTCTGAAACATCATAGAGACCATTAACAAAACTCTTCCTAAAACCCAGACTAGTGACTATTGAATGGCACACAAAAACATAATTGCTTTTTAATTAAAACTATATTTGCTACAATCAACAATTAAATGAAAAACGTGTGTGGTGGAAAATAAATTGCACATCTCACAGGCTGTTGTGGTGGTTGGCACATTCATTGTTCATGAATGTCCAAACTGACCAATATGTCATTTTAAATAAAAGTCCAAAGATTCCCAGTGTCATTGCAAAAATGATGATGTAGAGAACAAAAACAAAGCTGGCTAAAATGCCAAAAGCTCTTTGTATAGCTGAGCAGACTGATCTCATGAAGTGGCGTATGTATGACACGCCATTATTGGCGTGTTATCAAGACGCATACTCACTTTTTAGCGTGTTTATCAATGCCGTTTGGCCTCCATTGACTTACATTACCTTGCGATTGTGTGGGAATTGATGCTCTAGCGAGTAGTATGAAAAATCCGCGTAGGGAGGTTGGTCGAGGATGTGTAAAACACAGGACTTTCACCCAGGAGAGCGGAGATTGTGTCCCGTGTGTGATGTTTCCTTTCCACGTTTGTTCTTTTCCTAAACCCAACCCTGTTCTTCTTTTCCTAAACCCAACCCGCGCGTCACGTTTCCTAAACCCAAACGTAACCTCGCGATAACACGCCACGTGGCGATAACACGTAGCCTCGAGATAACATAGGCGCCGATTTATGTTTTCCTCCGTGGGTACTCACGGGCGCACGCCGTTTAAAAAAAAAAAGTAGTCCAAAAATGTTTGCATTTCCAGTGAAACAGTAAATTCATCAACTTCAGTGTCCACAATGCTATTTTCCAATAAACTGCAGCTGTCATATTTCACGGATTTCATGTCGCGGCTTTCGTCACTGTTTATCATTGAGTGAAGTAGTACTAGTAGTAGTTATTTGGTTGCCATAACTTCGCGAGTGATGACGTCCTGTCACTGCTCCAGTTGCTCTGCTCACCCTAGGGTGAGAGAGAGCGGATGACAGTTCGCTTGAGTTCAGTAGAGCAGACGGCGCTACGACTTTATGACTTTTCATAAACAGCTGAAGGAGCGGTGGTGCGCGGTGTACATAGCTGAAACTCTGTTGTGCGTCTGCCCTATTTCTGATACCGTGGCGCTGGAAATTTTACTGTGGCGGACCGCCACTATGCTATCGAATGCTCATATACACACTGTGGGGGGATGGAGCGGGGTCACTAAAGAGGCGTTTTCATCCGAGAGACGCTGTGATTGGTGCATAGGATATGGAGCAGGGACAGCAACATAACCAATCACACTATGACAGACGCTCCACTTAGCACCAACTGCAATGTTTATTTTTAAAATGTATGTAGCCTACTGGCAGTCTGGCACACGTGGGTGCTCAGTGGGTGCTCGGTATTCTCCGTGGGTGCTCGAGCCCCGGAGCACCCACGGTATCGGCGCCTATGCGCGATAACATGGCTTTAGGAAAGTGGCGTGTTTACGCGAAGTCATGATGTCATGTTGAGCTGAGGGGAACTGCAGAGTTGGATGCTAATCATCTGTGGATATGACACTATAAGTGAACCCTTTCAGATTACACATAGTAATCTGATCCATCATTAACATAAAAATATTGATCAGTGCAGCTTGAATGTAACACACCGTAACATAGGCCTATCACTCCTGACACTTTACATTCATGCTAAATAAATGTTACTGCCAACAACGAGACTTACTTGAGGAAATCCGAGATAAATGTTCCAAATGTCAAGGTAGCTCTAACTTCACGAGTAGTGCATGGTTATTTCCACAATAGTTGAGTCAAATGCTTTCATGTTGTAGTGCTAAACAAGTGGCTACCACCGTCCTTGCAGATAAATTAATTACCCATCCTTTCTAATGAAAGGGCTTTGTGAAGATGAGTCAGATGCCGTGTTCTGGTTGGACCTATTGTGCCAGTCACAGTTTCCATTACGCTATTGATTAGATATAAGAAACATATTAGACTAAAGGAAATTATATGGTGCCTATAGGGTTTATGGGATTGAAATGTTTTCGAGGGTCCATTTGCATACAATAGGCGTGCTCTGTCATTTGTCTGATACTCCACACAGCACCACAGGCTGCTAAAAGCTACACTTTGCTTCCACTCGGCTGTCATCCTCAGGATGATAATACACACTGTTATCTTGATAGGGATTGTTTGGTGGAGTCCTACAGATGTGAAGCATGGAGACAGTGATTATTGTGTGTGTGTGTGTGTGTGCGAGCGCACATGCGTGCATGCGTGCATGCAGGCATGTGTGGGTATAGCGGAACACACAGATTGTCCATCTGCGTTGGATCTTGACAAGGACTGATTGGAGAGCTGGATTTCCTATTTCCCAAAGAGAACCTGTTGATTGTTCTCCAGCTGTGTTGGTGCTTTCATTCGAACATCAAAAAGCATAATTAGGGGCAGAGATAGACGTAAACATTCAGAGATTGGCAGATATATGCACTATTTTTTAAGCCATTTGAGATAACAGAACGCCTAAACATCTGTACATAATTTGAGAAAAACATGATTGTTGTCTAGGAAAATGGCTGTAGAGCCGACATCCTATTTTGTATCTAATTGTTCTCCAACTGTCTTCATCATTCTGAAACCAGTACACAACAAAAGTTGAGGATTTTCACCCCTGCCAACTAAAGAGAGACAAACATTGTCTGATGTTACTATTTTTAAGTTGCATAACATAGGTAGGGTAGGAATTTGGCATAAACAGCATGACAGGTCTTGAAACCTACTTTTAGTAGAGGTCACAGAATGTATGGCAATAGTAAGTAAAACATTTCCACGGCATTGATTTTCCAGTCCAGTCAGAGATTGAGCAAAAAATGATCATGGGTGACGGACTACGGAGGGGAAGGGGACCAATTACCTCTCATGTGAGGAGGGGCCAAAAAGATCCTAGAATGAATAGCTGTGGATGCGGGGATGGGCCCATAGAGAATGCCTTTCTACAGAGCCCAGATTTTTCTGCTACACCCATTTTTTTTAAGATACATTTTGGATTATTTTTATATTTTTGAACGTACAGAACAGACAAACACAATGGAACAAGATCAAAAACCCTCTGCCACCCTCTGCGGTCTCGAGGAAAACAAAAACAAACAAATAAGCAAAAACAGAAACAGAAATCACACCTTGCCTAGTCACTCTCCTCTAATTCTTGTGATGCTGAGGTCATTAGGACTGATACTTGTGCTGCTACATTTTTCCATAGATCTATAGTTGATGATTTGGCTTTGTTAATCCTTGCTGTAGAGAGCTCAAGCATAACTATGTCTAGAAAATACGCCAACCACTGTTTTACAAAGCGAGTGGGGGGGGGGAGAGCCTGCGTTGAGCTATCATTTTCTTGGTTGCGGTTGAGCCGGCTAGCCAAATTTTCTTCTGTCTCCCAAGCAGATGTAATTTAGAGTCGTCATTAAGTAACAAAACAACCGGGTCAGTAGGAATTCAACATCCTATCACATCAGATATTATTGATGTTTTATTCCAGAACTCATGCACCTGTTCACACTCCCAGACCATGTGCAGGAAAATTCCAGTTTGTTTAGGTTGACAGAACGTGCAATAGGGAGCGGGAATGGCTTTAGAGATGTGTCTCTTCTGAGGAGTCAGTTGCAGTTATTTTAAAAACCTAAACGATTCGGGGCTGAAGCCCCAGAAGCCGCCCCTGAGCACAAGCCCTAGGAGGGTCAATAAGCCTGCTAACTCATCTGCATGTTCTTGATGACATATGGGCTGTAATACCTCAGGCTTCTCATTACTTAGTATGGATTATGTAAATCTCCAATACATCAAGGACACGGGATTTCATGACTTCTTTTCTCGAGCAGCAGTCAATAAAATGATTGAGCATATTTTAAAACGAGATGATTTGCACATATACAGGGATTAATGGCATATGTCATGTTTGTTGTGGCGTTTTGTCTTACGGGAGAGGAAATCGTCAGAATAAAGGGACAATTTGTAAATGTCATGAAGGTCTTTTCTTCACAGATTTTATGTTGTTTTAGGCAATCTTTAGCAGTCATCTAAGCAAAACAAATTGAGCACATTTTATAGAAAGCACTCAGATCATCATATGACTGGCAATAAAACATAAATTCAGTTTACCTTTTTTAAATCACACAACAACCTGTTCTGCCACAGTGTTCTACTGACATTAAATCTTCTTCAGTCTTATTTTAAAGATGCGTTCGGCTTCAAGGCATTTATGACCATAGGCGCCGACGCCCTTTAAAAAAAAAAAGTAGGCAAAAAATGTTTGCATTTCAGAACCTTAGGAAATGGAGAGAGGCCGACACGAACACACACGCCTATTATATTATCTTTCAACTCGGGACAGCGCCACTTTTCACAAATACAGATAGGATTGGAGATGAGAAGTTTAACTGACGTAACCGCGATCAGCTTCGTGGGAAATTAAGAATCAATGCCACCTGTCTAGTAGCCTAGGATAGGATATGGAGCAGGGGACTGACAGCGACATAACCAATCACACTATGACAGACGCTCCACTTAGCCCCAACTGCAATGTTTAATTTGAAATGAATGTAGCATACTGGCAGTCTGGCACTCGTGGGTGCTCAGCATTTTCCGTGGGTCCTCGAGCTCCGGAGCACCTACGGTATCGGCGCCTATGTTTATGACAAAACATGGTTATTTTTTCAAGGATAAGTTCACCAACATTACAAAAGAAAGTCACTTACCTCCAGTGACAGGAGCAATGCAGATAGCTTTGAGATATCTTTCTCTGAGATTTAAGCATCCGCCCCAATACAGTGGAGGTGAAGGATATTTTATTTGTGGTGCTCACAGCAATAAAAACTTAAATGATAAAATAAAAAAAAAGGATAACACCAATATATCTGTCCCCATTACTCTGGATAATCCACAGAACATGTTTACAGCTTTTTTTATCGGAACATCTGTTTATCAAAGAAAGCCCTTGTGAAAAAAAAGTTAGGTAAGCAACACATTGTTTTTGGAAAGACACATTCAATTTCAACAATCACATTTGACAATAAACATTCCATCCACCATTATCTTTTTGGAGTGGAAGCACAACTTTCAGAAGTTGTTGATGAAAACAAAGTATCTACATTGCCACATACTACAAGATAAAGTAAGTTTTTGTGATTTGAATCTGTCTAACAAGACAATAACTATATTTTAGCTTTTAAGCTGTGATAGCAACGTCGGTCTATCCACCACTTTGATCCAGGCTGAAATATCGCAGCTACTATCATCGACTGCGATGACAGTTGTTATTGATCCCCAGAGGATGTATCCTAATGACGTTTGTGATTACTTGACTTCTCCTTCCTCCAGTGCCACCATTAGATTGCTATTCTAAAGGTCCCATATTATAAAAAGTGATATTTCCATTTCTTTCCGGTTAAGGTGCTGTATAAATACTGTGAAAGTATTGCTTAATCCACAGAGAAATGCACACTTTCAGGTTAGGGGGGCTTAAAGAGACAGGCGCTAAAACGGAGCGTTTCAGACAGAAGGTGAAGACAGGTACATTCAGACAGACATAATAAGGAAAATAATGTTTTTTTTTTAACAATAAAGCATGTAAACAAGTTAAAGTAGAAACCCAAAATACAAGTATGAACTTGAAAATAAGCATAATATGGGAAAGTATATGTTTTCAGTGAAATACCTTGACAAGTATGAAAAGATCTCCATGAAATACAGATTTAAATGATTTTCTGTAGTAGTAGGCTACTAATGCTAGTTCCAGAAAGTAAGAAATAACCTAACTGGGCAACGAAAATCCTACAGGTCACTTCATTTACAAGTTTGCTCGTGAGATCCCTTTCATGTCTTCACATATTAAAGACACTTCATGTGAAATCCGGAAATTCCGGCAGATAATCACCCTTTTTGGCCAGATGTCCGTTACCTTCCGCTTTCTTTGTGTTGTAATTCTAAACTCCAGTGGATTTGTGAGGACTATGGTTAAGTGCTCCTCAGATCTCTGCAGGGTAAATCCAGACAGCTAGCTAGACTATCTGTCCATTCTGAGTTTTCTGTTGAACGACTAAAACAACTTTTGAACGTACACACGTTCCACCAAAACAAGCAGAGGCACCGTGACTTAGCACTGCCCAAGACAATTGTAATTGGTTTAAAGAAATGCCTCCTGTTTTTACCTCTTATGAGTTTCTCCTTATGTCAGCAATTGATTTTTAATCAGTACGTTTTTCTCCCACCCCAGAATTCTGTGTGGACTAGCCAGACCCTCTTCTGAAGCGCTGTGGAGGAAGGTCTGGCAATGCGAAACTAATTACTGCTCTAAGAACATTGTCTTCTTTACTTCACTTCGAATTAATTTGAAATGTCATGTTCATGTTAATTTATTCAACCAGTTATAATCTCAGAGTGATCGATGATTATGAACTGTGAATGTGCTGCAGTACATAATGGCTCTCATTTGTTTACACCAGTATTTGCCTCTAGAATGTTAAATCATGGTGTTTTGAACTTTTTGGTACAGTTTGATTTAGTCCTTCTAATGAAGGAACAGTGATTAAAACAAAAACACATAAAGATTATTGTGTTTTTATCCCCTTAACACTGGTGTAACTTTACCTGGATGTATCTGAGATCTATCAGTGATTAATGAAGTGTCGCTGAAGACTTTAGTGGTTTTGTTCACTCGAGATTCTATATCCAGCTCAGCAATTTGTAAGATCAAATCTGTGCTGTGGATCAACACCTTGCTGCTTGGCAGCCAGCTGTAATGCTTTTATTATGCTAGATGAATAGATACTTGCCTTTATTCTCGAAAACAAGAAAGCTGTTACTGTCATACTGCTGCTTATTGAAAAACCATTTGAAGCGTTCACCCTAGTTGCGCTTTGTAACCAGTAGATTATTTTCACTTTGCTAAAGTTTCCTATTGGGAGCTTGATGGAGGTCTCCACACAGATCGATGGGAATGTGTCCCTGTGGTGCTGATGCTCTCTGTGGGAGTCAGTGGCTCTGGAGCCAGCTGGTCTGTTTTCACTGCTCAGAGGGACTATGTGTGCACACATGGTCCCTCGGTAAAACACAGTTTGTGCCTGTGGCTTTATTCTAAAAACATGGACATGAGATATTATTAATCTGAAAGAGAGATATAAAATACTCTAGTATGTCCAACTATCTCTTTCCATTTTACACACCAAAATCTACTCGTTGTAAGTACTACTCAGCCTGTGAAGACAGTTGTATATAATGTTGTCTTTGGCTCTGAACGGAGCCTTTCAAAGTCTGAGAAAATAACTGTAATGATGTCATCAGAGTGGAGGTCTTCAAGGGTCTACCCGAACCCTAGGATCCGAGACCCGACCCGGGACCTGTACTGGGTTCGGATCCACGGTTTATACAGTCAATCGGGTCCAGGTTGGATCCCGTTCTATTACCGTGGTTCCTAGGTCTGTTTAACATTATGTGTAATACCCGAAGGGATCCGAGAAGACCCGGCCGTGATCAGACAGCGCTGATGATGATGAGTCAGAGAGCACAGGTCAGAGTCGGAGAGCACAGATGATAGCAAGTTACCAATGCTAGCGTTAGCAGCTGTGGCAACGAGCAATTGTTATTCAAGTTCAAAAGGGCAAAGGGCAAACAGTCAAAGTTATCTTTATTATGCTAGATGCAACAAAAATGCAAAGCTGATTCTGAACGAGTCGTGTTTGTCATGATGCGTCACTGTGACAGCCTTTAAAGGCATACTATGTAACTTTTCCCTCTTCGGTCCCCCTACAGGTTGTCTCATAGGAACTACAGCTCGCACGTCCCGCTGCTTCGGTCCCCCTACAGGATGTCTCATTGGAACTACAGCTATGCAAGCTGTAGTTCCGGGTCTGGCCAGGTTCAGGTCCGACATTTCTCGGTTTTGCATGGGTCAGGGTGCCAGCTTTTAAATAATAGACAGGTCTGGTTCAGAGTATTACATTTGCATGAATTGGCATGCATTTTTGTACCTGTGAAGACCTCTTCATGAGAGGTTATTTTCTCATTTACATCATCAGGGGTTCTGTCGTTTTAGGCTCGGAGGCATCACATTTATAACAACACCTTTGTAATATACTGTGTGGAGTATGAACGACATGGGTGTTTAGGAAAAACATCGGCTCTAAGGATGCTGTGATGGTGCATTATGGGAAATGTAGGATCCAGTGTTTTGGGGAGCCCGCATTAGAGACAAACGTCAGGAAATCTTGGTCTCTACTACTTTGATGTTGACCTGGTCCGGTCAATATTGAAATCACGATTATTTAACACGATTACTCATTGACTTTTGGAAAGATGTTTCATTTTTAGTTTTAGTTTTTTAAACAGTGAAACAGTTAAATGAATCAACAGTGAAATCACCTTAAACTGTGAAATTTCCCCTAATACTTTTCCCGTTTGAACTTCAGAACACAAAACAAAATAAGAGTTTACATACCAAACGTAATGTGCAAAATAATAGTTTTTCTCGATTACCTTGTGTTTGTGACGCACAGCCCTAGTTGACCATTCTAGTGGCATGGCTAATGCCAATTAAATATCTCAACAGTATAAGATGGATTGCCATTGATTGGACATTCATTTCCCAAATATTGTTTCCCAGAGGATGACTCATACAGACCTTTCCTCTAGCACCATCAGCATGTTGACATTTTTGGCTTTTAGTGAAATATCAAGACTATTGGATGGATTGCCATGGAATTAGGTACACATATTATTTCCCTCTCAGGATAAATTGTAACAAATTTAGTAGCCCCTGACTTTTGATCTAGTGCCACCATCAGGTCAAAATTCAAATGTGTCCAATACTTTGGTTCATGATCAAATACCTGCACAACTATTATGACATTATACAATTTGGGTCTTATTTTTGTAGTTTTGGCCATCACTTGTATTAACAATAATACCTTTTTACTCATCAGGTTTATTGCTACGATCTATCAAAAAAGAAGTTTGTAGGGTTTAAAAAAGAAACTCAAGCTGAACAGTAAAACGATGACCTAAACAGTCTGCTGTAAACATCCATCACAGCTCTTACAGATTGACTTCCTCGTTCAGTTCTCACCATATTCATCATAGTTTGCACACAGTTTTCCTGTGCAATGAGGGATCATCACATGCATGTCAGATGCAGTTACTTTTTTCTTTTTTTATTACATGCTCATAATATGCACAGTAAATGCAGGGTGGTATGTCTTCAAAAATAGAAATTATAAGTATATGTAATATAAGTATTGAAATGCTGAAGTGCACATTTTTCCAGTGTCTAGGTGGGCTATGCAATTACACTTCTAGGAAATTATGCAAATAAAAGCTGTCATAAACCAGAACTTTACCTCACACTTCACACACACACAAAAAAAGGTTCTGCTTTTCTTGTCAGGTACTACACTAGGTTTGAATGGCATGGGAAAATGTTCATCCACAGCAGCCAAGATAAGGCTCACATCTTACCTGGAGACAGGACCAGTAAAGCTGCTGGATCTAACTATTCACCTATAGGCAGAACCTGCATACATCTTACTGTACTCCTCTCTGTGCAATTCCTGGCTCAACACTCAAAGACGTATCTGCCTCGAAACAGCGACTACCCTGAGGCTGATGTAAGCAGCATCCATAGGGTTAAAACAAGAGATGAAGCAACACAGGGGCGGAAGGAGGGGGTGGCTTCTAGGGCTCTAACCCCAAATGTTTTCTCAAAAGCCCTGAATCTTTTAGGTTTTTAAACTAACTTCAACTTTGTGTCATTTCCGCTCAGTCTCAACGACTAAAAATAAGTTTCAAGATAATGCTGTTTACGCCAACTTCCTACGCTACCTATGTTATGTAACTTAAAAATAGTAACATCAGAACATTTTTGCCCCATTTTAGGTGGCAGCAGTAAAAATCAATCATCCTTAACATTAGTTGTGTTCTGGTTTCAGAATGATGAAGACAGTTAGAGAACAATAGATACAAAATAGGATGTAGGTGCTGCAGGATTATTCTTTTCCTTGGCAACTATGTTTTTCCCGAAGACATTCTATTATCAAATGGCTTTGAAAAATAGTGCACATAGCTGCCGTAAATGGAGCATGCCCCCGCAACCCCACCAGGTTTGGGCCGAGCCCCGAATGTTTACAACGTCTAGCTCCACTCCTGAAGCAACAGCTTGAAAACGTAGGTAATCTGAAACAAACGGCTGTAACAAAAAGCTGAATATGAATACTGTAGCATATTTAGCTTCACTGGACTGTTATGTTCTATTGTTGTCGGTACTACTTCCTTGCACTGTGTCACTGTTTCCATCCATCACGACAATATAAGTGGCTTGTAGCTTTTTTTTTGTGTCTTCTCATCTGTGTAAAGAGAGAAGCCTCTACCATAGACACACGTGTTCAAATGCCCACAGGCCAGCAAGAGGCTTTCTCTCACCCTTAGAGTTTCTTAAAGGATTTGAGTGGTGGCGACTGGCTGTTCCACTCCAGCACAGGCAAAGCAGAGTGGGTAATACAGGCTCAAGTGGGCCAGTGCGAGTGGAGAGTGGTATTGGTGAGCTGTTGCTTGAAGAACCGTAGAGCCTCTTTGTAGTTAGCGGAGTCCGGGTCCAGGTGGTGTCTTTCTTAAGTAGCTATCACAAAGGAGCCATGTTGGCTGAACACTGGGTTAGAAAATGGAGGTAGAGTGTGGCAGGAGAGAAGATGGATAGGGAGACATCCTAAATAAATAAAGGGTTTGTTGGGATATACCGTATTTTACTGTCCCGTTACATATCTATAAGGGGTTAACATGGTAGTCTCGCATTGCCAGACCGTACTCCACAGTGCTGTGGCTACACCACACATACATTCCAGGATAGGAGAAAAACATGCTCTAGGTTGTTTGCATTTTGTAGCGTTAGACATTTCTGCAGCAGTCTATCGTTGTAACAGTCACCAAAATGGTTAGGTAGCACCTAGTGGCTAATATTCACGGGAGAAAAATGACAGACCTCTCTTTTGGTCTGGGAACTCTCACGGACCGTTTATTCTGCGCATGCTCACAATAGCATTCAAGTGCACGCAGGCACACACGTACAAATATGATGTCACTGCGTAAGCTATTTAACATGGCTTTGCTACTCATATCAAATATGCTTAACACTCCCACTCAAAGACATGTTTACAGCTCTCTGTAGTGGTGAATAAAAACCAAAAATACATCACTTCAAAATAAAACATCTGGCATACAGGCAATGTTTTAAAAACTTCAAAAAAAAAAACATTTACATTTGCCAGTTCACATTACTCTCCAAACAAATATTCTTTGAATCTCTCAAGCTTAGCCTTTGTCACTGGCTTGGTAAGCACATCAGCTACCATGTTTGCAGTAGGGCAGTATTCTATAGATCTTTTCCCTTCTGTGTGTGCAGACCTTACAAAGTGATACTTTATATCTACATGTTTGCTTCTCTGTCTGCATACTGGGTTTTTAGATAAAGCTATTGGCCCCTGGTTGTCCTCATATATCTTGACTGGTACATGCTGGTTACAACTATCTATTCCTTTAAGCAGTTGTACAAGGTACATACTCTCTTGAGTAGTGGCTGCTAGGGCCATATACTCAGCTTCACAGGTGGATAGTGCCACCGTTGGCTGTTTTCTACTCTTCCATGATATAACTGGACCATTCTCAGTTAAGCTGAAACAGTATCCAGTTGTGCTCCTCCTATCATTTTTATCGGCTGCCCAATCAGCATAACTACATCCCTCAAGCTGTAGGCTTTCCTCACTTTTCTTTTAGTGTAGTTCTTGAGCTATAGTACCCTTTAAGTACCTCAGTAGGTGTTTTGATATAGCCCAATGCTGTTGCTTTGGTTCGGCTAGGTGTTACTAGCTAGATAGTTTACTAACAACCCAGCTCAGGTCAGGTCTAGTACATGTCATAATGTATAGCAACCTACCTACTATCTCTCTATATCCTGTTGAGTCAATAACTTCACCCTCACTGTCAAAGTCTAACTTTTGCTCACATGGGGTGGATCTTGGTTTACATTCAGACATTCCAAATTTTGCTAACATCTTCTCTGTCTCTTTTGAGTCATTTTGATCTCTCCCTCGGTCTGTCTGAAGTCGATACCCAGGAAGTGTTTAAGTGGACCCATATCTTTCATCTTAAACCTTCTCTTCAACATTTCTTTTACATCACTGAGCAAGGTGTTGTTACTCGCCGCTATGATAAAGTCATCTACCCATACTAACAGAATCACTTTCTCGTTCTCAGATTCTCTGCTGTAGACACAATGATCAGCATCATTTTGTACAAATGAATTTCTGTAAGGTGATCATGCAGTAACATGTTCCAGTTACGCCCGGACTGTTTTAAACCATACAATGACTTATTGAGTTTACACACTAAGTGTTCTCCTGTTTTTGACTTGATCTCAAAACCCTCCGTTTGTTCCATATATACCTCACAGTCCATCGGAGCATGGAGGTAAGCAGTCTTCACATCCATTTGGTGTAGGGTAAGATCCTCCTGTACAGCCACCTGCATCAATGCTAGGACAGAGGTCATATTGGCTGTCGGTGAAAAGGTTTCTCTATAGTCAATCCCTTCTACTTGACCATATCCTTTTGCGACATATCTGGCTTTACAAGTCTCAGATCCATCTGGCCCCTCTTTCACTGCATACACCCAACGGCCTCCCACTGCTTGTTTGCCTCTTGGCAGTGGGGTCAGAGTGAAAGTCTCATTCTCTGTCAAAGAGTTCATCTCTTCTTTCATTGCGTCAGTCCACATTTTTGACTTCTTAGAGTCCATAGCCTCTCTGAATGTTTTAGGTACACCATACGCCACTCTGTAGAAATAATCTACATTTTCACTTTCGTCATTATTACACTCAGCTTTACACTGGTACTCCTTTAACTATTCTGGAGCCTTTTTCTGTCTCGTAGGATACCTCCTTTCTCCCTGTTCTCTCTGAGTGCCATCTGTCTGGGTCGGACCTGCCTCACCAGTCTCCTCTACACTGGACTCTTTACTCTCCTTAGGCTGTCCCTGACCCTGGTTGACTACCTTTGGTGGTGTACTTACATAACTCTCAATGTTGTCCCCCATGTCACAATCTGTCTGAGTCTGGCTATCTGCGCTACCTTTGGTGATGAATTTCACCAGCCTATGTTTTAGGACTTTTCCTGTCTCAGGATAATACACATTATATGCTGGACTATATTCATCATAGCCTACAAAAATCCCTTTTTCGCACCTTGAATCCAGCTTCTTTTTATCCTGCTTATATATGTAGCATTCAGAGCCAAATATCTTCATGTGAGATAGGTTAGGTGTTTTTCCTGTGAAAACACTGTAAGGTGTCTGCTCTAGTCGCTTACTGTAACACCTGTTGAGGATTTGAGCGGCTGTCTGTACAGCATATGTCCATAATTGCTTTGGGAGGTTACTCTCCAATAGCATGCATCGTGACATCTCAAATAAGGTTCTCCAACCTCTCTCGGCAGTTCCGTTCTGATGAGGTGAGTAGGGTGCACTTGTCTCGTGCCTTATCCTGTTACTCCTAAGTAAAGACTGGAACTCCTGCCGGTAAACTCTGTGCCATTATCAGATCTTATGCACTTTATCTTTCCATATGGGGCTACGTCTGCTATGAATTTTTCTGTAGCTTTTGTTGTGTCACTCTTTGTTTTGATAAAGTATGGAAAAATCATCCCACTGTAATCATCAGTAAATGCTACTGCATACCTATATCCATCTTTATCTGCTGGTTCTATAGGACCGCATAAGTCTGTGTGTACTAGCTCTAGTACAATTGTAGCTTTAGCGTCTGCCTGTCTGTTTCTGCTTTGTGTAAACTTGCCCTGTGTGCATATTTCACAGTTTTGATTAGACTTTTCGTGTTTCCCTTTTATTGTCATCCCTTTAACCACCTTTTCTAATTTTGCAACATCATCAAAATTACAATGACCAAGTATCCTACGCCAGGTTTGAATGTCATGACAACCATACACTTCATCAACGTTTTCATTTTCTACTGTGCTAAGGTAATACAGCCTACCATACACATCCATTTTGAACTTTGATACCATCCTTGAAGTCCTTGAAGTGGATCTCTGCTCCGTTGGCTGTAGCTGCTTTGACTGAAAAGATGTTTTGTGGAAACGATGGGATGTACAGTGCTTGCTTGAGCCTCGTTTTCACTTGTCGTCCCTCGCTGTCCAGTATGTTGATTTCGGCGTCTCCCCTCATCTTTGCCATCCCGCTCACCTTAGTTCCGTCGGCAAGCTCGATCACGTGGTCCTCGGGTCTGAAGCTTTTGTCAACCGTTTTGAACTTTGTGGCGTCGTTGATCATGTGTGTCGTGGCGCCGCAGTCGACCATGAGACCCTTCTTTTTTCCTCTTTGTGTAGAACAGTCACTCAGCTTGAAGATGTAGGCTCTGCCTCCGTCTCTCCGTCAGCTTTCTTCACATGGTCATGGCCTCGTCCTCGACCGCGCCCCCTTCCTCGCTGTGGTGTGTCCCATTTTCGTTCCTCTGTATAAAGCTTAGTGGTTGTGTCAGCAAGGTAGATAGAAATAGAACTCTTTAGCCAAATAATCACAAATTCAATACAGGGATTTATTTTACCTTATAATTATTACTTAGGTAGCCTATCTTTTTAGTAAAAAAAAGAAATTCTACAAAGGGAGGGAAAAAAACCGATAAACAATTCTCAAAGAAGGCTGGCTTGCCCAGGTCCAGGCCAGCTCAGCGGCGTCTTTCTCCCGTCGCGTCCTGCTGTCTCTCCTACCTACACCAGCATCCACACACCCTGTCCCCTCTTTTCTACAGAAAGTCGCCAGATTTGTCGCTAGTCGCTTTTTTGAAAAAAAGTTGCTAAGGGGGTCTAAAAAGTTGCTAAATCTAGCGACAAAGTCGCTGAATTGGCAACACTGCACGGAGACTGTGTAGGTTAGTGTGTGTACGTTAGTTACGTACGCTAATTACGTAATTTACGTTAGAAATCCCAGAGATCGCGTCGTGTTTCTTTTCATTACGGTTGCCCGTTCAGAAGTCAGAGACAATGTAAGTTTGTACTCTTTCTATTTAGCTATTGTTGCAGCAGATGAAGCTATTCCTGAGTTGTTTGAGTCTGCAGTGAGTCCTGAATGTTTACCGTTTGACCCTGTGATGTGAAGCTGCTAGCTTATCTGTACTTTGCTAGTTTGCTACCTTTCCTGTTCATCACACATGTTACTAGCTAGTGTGTGATAACTTTTTTGGGGGCTTTAATCGTTACTGTGCTGGAGAGGATGTTTATATTACTTGCACGGTGTGATAATTGTACATTTTATTTCAGTATTTGTTAATATTTGTTATTTTTAATATAATTAATATTTGTTAATTCCTTTGGCTACAGCCTTGGCTAAACATTTGACATAATATAAACAATATGATATTCAAACTTTTGACTGCTTTCTTGAATAACTAAATAACACAATACTTGTACTTTTACTTTCCGTACTTGAGTAGTACATTTTAAAATAAACAATAAATTGCAATACTTAAGTGCAAAAAATGTTGAATACTTTAGTACTTCTACTTAAGTGCTTAAAGAGCACTTCTACTTCTACTCAAGTCACTTTTTTGATAGAGCACTTGTACTTTTACTCAAGTATGGGTCTCTAGTACTTTATACACCTCTGTATTCAATGCACCTGCTTCACCAGCTCTAACAAATGTGCACGGTGAACTACTGCACTTTGCAATTAATAAAACAAGTACACCTTTTACCATCTTATTACATTCCCATTTGCATTCAGTTCCAGTATACTGTGCTATTAGATAGAGACAGTTATCCAGGTCGAGAGGTTTGTACCAATAAACTGCAGTACAGCAATTACTTTACATCACTAAACCTAACTTGATGTGCTACATACTGTATCTAACATGACATTCATGACATTTCATTAAAATAAAAATTACATGGACACCCGCTGCAAATGGGTTCTTCTTATTAATTATACAAAACTATTAATGCAGTTATTTCCTTGAAAGATTTATATGAATTCTTCGACGTGCATGTTAAGTTATGTCATGCTGCATGTGAGACTAGATGGTGGACAAGATGGACAAGATGGAATCAAAGTTGAGTTTTTAAACTCAGATACTTCCCTAGTCTCACCGGATGTGGACTGTGGATATGAGCCTATCATTGGCCGGCTATCTAGGCTAGCATTCTCCTTCCCTCGCACTATCTATTTTGCAAGAACGCCTTTGCTGCATCCAGGGTTTAGCGTTACCCAGGACGATTGTGATTTGTTTAAAGAAATACAAACAAGCCAGAGCTTATTTTCCAGCCTATAGCAGAATGATAATGAGTATTTCTAGACCTTTCTCTGGCGCTGACACCGCTGTATCAAATATTAATATAAGCTTACATTGCAGGACATTTTAATTCATTCATGTCTCAAATATTTAATAAATGAAAAAAAGAAGCTCAATTGATCATTCTTGTTTATAACATTTTACATTTTAGGGCCTCATCTTTAAGAAAACGTGAAGTTTTACAACTTTGGTTTTATTCTAATACCCAACCCATCATTTTTATTGGTTATAATAACCTTGTATTTACCAGGTTATTTGAAATTGTCTTTCTTTACGGAAAAGGCAGGCATTTCTTTGAGTGAATCCCACGTATGCTGTCCTGATGCTGGAAATACGCACCAGCTTAGCATGATAGCTGAAAGCAGAGGGAACAACTGGCATCTGCTGGTTGCCAACAACAACAACATCAAGATCAGACTCCAGGAAGTCATTGAGCAGCAGCTGTATGCCAAGATGGCTGTCCTCTTCCCCACTAGCTTCTGTAACTCAATGCAATCTCTCATTCAGTATTTCTTTTAGCTGTCTTTTTTCCTGAGGTTTATTTTCCATATTCTGAGAAAAATCAGCAGCCACCACATCACTTTCTTTAATAAGTTGAAACCTTTGTGATTTTAATGATGATTACTTTGTAAACTACAGCTCCCATGAAATTTAGCAGTGCGGCAGCATAGGTACTTACAGTACATTGTCATAGCTATTACATTATCCCAAAGTTCCAACTTTTCAGCTGTCAGACTTCTACACCACCCTCGTCTCTCTGTCCTGCTGTTCTTACAGACATGTCTGAGCTAGCTGTGACCCCTCAACTCACCCATGGACCCGCATTGTGTTTTCGAGCCAGTGAAGGTCCTGGGCTTATGGGAAATGGTGTTCATTAACTGCCGCAAAAACCTGAAACAGGGGCCTTCAACATTTTTTAAGCCAAGGACCCCTTAACTGAGAGAGAGACCCCCTACTACATATATTGTGTACAATTAAGTTGCATATTAAACTGGGCCTACAATACTGTGTAGGGCCGCCTAAAGCCTTTATAAATACCTTTTTAGTGCATAGAATACTAAACTATTAAAATAATAACTGTTGGCATTGAAGATCTATGACCTGAAATACTGAATAAGAAAAGACTGTCCAATTGAAAACATTCACCAACAGCTGCCCTCTTCAGATAATACAGACAACAGTGCACTTCATTCACCTACCTCTGCCCCCCCTCTCTTCTTTACCCCAGTTACCAGTGGTGTTCCCCAGGGCTCAGTTCTGGGGCCCCTCCTTTTTATAATTTACTTACTTCCTCTAGGTTTTATTTTCAGGAAATACAATATTCAATTTCACTGCTACGCGGATGACACCCAGCTCTACTTGTCCACCAAACCCACTTCCATGCTACCTCCGTCTTCCCTGTCTGACTGTTTAGACGAAGTTAAAACCTGGTTCACTCATAACTTCCTCAAATTAAACAGTAGCAAAACAGAAATTCTCCTTGTTGGCTCCAAATCCACTCTAGCAAAATGTCCCAATTTCTCACTCTTCATCGACAATTCCAAAGTCCCCTCTTCCACTCACATCAAGAGCCTCGGGGTCATCCTCGATAGTACAGTTTTTGAAAAACACATCAATAATCTCACCCGGTCTGCTTACTTTCATTTACGCACCATGCACTGCTTTCGTCTATCACTTACACCCAATAATACTGCTACTCTCATCCACGCTCTTGTCACTTCTCGTATTGATTATTGTAACTCCCTCCTCTCTGGTTTACCCTACAAGTCCATCCATAAACTCCAATTTGTCCAAAACTCAGCTGCCCATATTATCACCAGAACCCCAACAACGGAACACATTACTCCACTCCTTAAACACTGCAAAAGAAACTGCACTGACTCCCTGTCCAATACCGTATTGACTTTAAGATTCTTCTTCTCACCTTCAAAGCCCACCATAATCTTGCTCCTCCATACCTCTCTGAACTCCTTCAGCCCTACACTCCATCCCGAACTCTCCGATTCTCCTCTTCCTCACTGCTTTTCACTCCTTCTGTCCGCCTGTCCACAATGGGGTTAAGTGCCTTCAACCATTCTGCTCCTCGCCTTTGGAACTCCCTCCCGCTATCCATCCATACCATAGAGTCTCTACCCACCTTTAAAACCTCCCTCAAAACCCACCTTTTCCGAAAGGCCTACCCCACATGACTTCACTCTCCATCAAAATAGGATAGATTGCCTTATTCTAATTTTCTACCTCAATCTTTCAAATGTGTTTGTTTTAATTTAATTATATTTGCCTTTTTAACTGTATTTTTGCTTGTTTTAACTGTAAGGTGTCCTTGAGTGCTATGAAAGGCACCCATAAACAAAATGTATTATTATTATTATTATTATTATTATTATTATTATTATTATTACATATGGAGTGAACTACACAACAAAGTGTTGAGTCTGTTCCAAACCTATTAAAAATGTCAATGTTTTTTTTTTTTTGGAACAGAGCCTGCAGTTTGGGTTTTACCTCGGCTCCCTATAGTTAGGCCACATCATGTAAGTCTCCCTTAATTCACATCTATTCATTTTTACCTTTCAGTTGGTGTACAGATGAAAATAAGATAGATAATTAGTATCATATTTGTTTGCTTTGGATGGTTCCCCCAGGCCTCTAGTCTTTATGCTAAACTAAGGTAATCGCCACCTGGCTCTTGCTCCTTTAGGTAACCGACAGAAGTAGCAACATATGACCCTGGGTGGGAAGTCTGACAGTATTGAAAGGCCCGAGTAATGCATTGTTGTTTTCTTCTTGTCATTGGATTTGCTGACAGTAACAAAATAAAGAATACCACCATCCTTTACGTGTCTTGAATTGCACCTCACGTCACCCTTTGCCGGCTAGTTGCATTCTCATCCACTGCGTCCGCCCCGGGCTGTGAGTCAGCATGACACGGTACCCAGCTGCCAAACCACTGGGTGTTCCTCCTTGCAGCTCAGACCTGAGACGGATTTGCATTTCATCTTATTGCTATGCTCATACACTGTGTTCCCGGAGTCACACATTGTGCTCATTTCCCTCTCTGACGTGACTCCCTTAAAGAAGCCGCATGTAGAGCTGCAGGGTATTTTATGTAACTTGTCTGTGGGTACAGTAGGAGTGCAGATGACCAATGCTACTCCATCACTACCACCTGCTGTTAATTCTTTCCTGCTGGACCCTGACAATCATCTTCCCTCTGTAACTCTGCACTGTAATGCACTCCCACACGGTCTTATCACAACCACTTTATCCCATCTGTAGAAAGAGTGGGAGTGTGTGGTCTCCTGTATGAGTTATTGCCATGGAACAGCAGCATGAAATCAGCGTCGGCGGCTTGTGCACAGTGTGTGGTCCGCTAGCGTTTTTGATACACAGGAGTGTCTCTGATACTAAATGCGGTACACCCGCAGGGTGGAACACAAATACAGTGTGATAGCACAGTGACAGTAGAATTACATACAGTAGGTTGAAAAAAAAAGAGCAAATAAACCAGCGGGGTGAGGTCTGTAATCGTCACAGCATCCCCTTCAGTTTGCATGGCATTGCAACAGTGTTGACATAGTTTTTGTTCCTAATTGTATGATCATTAATTCATGATAAATGAAAGGAATATAATTTGCAGAACTTAGTGATTATCATGAAACACGATATGCAACATGTGCTTTTTGGGACTGCTCAGTTGCGTGATTGCTGCAACATTATGCACGCAGGTGTTCAGTTCGTGCAAAGTAATCGTGATATGTATGATGATTTATGTAAATACAAAGCTCAATTAGTTTCAAGTCATTGCGTGTGTATTATAAATGCCGATCTGCTGCGGAGTGAATTGGCATGAAAAAAGATGTGAAGTCTACTGAACAAGACATGGGAAACGAAAGCCAAGCTGCATTCTGTTCCACATGGTACATGAACAGTACTTCCTACTACCTGTTTATGCAATGTCCGTTAAAGCTATAGTGCGTACTTTCTGTCTCCCCCCATTAAGAAATCAAAGTAATGACAACAACACTGTCGGCACATCCACATGATGCAAACCTTTGGTTATTCTGCACCATCCTTCGTCTCCAAAGCTGAACGCTGCAGTTTCCTTTCTCAGCAGTAACTTCAAGGTGCATTATGAGTTCCTGCATGACTTCACTTCTGTTGACGTTCCAAGTAAATCCCAAACAAAACAGAGCAAGCTCGCCCCTCCCCCCATGTTTCCGTAACTGTCATGACTAACTGGCTAACTGTCACTAACCCCCACCCCCTCCCCCAACCATCTTGTCGGTGATTGGCTAGAACGTGGTTTGTTGTATTTTGGTGCCTATCCTGTGCCTCTAGTGTTTGTTTGACATTTACGACCCCTGTGTTGTCTCCCAAGACCGGGCTTTTTCACAGTGTGTTCAGGGGGCAGGCAGCCAGCAGATCAAGGAGAGATGCCTACGATTTAAGACAAAAATTCAATCGCGCTGAAACCATGCAGGAACTCATATTGCACCTTTAAAACGCATCATTGGAGCTGCTGGGCTCGAAAGTCGCCGGACGACACCATTTTGTGAACATAGCCATACTGAGAAATCCCGAGAGAGTTGTGTGGAGCTGATAGTCTTAATTAGCTTTGTAACAACTCATTTGGCAATGGCTTGAATGTAACGGACGTTCATTAATATAAAATAGTCTGTTGATCAGAGAAAATAATAGGAACTTAATCGGTGAGCAGGAAAGAGGATATCAGGATACAGTGAGTATGTTTACATGCACACCGACATTTCAGTGTTATTCTGAATATGACAATATTCCGAATTTGATACAGGTCATGTAAACAGCCGGTTGGATATTCCGAATAAGGCCTTTTTCCGAATATAGCATTTTCCGATTAAGACGTGGGATATTCTGGTATCATTCAGGTTTTAGAGGCATTCTTAGGACATGTATACAGCGCATTCGAAATATGCGTCTCAACCGGGGGTTTTACGCCCAGTTTGCGGCCTCTTGCCTGTTTACGGCTTATGGTCAGCTCGGTGCGTTGCTATAGTTGCTGTAAACAAACCAAACAGCCAACGGTTTGCGAGGCTGCAGACCCGATAAGAAGGAGAAACACAGCTACTTTTCAACATATTCAAAGACTTGGATATCAACCTGTTTTTGGATATGCACACACATCGCTACGCCGACCTTTTCAAGAAGCTGGTTGAAGGAATGAAAGAGCGACATTAACTTCGCACTGTCCAACAAGTCCTCCACTGCTGGAAAACTTTGAAAAAAATCCTATTTTGCACGGCTGAATGTAAACGGGAATATTAGTGGAATATTCACTTTCATTAGTCATGTAAACAGCTTAGTCGGAATATCGTCTTTTTCGGAATAAGGTCAAAAAAAAATTATGTGCATGTAAACGTAGTCAATAAGACTAAAACTGTTAGGGAATTAATTTTCTCCTACAGTGGTCTTCAGCCTTAATAGGCCAAACATGCTCTAGCGTGTAGTGAAGGCTCCCCGGCTGCTGTGGGTCAACATACTGTACGTAATCACAGACTTGCTGGGAGTAACATCGCATGTTTTCGTCTTGCAAAAAATAGTCAGTTTGAGATGACCTTCTGACTACGGAAAAACATATCCCAGGTACAAGTCTGTTGGCAGAGAGGCAGCAGGGCGCACCAGGCCAAGTGGTGTCAGTTTCTCTGGGGACGTGATTTTAGCAAGAACAGCACGAGTGCCTGTTGCTTAGCAGCACTCGATGGCCGTATTTCTCGATGCTGGGCAATGAGCTTCATTAGGTGAGGCCTAACAGGGGATTTAGAGTGACACCTGGGACAGCTTAGAGTCCTGCCAGGAGCAGGCTGCAGGATGCGACTGCGCCGTGACTTTAAATGTCTGAAGAAATTGTAATGATTGCACATAGGGAGGATTGGGATGACCACAGTGGGCTACAGCTGCGACACAATGCGTGTCAGTGTAATGCTGTCCACAGAGGTTTAATTAGCATTTTATAGGAAGTGCACGGAGATTCTGCTTTGAAGTTAATGCTAGTTATCAAGACTGAGCAGAGATGATGCTGTCATTGTGCTCCAGGTTTTTACCTGGTTCTCTAGTTTATCTGGTAGAATATAACGCTACAATGAATTTTGCCTGAAGCAAATTTAGTGGGGTTTGTGTCTTTATCAGCAGAGCTGGAGAAGAGGGGTAGAGCAATATTACTGAATGTATTTCATTTTTAATTATTTTTTCAGAATAAAAACACTTAACAGATGTAAACCAGTGTGGTCAAGAAGCCATAGGCCTGTACAGTGGACAGGGGAATATGAACACAAGAAAAGAAAACAAGACACAAAATGGACAGCGCAATGCAGCAGCCCCGTCCCCCGTTTCCATACAACTAAACTTCATTCTCAATTATGTTTTGAGGGAAACGTATTGTGTCCTGGATTAGTTTGTTTTTTACTTATAACAAATACGTTTCTAATCAAAATCCTCCAAAGTCTGTCTATTAAGGAGGTCGGGGTGGATGAATGGGTCAAACAAACAATGGACTTTCACCCAGGTTCTTTGTGTTACATTTGTGTTAAAAGACACGGCTAGAATGCAGACACAGACTGTATACTTAATGAAAGGCAGGAGGATGAAGCAACACAGAATGTAATGACCAGATAATAAACAATGCAATGATGACTTATTGTAAAAAATGTTGCAATGGTTACAAGCTCTTGGCATTCCATATCTGTGCAGCACAATATCTTAGGGAATACTGGCCATTTAGTTTTAAAGCAACTATGATCAGTATCCTTACATTAACAATTGAACGCGGGACTACTTGTATGTGAAACGGGTCATTCATAGTGATAAACCGGCAGAGAACTGTCACCTGACTGTAGATTCCCTCTGCTCTACAGAGCATTTTTAGGATATTTCAGCTCATTAAAATCAACGAAAACGCTCTGAAATTCCACTGTACGCTACACGCCCAGCACGAAACAGCACACAGACACATTCAGCAACTAGCTGGTGGAGCATTAGAGACACCTAATTCTTTCCGGAAATCCAGAGAAAAAGGTGGAGTTAATATTGGAATGCAGGGTTCAACAATAAGGGTTGCCCGATGGCTCCGGGCAAGTCAAACGCCCACGTCAAAAAATGCTTGTTGAATGATTTAATTTTAATGTGCCTTTGGCCAATCAAGAATTGAGTTGGTGCTTGACACTTTTTTCAACGCTTTTCACATTTTAAATATGCATTTTGACATTTTTTTTAAATTTTTTTTTCTCGACGCTATTGAAGTTTTTTTATAACATTTTTTTCGGGCAAGTACAATTTTTTTTCACTAGAACCCTGAATTGGGATTCATCAGCAGTCAGAAACATGATTCCAAATGACTGCTGATGTAGCTCCATATCTACTGAATGTGTACATGGGCAACTAAAGTTTAGCAAATACTGCACATTTCATCGTTTTTTATAATGATAATGAATTTAAAGGTGCCGTAGGTAGGATTGTGAAGATCCAGGACTTAGCCAAACAATTTGAACATCGACAACTTCTCAGTCCCCCCCCCACACCCTTTTCCGCTAAAGCCCTAAACGGTCTCCTAAGCCCCTCCCCCCACAAGGGAGAATGAGCAGTGATTGACACGCAGTTAGTTATTTTACAAATCACACTACAGGCTGTAGGTGGTGCCAGAGGAGCCAGATTTTTTTTATTACCTGCTTCATGTAGTTAGTAGTAACAGTCAGCAGCTATAAACCCACAATTATTGATTTATTCAACATTTATATTGTTTCAACTGTGCAATACTGACAAATGTGTGCTAATACTATAATAATAATTCAACTGTGCAATACTATGGCATTAATACTGCATGTATACTGCTCAATAGATCCCATTTTTCAGCACTATTATTACTCACACTGTTGTTGTATTGTAGTATATTTATTATCCCTTTTTTCCATATATATTGTTTCCTCTAACAAGGTACTGATTCACTAATAGTACAATGTGTGGGCATTACATGTGATACAGTACTGTATGTGACCATGTTTGGTAGCTAAGCAAAACAATTGAACTGTTGTTGAAAGCATCAGTTGTGCCTAAAATAATCAAGGAGTTTAATTAGCAAAAGATGGCAGAACTTGGTAATCTTCCAGCACACAGGAGCACAGACAGGCACAACCACTGCCTTTGTTTATGCAAATAAGTTCATTAGTATATTAACACAACATTATTAATGTGATTTCATTATTGTACAGTATTAGAGTGGTAGATGGCATTAAATGTGTTTGGCAAACAACTGCATCCCATGATGTCACCATAATGACTGAATTCAGAGCTGCTGTTTAGAAGGAACCATGTCTTATCTCCTCAATTCAGGGCCCCAATTATTGCTGAGCAAATTAAAACATTAAAACAGTATCGCTTAAATGACCTCATGAGGAGAGAGACACTGGGACTGGGATAAACATGCAGCGTTGTATGTTACACACACAAACACACACACACACACACACACACACACACACACACACACACACACACACACACACACAAACAGAGAGTAATGTCACTGAGGAGCGGGTCCATATTGATCGTTCATTAATATTTATTAGCCCATAGTCTGTGCTGGAGAGGTTCAACAGTCTGAAGAAGGAGGTAGAGAGGTTTGGGAGTGAGAAAGGAAGGAAAGGAGGCTAAGTGTTAACTATGAGAAAGACTGAAGGAGGAACACAGTGAATAAGCTTCGAGGTAGGGGAGAAGGTCAGACTATTTCTTTTAAACAACAGGAATTGGAAGAGAGGACAGCTGACAGAAAGTTAGTTTTATAAGTCTTACCTACTGCACCTTTAAAGGTATCTTCCCTCCTGCATAATTAAAACTTATTAAGAAATCATACACATTTCTACTCTTACATTTTACACAAAGCCTTAGTTTTAAAATGTTCTGACTGTAAAGGTCCAATGTGTAGGAATTTCTCCCATCTAGCGTTGAGATCATATATTGTAATCAACTCTCTCGCGCCACGCAGTTCAAAGAATGTATTACAGCTACGGTAGCCTTCACGCTTCAAAAAGCCGGTCTCTTGCTCTTTTCAATATCCTTTTTCTTTTTCTCGGCAAAGAAGAAGACTCCTGTTCCTGAAATTTGGATTTTGAATATGTGTGGTCCTCCATGTTTCCTTCTTCAAACTTGCCGGGGCCGGGAAGCTACGATACCCATTAGCAGCATTAGCGGCACCTGTGAGTTTATCATGTGACAGCGAAAACACAAAAGGCGGAGCAGTATGCAAGATGGCGCATGAATATGGAGCGTCTACCCCCAGTTTATGCGAATGCAAATGTAACATTTCAAGCCAAAAGGAATACTTGGAATTGATGGTGGTGGTAAATATTCATGAAAAAGGACAAGTTTGTGAACGGTAACACAGATTTTGATAATGAACAACTAAACACGTTACACACTGGACCTTTAACATCTGATAAGTGCCTAGGTGAGTTACAGGTACACTAGTTTTCAGAAGTGTGTCGGTGACAGAGAAATAACTGCAAATTGAGTTTCAATCCGTTAAATGAGGTCCAAACTGTGTGGTACTGTGGAACCTCGCTCTTCAATAATGAAGCAGAAATCCATACAGCTCTGGCCCAAAATTGTCAGCAAGAACAAGTAAGCCTCCACTGCACAGCACTAATTACTGGCCTTTACATTATTGACAGTCCATCGGCATATTTTGTCTTTTGGCAGCTAAATGCCTTTAAAGAAGATATGTTTAGCTAAAAACGGAAAGGATCCAATAGGGGAGTGTATGGAGGGTTGTTGACTACATGAAGTCCAGAAACAATATGGTCAGTGTGGCATATTATCAACTCAGGTCAACTGAAGTATAACTTAACGGATAATTCCAACTTATTATAACTTGGGTCTTATTTTCATAGTTTTGACCATCGTTTATATTGGTTATGATAACATTGTACTCAAAGTAATGACTGAGATCTGCGAATAGAGAGTTGCTGGTCTACCACTGCCTTGATCAGTTAATTTATTTATTTTTTTTATTCGGTGACTTTGGTGTTTTAGAAGGGTTAGGAACTAACAAAACTAACAAACAAACTAACCGATCTAGGCAGCGGTGGACCAGCAACTCCTGTGTTCTGCGAGGTAAAATGAAAGGAGGTGGTATTGAAAAGAGCAATATAACGGCTTCAGTTCCCCGTTATAAAGGGCTGTCTGACTGCAAGGTAAAGCAGTGAAAGTATTCTAAATATAGCGTACACTTAAACTGATATTGATTTTTTTTTTAGGTGGTCCTTTTTTTAGGTGGCTAAAATAAGTTTTACCTGCTGCACCCATCCACAGCAATACATTGCTTAGCTTCCAAGCTGCCATTTGACAACTATGTAAGTTGGCAGTGAGAAACGGCAGCAAAAAGTAACTCTTTGAACACTCAGTAATTCTGTAAGTGGACATCAAAACTGCTCACAGCACATTTCATTTTGCCAACCAGGCCAATCTGTGATCATTCGTATACCAATAGATACATTTTTATAACTTGATAACTAAATTTAGTTTAGCTAAATTATAACCAGTGTGGCCTTATTATCATGAGGAATAATGTAGTGCATAAAAGAACCGCAACAAAACCAAACGTCAATCTAAAAAGAACCCATACTGTGTGCCTTGTGTGGGTTCAGCTCCCTGAGGGATAATACAGGTTTCACTCATTATTTCACCCATCAAAACAATTCGTACATATTCAACGTGGGTAATCTCCCAAACCAATACTTGTGTTTGGTGTCCCGCTGTTAAAACTCGCATGATGGCTGCAGCGTGCTGCTGACAGCTCAGCATCTCGTAGTAAAGTCCTCTAGTCTTGTTTATCACTGTAGTAGGTCACTCCCAGTCTGAGATCACTGGCATGGACAGAGGACATCACAAACATCCTTCAGAGGGGAGACTTCAAAGACAACTCACAGCATGCATTTAAAATGGAGAAAATTAGTGAAACATCCTTTTAAATGAAATCTGGAATTATGATTTGCATTGAAGGTTGCAGAAGCATGAGTCACCTTTGTTAATACTCATCTCCCCTGTGGTGTTTTATCACTGAAATTGCTCCCAGACAGCTTTGTGCTGGGAGCTGAAGTGAGAAACACAAGATTGAAGAGCGGTGCTGCAATGACTTAGTCTGGCTATCACCAGACCAAGCTCAATCTTTTAAGATTGAACATTATTCTGGGGAGTCTGCTCTGTATTATCTCTGCACAAGAGGCGTGATCAACGGGCATAGTTCAAATGACTCTGTACGCAATTGGATAGTCCTTCAACCAATCAGACCAACGATCCGGGTGACGTAGCAGCGACAGCGGCATCAACGGGTTGCTGCCATGGAGTGCTGCGCTTCGGTGGCCGGCTTGTTGAATGTAAACAAAAAGCTGCTTGGTCGCTTCTCTGTCGTCATCATAGCGTGCCAGGTGGATAAGCCAGTTTGTGATTAGTTCCCGCAAATTTGTAACGGAAGCAGGATAGATAAACGTACAGGTTTCCAGCCTGAGCTGCAGGGGTGAAATCAAATAGCTGGCAGATCGGGCTGAGCGGGTCTAACAATGACTATCTGGTTTTGGGTGACTCATTGTTGATTAGTAGTTTTCAGGTGACAGGAAGGCCTCTAAATCCCCTTTGTGAACTATTGTGGGTTAGACTGAATACATGTGAAAATGTTAGAAAGATAAATAAAGAATTTTAGGAGTGAATCTAAGTAGGCAGCACCACATTCCTATATACCTAAGATGCTCTGTAATATCTTATCACCTTTGTCATCAAGCTTAGCCTTGTAACAATTGGGAGCTATCGTGGCGTTGCGTGTTAATTAGACGTGTAGTGTTTTGTAGCCGTAAAATCGTGTGAGTTGGCGTGAGTGTGGCCTACTGTTTAGGCACTTTTATTTTCTTTAAATTGCGTGTCTCCATGTGTTGGTTAGCTTTGATATTAGACTTGTGTGTTTGGATTATGCTGATTAGCAAGTGGGCTACTATTGTGTAACATGCTGTTTTGGAGGGTTACTTCTGCTTCTCAGCAAATCAACATTGCTTTTGCCATTTGGGTAACATTGGTTCACATAGCCTGTATATGCATTGTCGTATTCCCACTGTAGGTGACTGAAGCGCGGATAGCGCAGTTGAACATGGCAGAATTTGAGCCAAAGGAGTTTCTTGAAATTGAAGCAACCAGTCCATGGTTAGCTAAGCTTGACAGACAGCAACTGAGGAAAGTGATTTAGTATTTGGAGTTAGAGGTTTCAGAGGAGGCTAGGAAGCCAGCACGCATATTGATCGTTTTGCTAAAGATCGTTTTTAGAATTTGAAAACCAAACTAGGTGATGTCATTCACACACAGATGGGAAATATCCCTTTTGTCCGATGATCCTGAACTATTCTCTCCTGATCCTGTAGCATGGGTCCATTACTGTAAGTACTATTAGAAAACACACAAGACAGTTGTCAAGTTTGGGGCCTCTGCAAAAGTTTGGCTGACTCATTATCAACAGCGAGAATAACAAAACACAACAAAGGAAGGAACGATAAATCATTCAGTCAAACTTGAAGCTGCATATCATAACTGAGATGTGTTCTTCTCGGCAAAGATCTTGGACGTTGTTTTTGTTATTGTTACTCTATGGAACAATGAAGTATTAGCAGCAGTTCAGGCTACAGTGAGAAAGTAGCCAGAGTCTGTGTTGTTCTGCTGGTAATCAATCTGAGCAGCCACAATCATATTGGTCCGTCAGACAAGTTCAGGCTGACCTGGACCAGATGCTATTGGCTTAACGGCTTATTACATATGATGTATGAAATGTCAGACACTGCCTGGATGTTGAGCATACAAATATAGTTATATACTGAAGCAATGGAATCAAATAGCATTGGCATTTTAAACAATACATTCAACAAACCAAATCATCATTTCTCTGTAATAGAATATGTATTCCTGACATGGCAAATGTGCTGTTTCTATTGCAGAGGTGTCAAAAGTATTCCCATTCATTACTCAAGTAGAGGTATAGATACTAGGGTTTAAAAAGAGTTCTGTAGAAGTTGAAGTATCAACTCAAGCTTTTTACTCAAGTAAAAGTGTAAAAGTACTGGTTTCAAAACTACTTAATGTATAAAAGTATAAGTAATATACAACATTTTTCTAAAGGCCATAATGACTATAATGTTATGTTAAAATGTTAATGTTGAAAAATTTGGAATGCACCTGTTTCAGCCGCATTTATGCCCATTGAAAATGAACGCATTTTAGTACAAAGCAAATACATTAAAGAACCACTACTGAGCATTAACATGTGTTTCATGGAGCTGAAAGATATGATGACTAGTTGCCTATAAGTATTGTAATTAGCTCGTGGTACTTAGGTGCGCAGAGCTCGCAGCGCATTCGAAAGGAGCTGTTTATTGCATCCAACCATTTCGAAATATTCTTCCAGGTACGGCAAGGGATGTAGAAGGGTTGACGGTCTTCCTGGCTATCAACCTCCTCGCTGGTGCTTGGTTGGGACATTTCGCTCGAGTTCTCTTGAGTGTCTGCCACGGACATCTTCGCACTAGGCTACAATTAAACGCCTGCTATTTCCTTGCTGGAGTGTGACGTGATGTGTGCGATGGATCCCGAACAAACCAATAGGGTGTCGGAATGGTATATGTTTATACTTCTCATCTAACCACAATCAAATTCACTCTATCCGGATGGCGCGATTTAGCTGGCTAGGTTTTTTTTTTTTTTTGCTGTTTTTTTTGAACGATGACAAGCCGGAATGAACAAGCCAAACTGAAATAGGAGTAACAAGGCTATTTTTAAAATGTAAGGAGTAGAAAGTACAGATAATTGCGTGAAAATGTAAGGAGTAGAAGTAAAAAGTCTGCTGTAAAATAATTACTCCAGTAAAGTATAGATACCCACATTTTTTTACTTAAGTAAGTTAACAAAGTATTTGTACTTCGTTACTTGACACCTCTGTTCTATTGTCACTTTATCATACATATAGATATAATATGGATAAATATAAAACAGCCAACCCGAAGAACATGAACTAAAAGCTTTGCAGTTGTCTATGCTGTGTGTATCTGGTGTCTGCAATGTAGTAGTATAGTAGAGTAAGTCCTGCTCCTCATAGTTTTACTCAAAGGAAGTTCAGAAATATTAGCATATAAATATTGAAGCTGATCTAACTGCTTCTAACTGGTTCCGATACAACCAAACTGCATTCTCAAAAACATTTCGAAGGAAACGTTTTTATTATGTATTTATACGCTGTGAAACGGTCACAGTTTTAAACAGGTCGTTAACGTTGTGAATTGAACTACTTGGTTAGGTTCCGGCAACAAAAGTACATGGTTAAGTTCAGGAAAAAGATCATGGTTTGGGTAAATTAAGAATGTTTGTTACATAATGTTATGCACGTGTGTAAGTTAAGTACGTTAACGTACGTGACGTAGGTTAAGTTATGCACTTACGTCACATAGGTTAGGTACTTACCTAACTTTGCTCAAAAATACGTCAACGTTGACTTTTGGTTTCACACAGGACACAAACCAGTGGTCTCCTGAGTTTAAATCCCATCTATCCACCCCGACCTCCTCCTCCCTACGCGGACTCTGAACGCCGACTTTGAATGCGGTCTTTGATTAGAAACACATTTGTGATACGTCAAAAAACAAACATAATCCGGGACAAATTACTTTTCACTCGAAACGTAATTGAGAATGCAGTTTATTTGTATGGGAGTGTAATTTTGTGGGGATGGGGCTCTATCTAGATGCCACTAGTGTGGCTAAGAAGAGAATATATTGAATCTCAATGATTGATGTGATCATCAGTCAATCAGTCTTACCCATGTTGCCACTGATGTACATTCGGTCCAACTTTTCGTTATTTCGGTATACTACATACTGCTCTCTGTGGCTGTTTCGACTGATTCTCCCTCTGCAATCCCAGTTCCTTATTTTCTACTTTACCTGGCGATGGCATCTCTTGCCTTGTGCATTCTGTGTGTCCCATATCTCAGTTGGCTGCTGTACTTCAGAGCCATAGGGGTTTGTTTGTGGTGCTTCCCACTGAATCCCACACTGCTGCTTGGATTAATCAGGGAGCACACTCATGAAAAGAGCCTGTCTCCCAAAATAAGAGTATAAGAGAGTATACCCATTCATGGAATAAATGGATCTGCATCCCCTCTGAAAGTGTCATTAAGAGAATTACAGTCAGAATAGACATAACGGCACTTACTCACGAGATGGATAACACACCTAGCATGCATTGACTGTACTTAAAGGTTTAAGGAATCTCAAATTGTCTGAGGAGCTATAGCACCCATCTTCCACAGGCAATACTCAGGATTACCAGCTTCTCTGTCCAGGCTGCTCAGCTTCTAGCTCAGACTCTCTTTTGTGTACTGTCTACCTTGTCTCTCCAAATTGAGCTCTCCAGAGCAAACAGACAACTGAGGGACTACAGATTTGAGGCTGCACTGTCCTTATACTTTTCTCAACCTCCTTTCCAACTGCAGCAGGCATCTGTTTTTAGTGTAGAAGCTCTAATAAATCCACTGTAGACACTACCTGCTCAGTCGTGTTGTGTCTTTTGCGAATGATTCATCCGAAATAAACACATGTTTTGGGTTAAAAACTGAACTGAATCACTTCCTGAAACGATCCGTTCATTTCTCAGTCCAGTTGAGCTCTCAGTCAGTTGCGGCTCGCGAACGAACGTGCAGAGAGTCTCACTGAGATTCAAGTCGTTCGTTTGCAAGCGGTATCTTTATATAACTAAATTCTCAGCTTACTAGCTTGTCCTTCACGAACGACCGTTCTCAGTTCAATAGTTAGGAAGTTCAATCAGCTCCGGTCAATCAGCTCCGGTCAAGCACTGCGATGAAACAGTGTGTGATTATTGATTCCCTCCTCTCCCTTCCCCTACCTTTCAGGTCTTGAAGTAGATAAGACCTAACTAATAATAATAATTAGGTGTCGTGAAAATATATACGTGCTGTACATAATAAGGTAGGACTTCAGCTTTCAGTTCGGTATCTTTATTTAACCATATTCTCCGTTCTCAGTTCACTTTTAGTGAGTTTCAGTTCAGCAAGTTGGACTACGTGTAGTCTGAGCTCCGGTCAAGCACTACGCGATTAGGTGAACAAATCTTTCAAACAAATCTTTTTATTAAACAGATTCTAGTGATTCAGGACACTGAAAAGAACTGCTTTGCCCATCGCTAGAGCTCAGGGCCAAGTTAACAACTAGTGGAGTCAACATATAGTCGAGCATATAGCAGCTAAAGAGATATGTCCCTCAGGAGCTGGTGGAGACCAAAACAGAGTTAAAAGGAGAGTTAGTATTGGACTTAAATTCATTAGGTGGACTGAAACATGAGTCCAAATGAATTATTATGTTGCTACATGTGGAAACAGGCAACTGTTTGCTAAAATGTTAGCCACAAAAACTTAATAATATATGGATATTGTGGCCCCCAAGTGGCCAGAAAAGTCTTCTTAACTGTTTAAAAAATAACAAAAGTCATGACAACAATCATTCGCTAAACCTAACCGAGTACTTTTAGTAAGCTTAATTTAAACCTTAGCCATAAAGACGGAAGATCAGAAAACGCTACTGTAAATAATTTTTGTAATTTGAATTGCGCCATGTGCGCTTGTGACGTGATAGACAGATGGTTCATCCAGCCAGGTATTTTTTGATAGCTGCCCTTTTCCAAACCGTTTCCAATGACGGCTTCTCAGATGGTTCTGTGTAACAAACCATCTGGCTCGTCAGGTTATCATACCACTCCCAATGAGTAAAAAAACTATTGTTTGTATCAGGTTTGTGTTAAATAAGTTGGTCATTGACAGCAGCAAAACAAACATAACAAACATAACAACACAAACACTCATTTATGAAACTATGTTAGTGAATCTGCTTTTTTATATGAATTTCCTCTGTCATACACTCGTTGCATGTCTCTGGTTAAGAGCATCGGACAAAACACTTCAAATGTAAATGTGATCTTTTTAATCTACTGGCAGGCATCTCTTATATCGGTGGAGTTGCCTCTTCATCTGTGTAGAATTTTAGGTTTGATATTTTTTCCTTAACAATAGAGTTAAGACAACCAGCAGCGGAAAGAGCATAACCATTATGGTGTCATAACAGAATGGAATTGTAGGCAGACTTAGTGTTTCAAAGAGCACTGATAGCGAAAGGTTCCCTGCCTGTAGTAGGTAACCATGGTGTTCCCACTTCCCAGACACATTAAGCTCTTGTTGGTGACGTAGTGAAGAATCAGGCAGAAAGCTGAACAAGGTGTTCTCACCTCTGTGCTCCCTGCACTTCTTGACCTTCATTAAAATGCCATGGCTTAAGAGCAAATAATGCCACCTGAAGTAATACGAGGCAGATTAACCTGCGGATCAAACAAGCAAAAGGCGTTGGTTTAAGCAACTGCTCGACACTTGTAAAGTAACTAGCCAGGCTGTGTGTGGGTACTAATGAGGGACTACCGTGATACTGTTATGAATAATGGATGATATAGATTATATAACCAGCAATGTGTAAAACTAAATGAAAACCATAGGGACGTATCCTCTACTTTATTCGTTGACAATTTGATGTTCAGAGGATCAAATGTTAAGCAACTATGTTTCTACTTTGATTTAGTGTGCATATTATATTCCACATGAATAGTTTATGCCCTTATTCCAATAAAAAAAAAAAAAAAAAAATTATTTCAGGGCAAAATGCAACCATTTTTATTTCAAAAGGGTTCATTTAAAATGTCAGTGTAGTTGTGGTACATTAAATGAAAGTGACATTTGCAGTTTTCTGAAGAATACAAATAACATACAATTTAATCCCATTTCCTACCTTCATGCCTGCATTTGGTAATAAGAAAATAAAAGAAGACCAAAACAAATACTAATCAAATGTATTTATTTATTTCTTTTTTATTAACAATGGATCAAATGTGTAACTTGAAAGCAGGGATGCAGCGAATCCAGGATTCGGCTTCGGATTTGGCCAAATATTGGGCTTTTTGGCGGGGTTGGGTTTCTGCCGAACCGTAGAATTTTTTTCCATCGAACCCTAAGCTCGCACTACGCACGCTACGCTGGTCGACGTAATGACACCGCCGTTGATTACTGTAAGGTGTTTACGTAGGTCGACCGTTCAATGCAGTAGGCTGTGAGAAAGGGAAAATGGAACTCGTGAGCAGAAAAAGTGTTGTTTGGCAGTACTTTCAGTCAAAAGAAGGCCATTCAAGTCCAGCTACATGTTCAATTTGCAATGCCGATTTGTCTCGTGGTGGAAAGAACCGTAAACAATACACAACATCGCCGCTGTTAAAACATTTGCGTATGAAACATCCGAAAGAATACGAGTTGTGCATGAAAGAATCTACAGACAGCAGCCAAAATGCAGCAACTTCAGATACGGCAAAGGAAGGACAGTCACAGCTGAAAACTTGTGTTAACCATTTGTTTACTTCATTAATGTGTTTACTGTGTTCATGGACTGAGGATGGGAGTAGCATTCGGTATTCGGCCAAACCCCAACAATCTGGATTCGGTGTATCCCTAGTTATTTTACATTAGAGATTTCTGTATTTGAGTTCTTGTCTGTGCTTGTCGGAAAAAGGCGATGTCACATATTTTTCTTCACCAATCCAATCAAGCAACATTTAAAGGGGCTACAACATTTAAAGGGGCAATTTGTGCCTTTCTGCATCAATATATAGTGCAAATGTCTTTATTTATGTAAAGGAAATTATAATAGTTTTTTTGGGGTGGGTTGCACTGGCCAGTTTTGATTATTGCCCCCCCATCCCCCCTTCAAATTATGCCCATGCAGCCAAGAAAATTTTGACTTTGATTTACTCTTACTTAATCATGAATATTTAATGTTGCAGAGAAATACTTTCTGGAAGTCAGTTGCTTTAAGGATTAATGTTTAATCACTAGGTAGCAGATGAGAGGCTGCTGGATCTCAGCATCTGAACTCGAGGTGTAGGCTGTTGGTTAATTCATTAAGCCATTACGCCATTACATGACCGTGTGAGATGTTCCTTTTTCTAGTACAGGAAAAAATAAATATTTCTGATATAATAATAGAATGATATAATAATTGGATAGGCTGCCAGCTGTGTCAATTTAGAGTTTAACAGTGACTCACACTCACTCACACAGACCTATGTAGTTCACATTGTGGGTGTGGGCAGACATTCAAAATAAGTCATAGTAAAGTGGATTGGAGCCAAACAAAGGTTGAGTCATGCAGTTTATGATGAGAGCTGCTTTGGTATATTCATAAATGTGTCAAACATTAGAGGCACTTTGGAGATGACTGTGGAGAGCCACAGGGGTTGAGATACATTTATTCAATTATAGATTGAATTTTGTGATAGCTCAAAAAAAATGATCTGTTTGTGTCAGTAGGTCTGGTGTAATCAAATACATCTTAATGTACAGTTAGATCCGTCTAATGTTTGGCTCTTTGGTTTTCAACAACAATTACCTTGGTCATAATCATAGTTCCTTTAAGATGTTTTTTTCAGCCATTCTACAGACATGCCTTGCCTTGACAACTAGATGGATTGTCATTACGTGGTACAGATATTTATGGTTCTCAAAGGATGAATCATTTACATGTACGTGTGTGTATTCATTTGGCAGAAGCTTTTGTCCAAAGCGATGTACAAATGAGGTACATGAAAGTGCTTCAACACTCAACCTGACACAAGTGCCACAAGGCTTGCAGGTACTGAAGCAACATGTAAATGCCTAGCAAATGTTTCTTTTTAAAAGAGCTAGATAAAGATCAAAAGATAGAGAGAAAGTGAACATTGGATGTGTAAGTACTCTCAGAAGAGATAGGTATTTGAGCAATGTTCAAAGACAGAAAGGGACTCTGCTGACTTAAGCAAGCATAGTAACTCCGAGGAAGAAGACTTGGGTTGAGATTTCCTGCCTCGCAGTGACAGTAGGAGTAGTCGCCGGTCATCAAGTTCAAGTTACTTTATTTGTACCCAGAGGTAGATTTTGTTTGCAGTAGAGTCCTCATACACACATATGGGAAAAAAACAAAGAGGCACATATATCACACATCATTCAACTTGAGACAGTGGAAATTAAGAAATGGCAAAAATGTAAAGGTTCTTACCGGTCCAGATTATACTTAAATATTCATGTGAACTAAAATGCTAATAGTAAAAAGAAAGAAAGTAAAACAAAATGAATCAGTAAAAATGGTCATGGTTCGGGATACAATAAGCGTAAATTAGGTACATTATGTACTTTTCACGTCACAAATTCATGTCATGTAGGTAACGTACTTAACTTACATAACTTAAAATAAGTCAATGTTGACTTTTGGTGTCACGCGGGAAACCAACAGCGTAGGGATGCACCAGTGATCACGCTGGACATCGAAATAGGCCGATTTACTGTCCTTGGCCCATCGGCAAATAAGGTTACATGCTCCGATGGCAGTAGCTGATGTTAATGTATTTTGCGCTGCCTTAATGTTGTGTTAGTTGGTCTAACTCACACAACAGTAACAGTAGCCTCCCCATACCTCGAAAAAGAATATTCCAGTGTACGATTACCTGAAAGCTAATAAAAAAACGGAGAGATGACCTCGATACAGCATTCGAGAAGGGGAAATCCCCGCGGATTGTGTATCTTACTAGCTGGTAGCACGCAGCTAACAAGGTAATGTTTGCTTGTCGGTAGCCTGCTGCTTGACTATTCCAGACACCATGGCCACAGCCGGAGTCGGAGATGACAGAGAAACAACAGAAAATCCTCCTGGCATTTCTTTAAACCAATCACAATCGCCTTGGGTGGTGCTAAGCGCCGAGTGGAGCCAAGATGCCTCTGCAAAATAGCCTCGGGAAGGAACTTGTTTTGGTGGAACGTGGACGTTGAAAAGTTGTTTCAGTCGTTCAACAGAAAACTCAGATTGGACAGATAGTCTAGCTAGCTGTCTGGATTTACCCTGCAGAGATCCTTGGAGCAGTTAACCATAGTCTTCATAAATCCACCGGAGTTTAAAATTTCAACACAAAGAAAGCGGAAGGTAACGGACATCCGAAAAGAGTGACAGCCGGCGGAATTTACGCTAGAACCAGAACAATCCCAGAAGTGGAACGTTGTGGGTACAACATTTTGCCTTCCCCATGAATGAGTTATGGAAAGAAACAACAAAGCATGTGGGTGCCTTCAGGTACACTCACTAATGGTGGAGAATTTTTGCTCATTCGCAGTTAGTGTGATGAAGATGGTTCAATATTCTTCTTATAATGATATTTATTTGTTTACCTGGCGCAAAAGAAAACAACAAATATCGGCATCGATATCAATATCGACATTGGCCAAATGAAAAGTCTACACATCGCTATCGGTATAGGTATTGGCTGAGACATTTGCAGTTGGTGCATCCCTACAACAGCGGTCTCCTGGGTTAAAGTCCTGTGTTTGTTTGAGCCATCCATCCACACCGACCTCCTACCTATGAGGGCTCTTGTTAGAAATGTATTTGTGCTCACAGCCCTGCCAGAGATGAACAATCCTAATGACTTAAGTGATTCCCTGACTTTTTAGCTAATGCCAGCAGCAAGTCAAAGTGTTCACTCATCCAGTGAAATACCTCAACACCGCTTGGATGGACTGGAATATCATTTTGCATTTACATTTACGCTTCCCAGATAATTTATGCTAATTACTTTTGTGATCCTCATGACTTTTCTACTAGCACTACCATGAGGTTGACATTTGTGGTTTTGAATGACATATCTTGATAACTATTGGATTGATTGCCCTGCCATTTGGTGCACATATTGTTGTTGCCATTGGTGATCTCTGACTTTTCATCCATGGGCACCATATTCAGTTTGTGCAATACTTTGGTTTACGATCTGCAAAACTGATGACATCGCCATCAGCCTCAGCTTTCTTCTCTTTTAGAGCAGCAAATGTGAGCATGGTAATGCACTAAACTAAGATTAAGAATAGAAGAACTGTTCATATTAGCATGCTGACATCTCAGTTCAGCCTCACAGAGCTGCTAGCATAACAATAGACTTTCAGTCTTGTTTTATCGTGGCTGTGGTTGTAGAAAAAGATCGTGACATGGAAGTCCAATTTAATTCCATTTTATTTATAGTGTCATATCATAACAGAAGTTATCTCAGGTCACTTTACAGATAGAGTAGGTCTAGACCACACTATAATTTACAAAGACCCAACATTTCACAAAAGTGTGTTGAGCTACAGATTTCACCTCTTCCTACTCCCAATGACACCATTTTTATGAGGCACCTTTGTGTAGACGTGTTATCACACTTCCCACCCTTGTTTGTTCATACATTTAAACGGTGACTCAACAGATGTGCAGTGAAACAGAAAATGAACACATTGAAATGTGCCGAGAGAGAGAGAGAGAGAGAGAATGCTGTTCTTTTGAACGCACACTAAGGGACACGGAAAATTAGACGTTCACTGTTTATTATTTTTTTGCTGTTTACTTTTTAGCAGATGGCCAGCAGATTTAGAATAATTCCCTTTTTGAATGCCAGGCTTATGGAGGAATGCTATACATGCTTTTGAGCCGCAGTTGTCCTTGCAGAATGTGTTCGTTTTTTCATTAAAGCAATCAAATGTTGCCTTGTTTATTATAATCCAACATCTTAAACATTAAGATGCACTAAAGGAGGCCCAGAAGGATTTTTGTTTAACTAAAAATCTGTTTAGGAGGACATTTATTAAAGAATCCTTGTGAGCTGTCCCACATCAGATTTACATTTGGGCAAATTTACAGCATCTCGGTTAGTGCATTGTGAAACGCTTCTCCGTTGCTTCTGGCTGATAAGACTGGTGTGTTTTTGCAAACAAATCTCGTCTGCTGCAGCTGGCAGGAGAATATAGATTGAAAAAAAATGTCACATGTCTTCTCCAGTATGGATGTCTAGAACACAACCCTCCCATTATCAGAATGTGTCTTAATTATGTAATATTTGAGCGACTGGGCCTTTTTCTTGTGCCTTTATCATTTATCAGAGTGGGATTCTCTTTCTGTTGCACTACACACTGCGCTGAACACACGTGTTCAACTGTGCACACATGAGCACAAAAGCACCTGTGCATGGCAGGGCTCTGTGTGGCAAAGCAAATATGTCTGTTCCCAAGACAACAGCAGATAATAAAGTCATTAGAACAGGACAAACAGATTACACAGTGCTGCACTGTTGCAGAAAAAAACACACATCCCATCAACGGCATCAAAGAAATACTTTAAGAGGCTGGCTTGGGGAAAAAAAGTTATAATCCAAGACATATTTTTCCTGTTTTAGTTATTAAGGGCTAAGCTATCATTTTTTGTGTGCTTTACATTCTATAAGAAAAGCCACGGAGTGTTTTGTCAGAGTTCCCTGACAGAAAAACAAACTGAAAACTTAATGAACTTATTGTCTTCTATCAATCCATGATAGATAGTATCCAAGTGGACATCGTTTGATATGAAAATGTTAATATCCGCTCTGTAGGTCTGCCGATCAGCTCACTGAGCCCCTGTAAATCCCTGTTAATCATCCCGTATATAATGCCTTGGAAATGTAAGGACACTAATAAATGTTGGAGCTAAAGCTGAAACATGAAAGCTGGAACTGATATGACATCACTGTAGGTGTGAGTGAAAGTATTTAGTTTTTCGCCGCAAAGTGAACTCCGCTCTCCGGCTTGAAAGCGCTGTATTTTTTGTTACTTTAAGTTGTGCTATTTCATTTTGAGATTCGTTTCTCAATATGCAACCATACAACCCTGTAACAGAAAACATCGTCAAAATCCAAAAACATTTGCCGATCTATCAATGGATCAAGTTACTGTTCCATAATTTCCTTAATTATATGTCCTTAAGCTACTGTCCATCTAGCATATTTATCAAGCGCAATTAGGTTCGAAATTGATCAGTAACAATACACTACCAGTCAATCATTTGAACATCTCCACTCATGAGTTACAACCTCCATCCTCTTTACTGTACTTTTAGTTCAATTTGAACAGTGTGAGATTTTTACTCAATATGATTTCGTCACCCCACGAACAGAAACCCACATGCTTTTAATGTAAGAGTTAGTAATTAATTAATTAATTAATAATTTTAAGAGTATTGCGGGCATACGCAATACATTGTTTTAAATTAAGTTTCCCTCTTAAATCACAGCCCCCACCCCCTCTCTATCCAGGATTGTTTTTTTTTTTATGTTGTCAGGAAGTGCATTGTTTTCTCTTTGTACATTAATTGTGCAGTTTTTTTTTTTTTTAAATCAACTAGAATCATGAATTCCAAAGCATATGACTTTGGTTGCTTTCAATCGCATCTACCCCGTTTGGTCCGTTTAAAACAAACCCTGGAGCGTTTGGTCGGATAGTCCTGTTTGTTTGGGTGCGGTGTGTAAGCTCATCCGAACTCTGGTGTGGACCAATTTTGGTCCGCTTGAAAACGGGGGTCTCGGTTCACTTCCAAGTGAACTAGAGTTCGGGTCACTGCGATCCGACCCAAATGCAGGAAGTGAACCAAAAACAGAGCATTTACTAGCCTGCAATTTCAACTTTGCACACAATGTATGGACTTATATATGATTTACGGGATGATAACTTTGATATCCATAAGCTGTTCTGACCATACATTGCTGCTCGTCTGTGTGACATCATCATCTCTCTCTCGTTCACTCGCTGTCTGTCAGCTGCTCTCATTGTTCGCCTCCGCCTAACATATTAAAAACACTAAAGCAGAACCAGATAACCCAAGACGTTGTAACTGTGGTGTTGCTCCATTATTTCTGAGACCAGAAGTGTCGGCGAGTTTCGGATATTCTATCCAATAAACAAGCGACCGTCTCAATCACGTGACGTGTGTTCACAGTGTGCAGTGTGAACGCAAACCAAACTAAATTAAAACTGCAACAATGTTGAAACTTTACCCCTGAATCGCCCCGAGTCCTCCAAACTATAGGTGTGAAAGTGCCCTTAAAGAATAATGCACTAGTGTGCTCACAATGACCTACATTATATACTATCCTTATTGCTTTTTTTTATCTAATAGGAAAACAAGTGTGCTGACCCTGCAGTTGGCAGCTGTTGAATGGAAACCTGATGCACTCCAGTCTGATTGCAGCAGGGCGAGGCTCTTGTGAGTGACAGTCACACACAAAACCTGTAAAATGACTCGTTCAGACAGAACTAGACTTTAGTCAGTGTAATGTTTGAGGTTAAAACGTGAAATGTTGAAAGATTATCTATGGAGATCTGTGGTAATCTGTCTGCACACTCGAGGCGTAGCACAAATCAAATTAAAGTTGTGATTTCTTTGCAGCTGTCGATGTAATTTATTATGTCCTCATCACCGCGCAAGAACACATTCAAGCAATAAGAATCAATATCAATTCATTTACAAATTTTGAGCAAGGAGGGAAGAAGACAGACGGCTGGGTTCAGAATACAAATCTGTCCTGAGATGTATTTAGAATTGACTAACACTTTTGGGATGCCGCAAGCATGTTTTACTGCAATCTTGCACATGATGTTTGCTTTTACCCAACTTCATTTTTTGCAAGCTGTATGCGTAGCGCCCTAAATATTTCTTTCTCCTGAAGAATTTAGAATAAATAATCAGAATAACTGATGAGGCAATTTTTATGAATTGCTTGTATCTGCTATCATGATTAAGCCACTAGTTACCAGCGTTGTAGTACTCAACATCAGTCTTGTTGAAGGCCTGGTCTCGGAATCTACCGCATTTTTACTCTTCCGTTATGTGACCCAGATAATGTAATCACTCAAATACACAGCCTATGAAGTAAACCAAGTGTCTTTATTATCATGAAACATTGCATTTTGTTCTTAAATGAACATAACATTGACAAAACCATCACTAGTCATACCACTTAGCACCTTAGCTAATGTTAGCAATTAATGAACAAAGAAATGGCGATTACTTCAAAAATATTGCAATTAGAAAATGATGTAATAATTGTTACAGGCCTATGTGATGCCACTGCTGCTTCACACTTTTCGCAATTTGGTGAAATCTTTCCGCATCACTAATTTCTGCTGTCTGTCTGCTCTCTTCTCAGGCTATGGGCATGCAGCGCCGGGCACCGACGCAGGGAAGGCCTTTTGCATGTTTTATGCCGTCCTGGGAATCCCTTTGACTCTCGTCATGTTCCAAAGTCTCGGTGAAAGGATGAACACTTTTGTCAAATACCTTCTGAAGCGCATCAAAAAGTGCTGCGGCATGAGCATCACTGATGTCTCCATGGAGAACATGGTGACCGTGGGATTCTTCTCCTGCATCGGCACGCTGTGCATCGGGGCCGCCGCATTCTCCCATTACGAGGATTGGAGTTTCTTCCAGTCCTATTATTACTGCTTCATCACATTAACAACTATAGGCTTTGGGGACTTTGTGGCCCTTCAAAAGAACCGGGCCCTCCAGAAGAAGCCCCTATACGTGGCTTTTAGCTTCATGTACATCCTGGTGGGCCTGACGGTCATCGGGGCCTTCCTCAACCTGGTGGTGCTCCGCTTCCTGACTATGAACAGCGAGGACGAGCGGCGGGATGCCGAGGAACGGGCCTCGCTAGCCGACAACCGGAACAGCATGATCATCCACATCCAGGACGAGTCGCTGCAGCGGGGCCGGCGGCGGCGCGAGCCGTATCGGCCGGAAGTGACTGACTTGCAGTCAGTCTGCTCCTGTATGCATTACCACTCGCATGACTTCGGCAGCTCTGGGGGAGGGATGGGAGGCCTGGGCTGTGCCTTCTCCCATCAGAACTCGTTCAGCTCGCAGCTGAATCCCAATCAGTACTTTCACTCGGTTTCCTACCGGATCGAGGAGATCTCGCCCAGCACCTTGAAAAACAGCTTCTTCCCTTCGCCCATCAGCTCGGTGTCGCCGGGCCTTCACAGCTTCACAGACAATCACCAGCTGATGAGGAGAAGGAAATCCATCTAAACCCTAACACACACACACACACACACACACACACACACACACACACACACACACACACACACACACGCACACACACACACACACACACAGACAAGGACACACAAGTTTCCATGTTTTATACACACGGTCAAACATTTCCAATGCTGCTCCTTACCAAATCTTATTTCAGCACTCCCCCCTCTCCCCCTATATTGGTTGTGTGTAATATAAAAAGTATTGTTGGGAACCGATGAAGAGCACTGTGGAGAACAGCGTGGACACAACGGGATGCAAAGCATGAAGCATGGATGTCTATTTTTTCGAGAGATTGCTCCATTTGCAAACACTTGACACAAACGACAAGACCTTCCTTCTTTCAGATTTACGGTACAAAATTGATATATTAACTTTGGTTACATACCAAATGATGCACACTTGGGGGAAATGCTATTTTTTCAAAAAGGGAGTATGCTTGTTTCACCTTAACTTGAAGAAACTCTCACCGTTATGTACTATTCCATTGCCTCATTGCAGACAGAGATTTTGAAATGACTTAAAGCATCAGGTATTGTTTTCTATAAGCAATCATGTATTTCAACAATTTCACCACACATCAAGCCAAAACGTTGTTGCCAATATTAGCATGTGCATTAGATGTCATTCAATGAGTGTGCCATAGTTTTGTGACATTCTTTAGTCTGTTTATAGCACAGCCGTATAAAGGTGTCTGTTTGTCTTGGTTTCAAAGGATCATGCTGCTGTTATTAATATTTCACCCTCACCTAGTATCAGATCTGGCCATAAAAGCTTTATTTTAACCTATGGCATTTTTCATAAGGAGATGTAAAATCGACCTAAAGGAACATCCACCCTCCCCACTAAACTGTTAAACAGATTTGCCAATTATGGGTTCTGTATTATTGGTTGGTTGTGTATTTTTCTCCCATTAACATTTATATTGAATATCAGTTCTATAGGTGCACTCCACTGTATATTGATACTTTTGCACCGCTATTCAGCAATCATTTAGGATAACTCCATTGTAAAAGAGGCAGAGTGACCAGTTTCTTCATTTACAGTCATCCCCTTAAATAATAGTTCAGATTTTTTCAGTTGGGGTTGTATGAGGTACTTATATATAGTTAGTGTATTACCTACAGTAGTACAGTAGATGACGGTCGGCACACCCCGAATAGCAAAGGCAATGTACTGCTGTGAACGATGGGCCACAAACCAAAAGTTATTTTAGCCACCTGAAAAAAGGCCCACCTAAAATATCATTATCAGTTTAAGTGTAGGCTATATTTAAAATAGTTTCACTGCTTTCCCTTGCCGTCAGACAGCCCTTTTGCATGGTAACAAGTTGCTGGTCTACCGCTGCCTCCATCGGTTAGTTAGGTAAGGGTAAAAGCCTGACGAGGACGCGTGTCGGATGATTCTGGCCTTCCCGTCGTCCATTAATTACCTGATTATGGTAATTATACCATGGCCAATTGCTGAATAATTTTTTAAAGCAAATTCATTTATATATATATTTCATGTGTTTTGCAATCAAATCCTAAACGTTTTTTTCAAATAATATCTCCGTTTCCCCAGTAACACCCAAGGGTTTGACTAATACCTGGAAAAAGCATTTCCATCCCATAAGGTTCTTATGCAATGTAACCGTTTGACAGCATGTCCAATTTGACAGAATGTTTAACAACAAGACAAGCAGGCTATCAGCCATGCCATTGTCCCCGTTATGAACATAATAGGAGGGAGCGAAATCCAGATTTTCTTTTTTTCCTTTAATTTCGAGCATTCATTTAGATCAGTGAACAGAAAGTTTCACCAGTACTACTTAGTAGGTATCCTATATCGCATTTTAACAATAACACAAACAAACTAACTGATGGAGGCAGCAGTAGACCAGCAAATACTGTGTTCTGTGAGATAAAATGACAAAGGAGTCTAGTGGCTTTAAAGAGAGCATAGATGTATACAACAGCTTTAGTTCCCCCATTGGAATGGGCTGTCTGACAGCAAGGTAAAGCTGTGAAAATATTCTAAATAAAGCGTGGCTAAAAGACGTTAAGCTGCTTTCCCTGTCCATTACCTGATATAACCCCACCTCAAACATTCTGAACTATCCCTTCAATAGACCAGAATGCAATGCAGCTAAAGATATGTAACAAAAGGATCATTCAGCGAATTAGTATTCCATGAAATTGAAGACGAGACAAATAAAACTGACTTTTAGCCCCAGTAATGATCAAGCTCTCAAAACACTGGATCCTACAATTCCCACCATGCAACTCAATGGTATCTTTCATTGGACCCTCACTGTCTCCTAAAGCGTAACGCAAACCCTACACCTCCAGTTTGTAAAGCAGCCTTTCGTTTCAATATTTGAAGTTTGAGGCCATATTGAGGTAACCCTGATGACATTATTATGACATCATCGGGGTTATTTTTTTAAACTTTGAAAAGCTCCCTCCAAAGCCACACACTTTACACAACTGAGTATAGGCTGTTATAATTGGTAAAGTGCCTCTTTAAGGTAACGTTGCGGCCATGATCATACTGACCTGCTCTTCACAAACCTGATGTCCAGGTGGCTTCACACGTCCATCCTTTATTGGGTGCAACCATTTCTCAAGATCTTTTAGGAAGCAATATGGGAAATGTTGCTGTAGCCGACGAGTCAGGTTGAGGAAAGTGAATTCACAGGTTCTTGGAAAATAACCAAATCACTTAAATGAATGAAGTGAGTTATGATATAAGACGTGTAAGAGGATCAGAAGGTGCAGTAAGCGATGCTGCGCAAAGATTGTTGATATTTGAACTCAACTGCCAAACAGATACAACATGGAAGTTGGATTTTCCTAGGTCAAAGTCAGAAACACGCCCCCTGACTTTGGATTTCCGAGCTCGGAACCACCAAGTTTCCCAAGCTAACAAATCCAACATAGCTGCACCGTGCATCAGTTGCGAAGTTGTGAATGCTGTAGTATTATACAGTTATTAGCGCTTCTGTGTCATTTGTGTCTCACTAAATCAGTTGTACACACAGTCCTGTCCAACCTTTATCTGTGGACATGTTGTTACGCTGTTTGTATGGACAAAAACAGCGTGAGGCGTTGTTATCAACTGGTATTGCTAACAATAGCTAACCTGGATAGAGCTCCCAGCTCCGGCTTCCGAGTTCCAAGGTAAATGGAACGCACTATAACTACTGGCCATATACAACTAACCCCCCCCCGCATCAGTGCACACAGAAAATAGAGAGCTAGGTGACCGTAAGGAGATAGTTGCTGAATTTGACAAATAGTGTTTTGGATTAACATTGCTTACTATACCTTTTAACCTGCAGCTACCAAAGTGCAATTAGATGACTCCTGCTAAATTTTTAAGCAGTTTAAATCAAAGGACACGCATGATTATGTTCCGAAGTCCTGCATAGTAAATGATGCATGCCCGCAGCAGCTGACCCTGGGTCCGCTTATGAAGCCTGCTCAGATCTAACCTCGCAGCACTGACAGCAAAAAACTGTTCAAAGTGACGGAAAAGCATGCAGATCTAAAACTCTTGAGGCTTGGATGCACTTTGGAGCCATTAGGGAAACCCAACCTGATAAATGCATCAACACGGAAACAAGCAAAAACAGTGAGCATGAGTAAATGTGAGGGGACAGCTGAAGATCACAATTAAGAAAAAACGTAATAACATCAGTATGATCCTTCCATTTTCTGTAAAATTTCAGAAGAAGGAAAAGTATAGGGACGTTTTTTATGTTTGAAAGATCTGATAGGTGCATGAACTTTATATGATGAATGGGGAAATAATTTCATAATAACTTTAAAAGTATCTTAATGACAAAGAGTTTTAAGAATGATTTACAATATGAGCTGTTTCTTTTGCCAAAGCCCAGTAGTCCTTAAAGGGATACACTTTATTTACTTTATTTTTATTTTTTTAATTTTTCATTCAAACAAACTGTACAATAATGTTTGTTCTCAGGTTTGAATGAATCACCTTTTTTATTTTTATTTGTATTATTTCATACACAATCCCAGAAGTGCAAGCGCATCGGCCAAATAATACAATGTACATATCAAATCCTCTTTTCCAAATGTTAGGAATTTTCCCGAGAAATGCGACTGAGATGCATCATCTCACAAAGGCCCACGCTGCCTCTGATGCAGATGTGTACACCAGTCAGTTTGCATTATGCGCATCATTTATGACCAGACTGGAAAATATTTAGGCAATTCTGGTTATTTATGTTGATTACAGGGGTGTTTTAAAGCCCAATGCAACTTTTCTGTCACAATTATGCTACCTGTCAAAGAAATTAAAGAAATATTCAGCTCCTAAATTAAGCATTAAAGTGCTACAAAGGATTTCTAAAGGCCTTTTAAGCTTAAAAATGTATATTTAAGTATACATTGTTTGTAAAGACTGGAGCAAAGGGGAGCCTTTTCAAGTTACACAGTGCTGGGAGCTATTTTATTCCCTTAAGCAAGTTCTATCCTTCAAAATCATTCAACATTTCTGGAAACCAACACATTTCTGTCCTTGACTTTCAGGAAGCGTCAGTATTCTTTGCAGCCTAGAGTTTAACAGGCTTCTAATCATTTTCTGGATACCTGAGCTTGCCTCACAAGGAAAATGCCACTCTGTTTGGGCAAATGGGAAAATGCCATGAGTCCTATTCAGTTGTGACCAACTTAACCAGGCGTGGAGTACGAGATAAGCCCTAAAAGCATTGTTTCATTATTGGAACTATACCAGCGTATCTAAATAACCTGTACAATATGTTTATAACAACCTTTGGAATAAAAAGGCCTTTTCATGGCTGAGATGCATATGTATTTTTACACATTAGCATACGTGCCTTGAAGAAACAGCAGTCAGTGTTTCTGTTAAAGTGGGCACATTTAAATACGGTGGATCTGTTTGTGCTTTAGCAAACCTATTGGAAGATTTTGGAGGTCTGGAGCGCAGATATGGTTAATATATAGACAGATCTAAGGCTTGACAAACAACTTTATATACAGTAAGGAGAGGAAAATCAACATCTGATCCAACACCTACCTTCTATAACCACATACACACCCAGCGCCAAAGCAGACTCAATCACTCCCTTAATTTTAAAATACATAATCATCTTATGACAGCTTCAAAGATAATTCCAGTGTATAGCAACCTGGGGATTTCTTTTATATATTGTCGGCCATCACTCCTATCAGTAATAATAACATTGTACTCACAGAGGTAATTACTGAGATTTGGGAATGCTACAACATTGCTAAAAAGAAGTCAGACTGTGAAATAAGCATAAGCAGAGATGATTAGACAGGTTTAAAGCTAATGCTTGCGATATTCCCTCAATTTAAATTCCTAAACCATTAATTAATTGAGCCTACTAACAAGTACTGCCTGTTTAGCCAAAACTATTAAAAAGATATGAATGAGCCACACTGTTTCACTGACATGTTCAATTATTAAGATGAACATGGGGGCCCAGCTGTTTTAGGAAATTACTTAGCCTATCTTCTTGCTTTTAAAGCTGTATGGATTGCTTTTTCTTGGCCACTTTGGGGCAGCAGAACATGCTGATAATGTGTTGACGTATTATAACCTTGTAGAGTCTATATTTTCATTTTATCTAGAGTCATGTATCTGGAGACCTGATGAATGTAAGCCCAATATTCACTCTCTTTTTAGCTCTATTTAGGTATCTACCAATTCCTGAGACAAAACATCTGGCTTGTTAGCTTGATAGTTGCTTTGCTATGTTCCCCAGCTAGTCGCTAACTTTGTAAGCTTAATTGTTGCTTTGCTGTGTTCACCAGATAGTCACTAACTTTGTTAGCTTGATGGTTGCTTTGATATGTTCTCCAGATAGTCACTAACTTTGTTAGCTAGATAGTTGCTTTGATATGTTTACCAGCAAGTCACTAACTTTGTTAGCTAAATAGTTGCTTTGCTATGTTTACCAGCTAGTCGCTACTTTGTTAGCTTGATAGGTGCTCTGCTATGTTCTCCAGATAGTCACTAACTTTGTTAGCTAAATAGTTGCTTTGCTATGTTTACCAGCTAGTCGCTACTTTGTTAGCTTGATAGGTGCTCTGCTATGTTCTAGGCTAGTCGCTGACTTTGTCTGCCAGCTGTTTGCCGCTGGAGCAGCCTGATTTCACAGAAATACGTAAAATGACCAAGACCTCTTAACGACCTCTTACCACTTTTATTGGTATGAAATGTCAGTTAAAAGTCATGGCGGCATCACAGAAAAAATGCCAATAAAAAGTCTATTAGGATCCTTTGTCGTGGTGAAAACAAATTCTCTGGTTCAATGCAGCCCTGTCTCAAGCTTAGGGCTGGGTATCGTCCAAACATTTCCGATGGTACCGATACCAATACCGTGACTTCGGTACTGGTTCCTGGACTTTTTTCTAAATCAATTTTATAAAATCCATTTGGTAGAAGCATGCTGCATGCTTATTGTATCACTGACGCTGACGAGATTTGCTTTCCTTAGGTGTTGAAATTCGGTATTGAATGAGGAGGCATTTTTCGATACTCGATACTAAGGAGGCAAATCGGTTGGTGCTTAAAAAGTATCAAATTCGGTACCCAGCCCTACTCAAACTCCTCCACAGGGAGGAAGTCGGAGTAACATTTTATTTTAACCCAAACAATGATCTTTTTTCTAAACCTAACCAAGCAGTTTTGTTGGTTAAACCTAAATTGTTTCCGTTCTGCCGATCAGGTTGTGCTGGACAGGTAGCATACAGTAGTTTATCTGTTTATCTCTACCTCTGTAAAGGTTGTTTAGACAATCTGGCTAAACTATTCGCCTGTCAGCACGTGTTTGATAGTGTGGCTTTCATTTCTTATCTCATTGGATTCTATTGTAGTGATGTTGCCTTGTTCCCAAGTCTCAGTTATTACTTTGATAAATATAATGTTATTATAACCATTAAGAATGACTGCCAAAAGTGCAAAAATAAGGCCTACATTTTAATAAACTGGAATTATCCTTTAAACATTTAAAAGGATTGAGCAATTATCTACCTATAATAAGCGTCACGGAGAGTGATCAGTGTCGTCTACTTTCCATTCAGTTCACAGTCAAACTTTTCCAAGCAACATTTTGGGGAATGTATCAGCCATAATGGATTTTTTTTTTCTGAAAGGAAGCAGCAAACAAGTGAACTCATTTGATAATCATGTTTTTTATACCCAAGCGTGCATATTACTAAGATTTGTCTGCCATCATGCCGCATGTCATATTGATGAATGTTACTCTATAACACAGATGGCACAGAGAAAACAGCCACGCGCGTTCTCTCTCAGGAGACGGCGCAACATTATGTTTTCCCGAGCGTTTCCCTGCCACGTGGCATCAAACAACACAAAGGTGAAGTGATTCCTGCCGGTTATTGTTTTTGTTTTTTTTGGCATTTGGTATGTAGCTGTGCTTGGCTTCCAGGCGTCATTTACTGCATGTGGCAGTATGTGCAGGCCATTTCTCTATTAACAGTGCCATGTTTTCCGACAGGGACAAAGGGACACAAATTGCACTACTATCTGTGTAATACAATATAATAGAAAGGCTGTGTTCCATTACTTCTACTTGTGAAATATCCTTTGCAATAGGTTCTTCTGTAGGTCTGATGAACAAATAATACCTTGTACCATATTCCTTACAGGAGATTATATCCCATCTTGTTGGCATCCGTGTGGTTTGCCGGTCATTTTGAAACAACTGACGTCTTCTGTCCCAATTTTAAATCTGATGTCTGTACAGTACACTCCGGTATGGGTCTCATCTCTTTTTCGCCATGCAGAGAAGAGATTGTTGAGAATTGTTCCGAGTGCAATGAACATTTTACATAACATTTGTATGTTTTCCTTTCTTTTTTTTTGTTGGTGCGTGTGTGTGCATGATTTGGTGTGGATGACTCACTGGGTTACACAGCCCGAGTGAAGCCATAACGCACTTGAATAAAAATGATGAGCCTCCTTCTGAAACCCTTTGTCTTCCTCTAACTGCCTAACATCTCCAGCCGCTCCACTGAGAAGTTGAATTCACAAATTAGGTCTGTCCATTGTTAAAAAAGTTAGACCTGGAGTTACCGTGGTACATATTCATTAAAACGACATTAACACGATCAATTATTTTCTAAATGTGCAGTAGGATTAAACGGATTCAAGATCAACTTTGAACTTACTCATACTTTGCGATTCATTTAAAAATACCTCTTAGGTGTATTTCATTTACAAAGCTAAAACTAATATTTTTCTCCAGATCACACTTGTTTTAAGTCAAGGTTTAGAGAAGTGTGGCCTTCTAACATTTTAAGTGAGAGGAGCCTGCCCACCGAGATTATATGATGATAAATACACAGAGACACTGGGAGATCAACTGACCGTTCTCAGTCTTAAATATTCAGACTTTCAGGCAAGGATCGGGTAGAATAATCTTAGCTGCAAGAGATAAAAAGAGATTATTTTATGCATCTGTTTTGCTTATTTAACTCAGACATGTACTTTCTTTTCACAAGTCTCAGTCTTAAGAAAATCATTAGAAATTTTGGAAAGCATACTTTTTTTTTTGCTTTCTTGCTGAGAGTAAAATGAGAAGATTGATCCCACTCGCCTGTACAGTAAACATGAAGCTATACCCCCAGCAGTCGCTTGGCTTAGCTTAGCATAGCCTCGATGCTGGAACCAGGGAGGAAAGTCTCTGTCTAAACAACATCTGCTTATCAAAACCTTTAAATCTAATTTGTTAACTTTGTACAAAAACAAAGTAAAAAAAATAATGACGGCAATAAAAAAGCTGTTATTTAGTGAGATTTAGAGGTTACCTTTAGACTAGTCTATATCGACGACGTTTTATTTCCGGGATGTCCCTCATTTTGTCCGGTTACCTTCCGCTTTCTTTGTGTTGAGGACTATGGTTAACTGCTCCTCAGATCTCTGCAGGGTAAATCCAGACAGCTAGCTAGACTATCTGTCCAATCTGAGTTTTAGGTTGCACGACTAAAACAAGGTCCTTCCCCAGGCTATTTAGCATAGGCACCATTGCTCAGTCCAGCGCTTAGCGCCGCCCAAGACGATTGGGATTGGTTTTAAGAAATGCCAATAAACCAGAGCACGTTTTTCTCCCACCGCGAAATGCTGTGTGGACTAGCCAGACCTTGCTCCGCAGCGCTGTGGAGGAAGGTCTGGCAATGCGAGACTAACTTTAGACCAGTTCCTTCACTTGCTTCCCTTCCTCGCGAAATCATGCGAGGAGAGAGGAAACGAGGAAATGTGTTTTTAGAGGGATGAGACGTCCTTTCCTCTGATGCATCACGTGAATTCGTCAGCTGCATGGGCGACGTCTATCAACTGCACGGCTTCTGGGAAGGCTGCTCTCGTGTGTCCTCACTCATAGCTCCTCAGAGATCCATCCTCCATCCTCGATGCTGGCTCCTCGGAACAGGAATAAGAGCTTTGATACAGCCTTCACAATGCAGGGCCAGAACAACTTCCGATTCTGACGCACTGGATGTCAGGCTTTATCCCAGCACTGTACATGTGGTAAGCCAGACTACGTTTGGACAGAGCCAGGCTAGCTCTTTTCAGTCTTTATGCTAAGCTAAACTAAGCTAGCCAGCTGTTTTATACAGAACAAAGATTTATGAGAGTGGTATCAATCTTCAAAAAAGAAAAGAAAATTCCCGCACATACTTTTCACCTCTGCATTTGGTTTATTTGTGGTCGTTTTCGGTCCCAGAGACCTTTCTCAAGACACGACTGAAATGTCTGCAAATAAACCAAATGCAGAGGTAACAAAAAGGGTGTCAGCAGGAATTTTATTTTATTTTTTTAATGGATCTTCGGGGGATTTAATTCCCTGCACCACAAAGGAGCTCAAGCAAGTGGTGTGCGTGTTGCTGACTATCCATCAGTGGTATCAATCTTCTCATCTATCTCTTGGCAACAGAGAGTATTTCCTTCAACTTTGAATTTAAATTTTGACATACTTTATTAATGATGCAGGGGAAGGGAATCTCAAACTTTCAGTAACATTCCATCATATTTAGATCCATCAGCGTGTTAAAAAGTAACATTTGCAGACAATCTACAATACATTTTGATGTAATTCACACATTTTATTTATTCATGTAATTCTTCTTGAATGCTTGTAAGTGTACATTTTGACATACTAATAGTCATTGCTGAACATGCATACAATAAAAGTCTATAGAAACCCATGTCAGAGCAACATTATGGCATTAAATGCTACGAATCACAAATTCTGGCACAATTCAACTGATAAAGGATCTCTGCTGTCCAGTTGCCTTCTTCTTCCTTCCAAGTTGCCCGTGTAGTGCAGCTGGATGTTCAGTAGGTCGGAGAATGAGCAGGCAACATCCCTTTTTTTATCTCTTCCCACACCGCAGTAATTATACTGTCAGCCGTGGACGTCACGCCATGCAGAGGGCAACACAATAAGAACAGTGGCAGAGGGGCGTTAGGGCCATCCTTTGGCCTCAAGCCTGTAATTTTGCATCTTAAATGATCATGTAAGCATAGCCAAGTTGTTCTGCAGCGGGACCGTCTCCGCCATACCAATGATATGATGAAGCTTTGCAATAAGCAGGTGCTGACATGCAGCTGTTTGTTTTGGGGCCCGAGGACAGAGAATGGAAGACAATGCAGAAACAGATTTCCAACGATGATTGAGTCTGTCTGCCTGATGAAAAATGGATCAACTGTAGCAAGGCACAACTGATCCATCCATTGCAGGGAAACGCTGCCACAGTGTGCCTCTAAATATAATAAATGAGGCTGACGTGGAAGCGGCGGAGCTAAAATTTAAAATAAGCCGCTGTCTCAAAGTGATTAAGATCTGCAGATATTCCTACAGGGAACACATACCACATCATTGTCTTATCGAGTCTGTCTGAAGATATTTACGCTGAAAACTTTCACCAGAGCCGGGAGAACTTGATCAAAGTATAGCTCCAATGAATGCTGACAGTATTAAGGGCATCTTTCTGATATTGAGTTGCAGCACCTTTATTCACTATTTAGTCGCTTATAAGGTTACGAATCCTTCTGTAACACTTGTACTTCTCTTTATAGCCTTCTTTGTGACCGGCTTTTATTTAATTAGTGAAGATAATAAGATATAAATGCTTTTACCTGGATTAATCTAATCACTTCACTTTATAAAAAAAGAAGCATCTTAAACCCTCTGAGGTCTAAGCCATTTTTCCCCATCTTTGGTTCACCTGGTCTCCATGTGTAATAATGCTTGTATAACTTCAACCCTGTTATGTTCCAGGAGAACCTGGGCTATCAGGATATGCATGCTGCAGGGATGTCACATGAATGTATAAATTGTTAAATGACTTTTAGCGCTGCCAGTTAAACGTGTTATTAACGGCGTTAACGCATACCCATTTTAACGGCTTCCATTTTTTTATCGCGAGATTAATGTTCTTTTTGGCATGGCAAACTGTAGTTTTTTTCACATGCTGTTGCAACAACTAGTAACGTTAAAAAAAACTACGACACCACACCGGATCTAGCTAGACCGGAAACAAAACAACAGGCACACCGCACACACTTGTTTAGGCTTGCGAGCCGGCCAAAGAATAGTAGACTAACGTTACGTTTTGAGTGGATGGCGAGCGCGAGACGCCAAAATGGATGCCAATAAGATTCTGAATGGAAAGTTTACTTTTAAAAAGTTGCCAAATGGTTCCACTGACAAGACCAAAGTGATCTGTGTGTTTTGTCGTTGTGAACTGAGCTATCATCGCAGCACGTCGTCTGAAATATCACTTGATGGCCAAGCACACAGCTGATGCAAATTCTCCGCCCACACGTCAAAAGCACAAAGCAAGCCGATCCACTTTTCCATGTTGATAAGAGCATTAAAATGAGAAAAAATAATGGCACAAAAAGAAATCTAGGGACATTTAGAATAGATAAAAATGTGCGATTAATTGCGTGTTAACTATGTCATTAATGCTATTAATCACGATTAAATATTTTAATCGTTTGACAGCACTAATGACTATATAGGCAAAAGAAAAGACTAAACGGAAAAGAAATCTCACTGAAATATATTGAAATCACACAGAGAACAATAATGACTCAACCGTTTGGCATTTGAAAAGTATTGGCAATCAGGGAAAACTAAAATAAACTTGTTATCTAACAAAATATAAACTAAACTATGTAGGTTTTTTCCCAGAAAAGTCCATACACTTTTATCCAAGAGTGTTAGTTGTGTCACCTCTAATGCATTCTCTGTCTGCTATTTGACATCATTTAGGCCAAATCAAACTCATTTCAACCTCCGGGCTTCATTTATTTGTCTCCTCTGCCTTCCAATACACACACTTAGACCAAGTAAATAAGCCCCTCCTGTAAGGCCTCTCTATTGGCTGAGCTAACTTGATCCCGCAAATGACTTGATGTGATTGGTCGAGCCAGTTGTCAGTCAAGACTTCACTATCCAAGATGGCACCTGGCTAAGGCGAATAGATTCGTTTTTGGTACAAAAAGATGACTAAATATAGTAAATAGCCGTTCATTCGTGGATTTATCACTCTGGAATTATTGTGCAAAGTCTCCGAAAAGTCCCCTTCTTCCTGGCCGGATTACTAAATTACTAATTCTGGAAGGGGTACAAAGACACCGAAGGACTCTTTAGACGATGGGTCCAAAGGTCGCGAAGCAAACGGAACATACGCAAGTTGATTTTTGGATTCATAACTAATATATTTATTTATGTTACAAAGACACTGAAATTCCATGATGGATTAAAAAAGCTTCTGGATGGCCTACAATTGTCAGTAGGCCTATTTCTCCTGTCGCAACCGACAATGTTGACTTAGCTTAAACATACATCCAGTGTGGCTATAAAACCCTGGGCTGCTGTAGAGCGTCATATTTCAGTCTTTGCTGTCTCAGGGTGCTCGGGTGACTCTAGATAACCCTCGAGCCAATCGCTGGCCCTCATGGTGGCAACGTCTCATTCAAATGTCTGCCCTATCAACCTTCGATGGTACTGTACTTTCTGCGTCTACCCTGGTGACCATGGGTAATGGGGAATCAGGGTTCGATTCCGGGGAGGGAAGCCTGAGAAACATGGGCTGAAACCAGGGTTCAAAATTAGAACCATCCACCAGCCAAATGCTGTTAAAATATGCAAATGGCTGGTAGATTTGCTTAACTCACTAGCCCAAAAAACTATGGTAATCTATTTAGTGGTTGGTAAAAACATTCACTAGCCATTTGGCTGGTGAATGGTGAAAACATTAGGGGAAATTATATCACAATTATGTGATGCCCACTCACATTTTTCTTGGGATGCTTGAGGGGTTCCGAACTCCAGGTTAGTGTTCATTGGCATAAATACTAAATTGAAAACCCCAGTATATTGGGAGAACAGACTATAGCATTATATTTATGTTTTGATAAATATTTTGTGAGAAGGCTTGAATGTCTTAAAAAAAAAACTGCATAGAAACCTTAGAGTACACTGTAATGTTATCTACATTATGTTAAAATGTGAACACGTACAGACTGGGCTCATATGAGCAATTCAAAGGGTTCAACATGCTGACACGCTTGACAGCTGGCTGTGGCTGTGCTCCACACATAATGATGACGAGGCCACAAAACTCCACCGTTGATGCTAATATGCTAAAGAGGTCTCTGGCACCATCTAGTGGTGAGTGAAATGCTTCTCCATCATATCATCATCCAAGCAGCAATTTTCCATTCCTTTTATGTGAATATTTAAAGTTGCACTGCGGACGGTGAAAAAAACAAAAACAAAAAAAAAACAGGCCTTGCCTTGCCATGAGTGTGCGCGCTGGCTGCCACTAAGCTGGAGATAATTAGAGATTGCTCTGTGACCCTAATCTGCTTAATTACATTATGTCAGCTAAAAAGCTCTTCCAAGTGCACTGTCACTGCCTTTGGCTCAGGTGGCACGGAGCAAACAAACACAGAGGACAACTTAGATTGTTCTCCTGCAGCTGCAAGAAGCCATTCAACTCCGGGAAGAAAAGAAAGATTGTAGTAGGAGATGTTTGCCAAACCCGTGAGTATACTGTAGCAACTCACCAACAAATAGTTATCTAGTTTGAGATTGGTTTGTCACTGCCAACAGACACAGCTGGTGTTAGTTTGAGTGACACGTAGTGAATGTGAGGGAACATGCATGAAATACAGTGTGTACAGCAACTGCGTCAAACATATACTGTATATCTGTATATACTGTATATATATGAGACATGACAAAGAAATTACCATGGTGCTTGGTTTTGAAGTTGTGTCAGAACAATTGCCACATTGTAGTAGTCTCTGTCTCAGAGATGTTTTGGTATCGCTTCCTAACACAGATTACTTTACATATGGATGGTTTATGAACAACTAATGGTAATTCAATAATTTACAAATGCTTTTTAATACAGTAATAAGCAATTTGCGGGGGGGGGGGGGGGGGGCAACTGGTACCCTTTGGCTTGTGTCCGGCATAAATTAACTTTGTCTTTTAAGCTAGCTCTTTAATTAAAATTTCTGAAGACTTGATGGCTGATTGTAGTGAAATAACTATTTAATAATTACATAATAACAATATACAATAAAATGTATAACTGCAGATAAGTAAGAAACCCATATGACCCTTTATTGATGACATACTAATTTTAAATAAGCTAATTAGTCTGCAGTTCTAAATTTAAATCAGTAGTGATTATTAAAAGTAATAATACAAAAATAAAATAAAAATGATTAAAAGTAGTAATTATTATAAAGAGGAGCTGTTAAAATAACAACAGATAACGGGATTTTTCAGTACCTGGTACTGAAGCCCTTCATAGAATATGCCTTGTTAGAAAGTGGTACTGACATTATTCATCTTGCTAAGAGTCCTTATGCTTCATAGTATTGCAGTATATATAACAGATTTCTATGCAGAAACGCAGAGGCCGTGTTATTCTTTCAATGATATTGATACGAGTCACTGATGTCTCTTTTGTTCAGGGGGCTCCCCAGCGAGAAGAAATGTTGACCATCCAAGTTAAAAATACCATGTTGCATCTGAACGGTCAAAACCTCAGACTGGCAGCTAAAAATGGCCGCAATTCTAAAACACCTGGCCTCCATCTGTCAGCGACACATGGGAAGGAGACAGTGGGTCAGCTTATGGCCTGCTCACCAACGCAGGAGGGCACGGCACATTTGGACTTGTTGCTGCTCGAGTCGCCCAGGCCTGACTCGGAGAGGGAGGCCCAGAGTCAGCCAGTCAGACGGCCACTGAAGCTCGCCCCGCTGGAGCTGCCAGAGGAGGTGAGGGAGGCTCAGAGGCAAAAACTTCAGTTTATCCAGCAGGAAGCCAAACCTGCTTCCTGTAGGCTAGATGCGACGGTGAATGAGCTCCGAACAAGGAAGGTGAAATCCTGTGTGAGGCAGAGATTGGTAAAAGCTGCAGTGTGCCCTTCCGTTTCCACTGAGCCTCTCAAAGCCCAAAAGCAAAACCCATCGTCACGGCCCCAGCTGACACGCTCTGTCCCCGTAGAGCACAATGGGCACAGGCATCTGGAGGATGTGGTGTGTCGAGGTACGCCAGCTCCTCTGTGCAGCAAGCCTGCTCCTCCTTTACTCTCTCTCCGAGTTAAAGCTCTGGCTACACGCGGCGCAGAGGCGGCACGCCAAAACCCCAGCACCCTCCAGGAAGAGGTGGGAAAGAGGCGGCCGAGGCTGCAGAGAGCACAATGCCTAGTAGAGGATCAGTGCAACTCAAACACATCAACAGGGGGATTATGTGCAGATGAAGGCAAGCTGGCCCAAGGTGTCGAAGGCAAAGGGCGGCGGGCGGAGAGGGAGAGGGTTCCGAGAGTCCTGCCGCATCCTGGAAAAGGCATCAAAGAGCCTCCTGCAGCCTCCTGGGAGCATGGACGTGTCAGGAAAAGCCATCAAGAGGATCAGGCAGCAAACTGCAAGATGTACTCTGAATCGGCAGCCCACTGAAGGCAGAAGCGGTGAGCACACACTCAACGGTGTGATGACAAGTGCTTCTAAATGGAGTAGGGCTATCGTTCAAAATGTCAGGGGCACCCAGATAGCTCGGTTGGTAGAGTAGGTGCCCATATGTAGAGGTTTACTCCTCGACGCAGTGGGCCAGGGTTCTCCTGCGGCCCTTTGCTGAATGTCATTCCCCCTCTTTCTCCCCTTTCATGTCTTCATCTGTCCTGTTGAAAATAAAGGCTGAAAATGCCCAAAAAATAATCTTCACAATGTTTTGATACCAGTACCGATACCAATACCGTGACTTCGATACTGGTTCCTGAATGATACTTTTTTCAATACCAATTTTATGAAATCTTACTCTTTTTATTTAATTTTCAGCTCCTACCAGGTGAGTCCTCTGTGCGTAACGTAGAGTTTTTCTGGTGCAGCCAATTAGCAGCATCAGAAGATCTTGGTAGAAGCATGCTGCATGCTTATTGGCTCACTGACGCTAAGGAAATTTACCTCTTTACCGGCATTTTTTAAATACTTGATACCAAGGAGGCAATTTGGTTGGTGACTAAAAAGTATTGAATTCAGTACCCAGCCCTATACTGGAGCCTAAAGAGGAAAAAGCCTTGATCACAAAGCACAACCATGCAGTCCCTACAGGAAGTCTCAGACTGTTATTAAATTGGATCTTTCACTTTTGCAGCTCAGGACTTTGTGAAATGATGTCATGCTTAGAGATGCTATTGTGTCGTGAGGAGAGCCAGTATCCCAGTTTGGATTTATAGTCTATTAACCAGTGATGTGAAAAATACATGAACCAAATAATGTAATTTACAAGGCAGGTGAAAAACACACGTAGGAATCAGAAAATGCTTTCTGAAGCTGTGCCATTATCAACTGCTTTACACACACAACAACAACATGATTTGAGCTGATTTGAGATACTTATTTTTAAAGATTTCATTTAAACAGCTCAGTCTGTAATATTGAGATGTATACAGTCTATATATATATATATATATATATATATATATATATATATATATTTGCATGCTCTTATTAAATGAAATGCCCCGTATAGTGTATTGTCGTGAAATCTCTGAGGAGGTGTGTTTCACTAACATATCGCTGGCACAAAGCCAGACTGATCTCAAGTTTATTAATGGACTTTCCCCTGTGTTCCCGAAATAGAAAATAAATGAATGGATGAGCAACATTTCATAAACGTGTATGCCAGGTGGCTCTAAGTTATGGATTGTCCCATTTCCAAAAGCTATTCCCCTGATCATAGTATGCACCGATTCAATTAGGTGAAGCGGGCACGGCACAAAGCAAAGGCTCCTGGCACATCACAGGGAGAGTTAAATCACTATGGATGAAACTGCACGGAAAGTCCTCAGAGAGAAAAAAAGAGTTGGTATGATCAAGTTACTTAACAGACATTTAGTGATTAGTCTCGCATCGCTGGCTACACCACAGATACATTCTATAGGATAGAAGAGAAAGCACTTTGGGCTGTTTGAATTTCTTTAAACCAATCACAATCGTCTTGGGGGACACTAAGCTCTGGGTGCAGCGACCATGGCTCTGCAAAATAGTGACATACAATATTAAATAACGTAACAGAAGAATACAGTAACGTGAGCTATTTAAATTAGCTGGATCCATGGTTAAATGTCATTTGTTCTTACCATCTTCTCTTCATCTTATCGACAGTGGTGGTTCTACATTGAATTACACCCTGGGCGAGACCCCCTTCAAAAGTTGGGGTAGATCTCCGATAGATCCTTATTATCCTTATCAAGGAGGCTCATGGTCCCCCGTTCCCCCCCTTGTCTGGACCATTCCATTTGGGAGACACAGAGGTGAAGTGCTTGTGAACTTCACCTCTGTGTTGAAAACATGCCGCCACACAGAGAGGGGAAGGTGAGGGACCGGATGTCAGGCTTTATCCTGGAAATGTACTTCCATTGATCCATATTAGTTACTGATTGACCAGCAGCCAAGGAACATCCTTATTTATATCAGTTGAATCCTATGATGCATATGTTTACATGTTATGTCAGATAACCCATCAATAATAAAAGAGTTTTCTGCTTGTCGTGTTCAAAATAGGGCTATACAGTATATGAGCAGTGGTTGCTTCATTTCTGGCTTATAAAAGAGCAGCCATGTTTTGTTGTTTAATGGCCCTCCTCCCCCACCCACAATGCTCTGCACTCTAGAAGATTTGGATGATGTGCAAAGTCCCTCTAGAATAATGCTTGATCTGACCTTTGGCCATTAGCCAGACAGGTGACATTAGAGCTATACCGCCGCCTAAAATAGCTCCTTATGATCTCACCGTCTGTGTCATGATACCCTGCTTGGTTTATTCATTCCTTTATCTTAAAGTGATTAAAAGTTTGTCCTAAACAAATGACACCCTGGCCAAAACGTTTGCAGAACGTGTAGAAGACCACATGTGATTTGTGAAAAAAGCAGGGGGGGGTTCATGCACAACAAAACAAAACATGCAAGAATTAAATCCCCCTTTCAGTACCACGGACATAGTGCCACTCGGCCGGCCGTGCCAAAACACTTATTTATGAACTTCAATATCCAATGGAAAATAATTTCAAAATGAAATAACACAACGTGGTATCAACATAAATCACAGCGCTTTCAAGCCGGAGAGCAGAGTTCACTATGCGGCGAAAACAAAAAACTTTCACCCAGGAACAATCGTTTGTTCCTCGGGAACCCCGAGTCGGGAGTGTTTTAATCCAAATCAGATCTTTTTCCTAAATTTAACGAGTCATTTTTGTGCCTAAACTTAACTGTCAGCGCTGCATGACACTCACTTTTTCTGGCTAAACTCCAGTACCGCGGCCCCTGAAAGGACCCTCATCTGGTGGTGCCTGTAGCCGGCTCGCAGTCACCTGTTGGCGGCTAAACAACTGCCGCTGGTAGCCCAACCCGTTCTCATTCCGAACTCGTAAAATAAGGACGTTTGGACAGTGGCTGTCAGTGGCTGTCAGCGTCTAATGCGACGAAAAAGGCGTCTTTCAGCGTGTTTGTGTAACGCACCGGGGAGAGCAGCAGTTAGATAGGATTTAGCGAGTAGTATGTAAGGGCGAATTTCCGCAGAAGGAGGTTGGTTGGGGTGGTGGTGATTTGTGGGTCAAACACAGGACTTTCACCCAGGAGAGCGGGTTTCGCGTCCCGCTTGTCACGCTTGCTGTAGTTGTTTTTTTCTTTCCACCTCCCGTGGGTCACATAACCATACGCCCACCCACGACCATTTCCTAAACCCAACCGTCCCGTTCTTCCCGCGTGTAACGGAACCATACGCCCACCCACGACCCTTTCCTAAACCCAACTGTCTCGTAGTTCCCGCATGTCATGGAACCGTAAGCCCACCCACAACCTTTTCCTTAACATAACTGCGTCAAAACGGACGGCAATAGTCCCGATCAAGCACGTTTACTTAAAGCACTAAAGAAGACTTTTAGCGTCAATAACAACGACAAAGGCACCTGACCAAGCGTCCATATTTTACTAGATGGGTGTGAGAACGTGTTGGGTAGCCGGCATCCCGGAGCTCTGTAGCGGCTAAATACAAACAGCAACTGCTGCTCGTATTTTTATCATTCTACTGCACTTTGTTCACGTTAGAGCACTTTACTTAGTTTTAAATACTTCTATTTTAGGTATATAATTTGGTCTAGGCTATTGGTGAAGTAGATGATCACTTTGAGTGGGGGATACATTTTGTCCCCACCGGGGATGAAAAAAATTGAGCAGAGGCAGGGATATGTAGACCAGAAAGGGGGAAATCCCACGTATCCCCCCCTAGAAAACCGTACCCTGGTTAAGAGTATCTTGGGTTTTCTCTCTACACATATAAACGTCGTTGAAGAAGATGAGCCTGTTGAATGGGAGTTTCCGCTCTGTCTTTAACTCCAAGGTATCAGACCAGAACACAGGCTTTGCACCTGTGAGGTGCTGCAGAGCCAAAGTTGCCAAAATGTTGCCTTCATTTCACCGGGTTTTGTTCCACAGCACACTATTTAGAGGATCTCTTCCAATGCTCCTTCTCAGTTAAAGAAATACTCCAATGAGAATCAAATATCCTCCTATGTGGACTTGAAAGGTGGCTTAGAAAAGATTGTATCTTGCTCCTGCACAGAAGAAGGCAGCTGTAGTCAGCTTGAACCCAGAAACATTTAGGTTAGACCAGGTACAGTTGGTACAGGGGCGCAGTTGAAACACCTTAAATGACTTGTGTGCGCAACAAGCTTGAGCTGTGATTTTTGCTTCAGACACGCGTATTAGCATCCTCTATGATTGTGGGGAATTTGAAATACATGTGCTTCTCCAGTCCGAATATATCGGCAAAAGTTTTTTTTGAAAGGTTAGTTTTTCACTTCTCCAGGTCCCATCCACGTTGAATAGCTTCTCATCCTATACATACGTAAGGAGGTTGGTTGGGATGGTGGATGGGTCAAACCCAGGAGACTGGGGATCATGTCCCGCGTGTTACATTTCCTAAACCAAACTGTTGCTTTCTTGTTTTACTAAACTCAACCGTCCCGTTCTTCTTTACTAAACTCAACCGTCCCGTTGTTGTCCCGTGTCCCGTTATTATTTTCCTAAACTCAACCGTCCGTTGTTGTTTTCCTAAACCCAACCGTCCCGTTGTCCCGCCACGACCTTTTCCTTTGCTTAAGGGGCCGTGTTCATATGACGGAAATTTTTTTCAATTGCGACAGATTTTGAGTTAAGGCGCCGTGTTCATTTCACGGAATTCTGTGAGATCAGGTTGGTATCAAATGTACCAACGTACAATGTACCAATGTATTTTGTTGTTATTTTTGTAATAATTGTTATATTTTTAATTAATATATTATCATTACATGTAGTTAACATTAGTAATTAAACACCTAATGTAAGTCAAAACTGCCTGCGAGCTTCTCCTGACTATACGGTAATTCCTCTACTATGCGACAGTAAGTCGCGTGGTTATAACACAATCGTTAGCCTATTTTTACAAAAGCGTCTGCTACAGAGCCATAACGTGAGATACAAGGTAATGGAGCCTTTTATACATTGTTGTGTTTCTTTAGAAATAAACAATGGACAAATAGAGTCTTTAAACGCTTCAGATGTAAAGTTATTCGCTGTCAAAGTGACGTCAAAATGAATGGCAGTCAATGGAATGCTAACGGCGGGTGATGGCTTGTTAGCATCAAAATGGCGCCATAGGAGCTACGGGTTGTTGATAGACGCTTACCCCCTTGATATTAATGGACAACGCATCCGGTTCTGCGAAGTGCTGCAAATGCGGAAGTGCCTTAAACCTGCATTCTATCTGAATTCCAGCAGGGGGAGACACGTGCGGTTGAAAAAGGAAGACGGTTTCTGTAGAAGTCTATGAGAAAGTCACCCACTTCTCACTTGATTTATTACCTCAGTAAACATTTTCATAATGAGTTTATGGTCTCAATCGCTAGTTTTAAGTCTTCTGCAATACAGAATGATGTTAATTTTTTGAATTATGGTCTCTATGAGATAGAATGCAGGTTCCGCATTGGCTTCACTTTTCAGTGAAACTCGCTTTCTAATCAAAAAAAGACATACATTCTCTGTTTTTTTTCTCAATACGGGACCTTTAATGGTTGAACCTAAGCGCTAGCTTTAAAAAAAAGAAAGAAATGTTTAATCTGTTTAAACACTAATTCACACATGAATGTTTCAAACATATTTTGGACGAAGGGCCTCTTTCTGATGTGGGAGCTTGAAAGCTGGCTGTCAATCGGATAACAGATGGCTTTCTCCAACACTACATGCCGCCCGCAGCCTCTCGCTCACCCTACAAGCTGGTCACCTCTTTACACCCTTTCGCAGGAGGCGACAGACGGTTGCTTAGACTGACACCATCGCTCAGAACGTGCATCTGCCCCAAATCGTCAGCCCACTTCCCATCCACTTCATGCGGAGCCTATACATAGCCTGGCCTGCGCTCACTCTCCTTGGCTCCAAAGGCACTGTAAATATGCCTGGACGTAATGGCTAACTTGTTTGTTGTCCATGACATTCAAATATTGACACTGTGTTTTTGAACATTTTTGGTGGCTCAACAGCTCCACGGCAGATATGGATGGGTTTTCAAATGGAGCAGAAGCATGCGGTGACAGCTGTTGGAGAACTTTAAAGAAGAGAAATTTCAAGCGAGAGAGCTGCCAGTGTGAGACTTGTAATGCGGAGGACTTTAGACAACGCTGCCAGACACTGCAGCTTCCTCTCCTGCCAGGGAGCATGACCACACATGAGAAGGACATCAGTGTACACTGAAAATGTAAATTACAGTCATCCTTGAAATGTGTACATCAAATCAAAAAAACACGTGTAGATTTGCAGGTCGGAAAACTGAAAAACAAACGAAGATAAGTTAGATTTGTGACTACGCATCCATTTGCTTCCAGTTGTTTGCACTGTGTGCTTGTGTGTGTGTGTGTGTGTTTGCTTGTTGTACATAAATAATCACATATACAAACTGGAAATTAGAGAATAAAACGTTCATCATCTCTGGGGAAATTAGGGTATCGCAAAAAAAAAGCACAATGTTTGCCACAGGAAAACCAAGTAGAATTGAAGTAATGGGGGAAAGTCAAATAACAAAAGATTAAGATGAACTAAGAGAAAAAGAAGAAATGTATGTATATATATATATATATATACATTTCATACGTTGTAAAAGAAGAAGAAAGATGTGCGGTCTGGCAGGATTGTAAAGTTGTCATAACAGCAAGTAATATAGATCACAGAGCTGTACTGTACGTCAGTGCAAGGACAGACATTGAACACAAAGCTGCAAGCACCAGTGTTCTGTAATCATTTCCCCAACTTAAATACAGCCCTTGTCCACAAGTGTGTGGCTGGTTGAAGCCAAACGCGGCCCGGCCCACTACCACCAGCCCTCAGGGCGGCTCCGCTGTGGCTATCACCGTGGCAAAGGCCGGACAGTTGAGGCGGTTGCCAAGAAGCCATGCCTTTTTTTTTCTTCTTTCTTTGAGGGCAACACTTCACATGGGTGCAGCCAGAAAGGAGCGAGGGGAAAATAAAGGACAAAAATATCCGGAAAGTTTGTGTCTATAATTGGCTGCGCCTCTCAGCCCTTTTTGTTTTTTATGTGCGAGCGCAGCCCAGTCAAGAACAGTAGAAGCCACTTCATCTCTCTCCCCCCCAGTGAAACCCTACACTTTCCCCTCTGGCAGTTCCCTCCCACTCTGTCCAAAACCCATCCACAAAGTTTCTGAAGTTCACCTCAACTCAGTGTTCAACAACATCGTACACTGGATTGTCACCCTGGATGAAATGGTTATCTCATCTTGATTTTTTTTTTTTTTGGCGTATGCAGGGGAGATATTTTTGGATTATTATCAACAGATAATGATGCTGCCCCGGTACTGATTCAGGGTGTGACTGCTGGAGACAGAGAGAGAGAGAGAGAGAGAGAGAGAGAGAGAGAGAGAGACACACACCTCACTGACGCTGACTAACAAGTGACAGGCCAGGTAAGAAAGAAATCAGCATCATAAAATAGGGCTGGGTATCGCCCAATGATTTCCTGATTTGATTTGATTCGATCACGATTAGGGCTGCACAATTAGTTGCAATTTTATTGAAATCGTAATATGGACTAGTGCAATATCCAAATCGCAGTGGGGCGCAATATTTGTTAAAGGCAAAATATGTGACAAACCATTCTGAATGAAGTATTGTGGTGCTGCAGAGACATCCCGGCCTACAAATCCTATCCTACAGACTACAGAAAACATCTTTGTTTGGTACAGATCCTCGCAAAAATCACACTGTAATGATTTTAATGTTTTAAAATTTAATATTAGTCAGTGAAAATGAGAATAATGATACAAACATGATCATTCCCTTGAATCATATCGCAATCGCAATATCAGTCAAAAATAATCGCAATTAGATATTTTCCTCATATCGTGCAGCCCTAATTACGATTCACAAGTTTGATTTGATTTTTTTTTCCGATGCTCTATCAATTAGGTTAGGGAAATTTCAGCTACAATACCAATTTTGCAAGAATCTCTTTTATATAAAAGAGATTCTTAGAGAACTTGTAACTGTAAATCGTACAAGCAAGAAGCAATCCTCTAATATGTTTTATAATGCACCAGGTTAATGTTTACATTAAGTATTGACCCCCAAAAGTACTTTTTACTCATACATCCATGGTGAAAAGGCATACATGAAGAGGTCGAATTCTGGATTTTATGATTCGATATTGGATCACGTAAACAAAGATCGATTGGAGAATGGATTACTTTGACCCAGCTCCATCATAACAGTTGTTGCTGCTGTCTTCCTCTAAAATACTTATTTATTCTTTAGCCGTTTTGACTTGTTGGCAGAAGGTTATTTTTGTATCCACATGCTATTCAGATGCTCTATCAGAGAACACACTTTTTTTCCCCCCCTCTTCTTCTTGGGTTGCACATGGAAGAAGGAAAAAAAAAAAAAACAGTTTCTGTTTTTTACATTCTGTGAATGACAAACGTGGTGCTTCTGTTATAGACATCTACATCACAGTCCCAGGTCTGCCATTGATAGAGGAAGTGGAAACAGGCGCGATGATACAGAACCCCAGTTTGTACGGAATCTGGCCTCAGGTTCAGATGTTGACTGAGGCAAAGCAGCTTGTTTTTAGCTTTGCCTCGGATACTGTATCTGCTTGTAAAACTGCAGACTGATTTAACGCAGCACTGGGAGAGACACACAGCGCGTATATTCAAATGTAATCAGGGATTAAAGAGAGACAAATCAGAACTTGTTGGACTTGTGCAAAAGTTTTGGGTGAAGAGGATTAGGAGCACGAATCCAAATCATGTTCAGCTGCTTTCATTGGGCGGCTGAGACCTTTTTTTTTTTTTTATCATTGAAGCCTCCCTGGGCTGAATTTTAAATTGGTGCAATTAAAGTGATTCAGCCAGCGTGCCTACTCTGCTCATTAATGGCACCAGTGAAACCAATAAGCAGGAATAGCCCAATGGAAGAATCAGATAAGGAAAGTTGTACGTGGAGGCCAAAGCACTTTGCTTCACCCACAGTAAATAATGCACTCTCTATTTCGCAGGCTGGAAAAGGCAAGGCCACGGTCAACAGGTTGCTGTTATGAAATGGACCATTTCCTGGAATCATTTTCGGCCTCAAATCACTTTCTATTTCCAAATCATACGAGCATACACTCACGTTAATTATAACATGTATTACCTCCACATACTTAAACTTCATTTTAGCCCCCTGGCATTCCATTGACCTTTGTACATGATAACATATTTAGCTTTTTTTAAGATTCTTTTTTGGAGCCTTTTTCCCTTTATTAGATAGTGACAGTGGGTAGACAGGAAAGGGGGGAGAGAGACGCAGCAAAGGGCAGCAGGTCAGATTCGAACCCACGCCGCTGCAAAGGACTCAGCCAACATGGGGCGCATGCTCTTACTGGGTGAGCTAGAGGCCGCCCCTACATATTTAACTTTTAAAACAAGAAAAAAATACTGTTTTCATTAGTTAATGACATAATAGTCTTGCATTGCCAGACCTTCCTCCACTGCGCTGCGGAGGAGGGTCTGGCTAAATGAAGATTATTTACACAGCACAGTGCAACTGGATCACACAGCTGCTTAGCTCTAATTCATATTATTTAATATACCCCCATTATAGGATTAGCTTGACTTCTGGGAAAATACACATATTAGCTTTCTTGCCGAGAGTTAGATGAGAAGATCAGCACCGTTCTCACGACGCGAGAGTAGCATCAATCCTCTCACCCAACGCTCGACAAGACAAGAAAGCGAATAAACGTATTTCCCCAATTCCATTAAGCACATTCTCCACAACAGCCTGTAGCTTTGGATGCCACTCGACTCGAGAAAACAAATACATTAACAGACTAATTCAATGGGAATGTCAGAGAGCACAGAAAGGCGGTGAAGGATGGTGAAGAACTTTTCGGAAAACACACGGGACTGGTATTATTGCTTTCCAAGATGTGCATAACTCAGACTTTCCTCAACCTCCCCCAGTGACCCCCCGCAATGGCACACTCCCCCAGTTGGGATGAGTTCATGTTATGGCTACGGTCAGTGACACATCAGCCCTGAAGGCAGGCATCGCAACCACTGGTGTACAATAAGAGCAGGAATAGTTTTGTGTTTATACAGTCATGTGAACAAATTAGGACACCCATGCTAAAGTTGACTAAAAAGAGGAATACAAAAATCATCGTTAGGAAATTGATCTTAATGCCTTAATTAAAAAAATGAGGAAAAATCCAATCTTTAAGTACACCAATTTTCTTTGTGAATGAATAATGTATCTTAAATAAATAAATGTTCTTCCTTAAAATACAGGGGCATAAGTAAGTACACCCATATGTTAAATTCCCATAGAGGCAGGCAGATGTTTATTTTTAAAGGCCAGTTATTTCATGGATCCAGGATACTATGATCCTGATAAAGTTCCCTTGGCCTTTGGAATTAAAATAGCCCCACATCATCACATACCCTTCACCATACCTAGAGATTGGCATGGTTTTATTTCAGTTAGCCTAATAGCTGGTTTGATTTGCATTGAGAGATGATTTTATGGAAAGTACCCCAGTTGATTTGCCTACTTCGCCTACTTATGGTGCGTTCAAATCAACTCAGAAGTGTTGTAAGTGTGGGGGACAGAGGGCACCAACATGGAAAGTGCGGGGGGGCATGTCCCCCTCCGTACCCCGTGTCCGCTACGCCCTTGCACCCAGGCACAACAGCCACAGACATGAATCTAACAGAGACAGGCTCATCGGCTCTTTGCAACATGCTGGTGGATCAAAGCTGCACAAAGTTTATTTGATTAATGGATTGATTGAAATTTTTTTCGAACATGTAAAAGAAAAACAGAAAAAGGTCATACAGAAAATAAGAATATTACACAAAATAGAAAGCATAGAGATACACGAATAACAAACATGTCCTAAAAGGAGTGGGAAGAAGTATACACTTAATCCCAACCCTTCTCTATAAGTCATTGTTAGTTATTTAACAAGTTTCCTCTGTCATAATTCTTTTGTTAACTCATCCAAATATTTCAAGTTACTTACCAAGTATCTTACTAAGTAGCATATATTGTTTTCATTTTCTCGAAGATTAGTATTAATGTATTTCAGTATGAAAAATATAAATGTATTAAGAAATTACAAAAATGAATAATAAAAAATAAGTTAATAAAATACAATGAAAAAGGAAAACTGAGAGAACAAATAATTATCTAAATAAATAAATAAACAATAAATAAACAAGTGATTGTCAAAGTTATCACAGCTTCAAATGACAACTAGAGATACCTGCATTTCAAACTTTAAGGTCTGGAGAAAGCATTCAGTGCAACATCAGCGCACTCTTAACTTTCACTGTCTTGTGGGTGGAGATGGTAAAAAAAAAAAAAAAAAATTGAAAAAGCTGGTCAGCAACTTCCAACAGTCTTTGGTGAGTCCAGTTTTCTCTGGCTGGAGTGTTCACTTGCTGCTGTACAGAGATGTGTATTTCAGTCTTAGGCTTCAATTATCGCGTCCTGAGAATGGAGAACATTTCCTGCCAGCTTCCATTCCAGAAAGAAATTTAAACAGGGGACAATAGACATACTGGACACTAGGGGGGATGAGATAGAGAATTGTTTCCTTGTTGAAGCCCCAGTTTGTTTTACACATAAAGTGCCAAAAGGAATCTGAAGTCAGCATGCCACCAGTCTCTTGTCAATATGGAGATGTGGCAGCAGCATTTGAAGGATGCCGCCACCAGTCTCTTGTGTGCTACATCCACTTTGGTTTCACTGTTGGAGAGACATAAGCACAAATCCTGTTTGCCAGGGGACAGCTTGGCAAAAGGGATTACGATTCTAACATATCTTATAGTTCTGTTGTACATATAATAATAATAATAATAATAATAATAATAATAATAATAATAATAATAATAATTTTATTTTTTAAAGCATTTTTCTAGACCCAAAGTGCCAGGGACAGATACAAAAACAAAACCCCTAACCATAACCCTAAAAGAATTAAACTAGTAAACCATTAGGCCTTAAAGCTTGCAGATCTCTTCAGAGATCCAGACATTTACAACGTGACTGACTGGAGTGTCTGCTGGAGGCCATGTCATAGTATTGTTGATGTTTCCACTGACCTTTCCACAGACTGGACAACTTGATGGTGGTAATAAGCTAAACAAAACAGACCCAAAACCAAGGCAGAGATGGAATTACGACTGGGATTTAGGATCACCCTGGTCTTGGTCATCCTGGCCTTGACTCTTTCCGGCGAGGGAGTGGAAGCACAGAGGGCAGGTAAGACCATTAAGATTGAATATCTTCGGATACCGAGCTTATATTTACTGTATGTGACTGAATCCTCCTGTATTTACTTCCGACAGGATGTAAAAATGTCCACTATGACTTGGCGTTTATCTTGGATACCTCATCCAGCGTTGGAAAAGAGAATTTCGAGAAGATCAGGCAATGGGTGGCCAACCTTGTCGAGTCGTTCGATGTGGCGCCAGACAAGACGAGAGTAGCCGTGGTTCGCTACAGCGACAGATCCACCACAGAGTTCACCTTGGGTAGACACAGGACCCTGGAAGATGTTAAGCGAGCTGCCCGTAACATACGCTACCTGGGGGGGAATACAATGACCGGGGATGCTATCAGCTACACCACAGCCAACATCTTCACGGAGCGGAACGGAGCCAGGCCCGCAGCCAGAGGTATTCAGAGGGTGGCCATCCTTCTCACAGACGGCCGAAGCCAGGATTATGTTCTGGAGCCCTCAAATGAGGCTGCCAAAGCTGGCATCAGGATGTTTGCTGTGGGCATCGGGGAGGCGCTGAAGGTGGAGCTGGAGGAGATCGCCGCAGAGCCAAAGAATGCCCACGTCTTCCATGTGACAGACTTCAATGCCATTGACAAGATCAGAGGCAGGCTGCGGAGGAGGCTGTGCGAAAGTAAGTAAGCCGTCGGGCCCAGTGCCAACACATCGCTCACACTGCATGCCACATGGCTTCTGTTTGAAGCCTCGCTCTGAAGAGCTTGCCTCACCCTGAACGTGCAGTTAATCAAATTAGACTCTTATTTTAGCCGTTTAAGCGCTATGTGGAGGAAAGACCCGAACCACAAAACCCCACCCCAACCACAAAGAGCTGTGGCACATGCATACAGTGCGATCATGATTGACTGAAGATGAAGCGTGCAAGGGGGGCTGTTGCAGAAATTGGCTTGTAGATTCTACCCAAGACATTTCTGTGGTGTAGCTGCCTTTTTGACTGCTGCTTTGGTGCAGAGGTGTTTAGCACTGGAAAGCTTGTCTTAAGCTAACCTCAGTGGTTTTTCCGCTAGTGTGCTGAGAAAGTCTTTCAACACAGGCCCACAGGCTCAGGAAGTAGTCACCAAATGTATTAGCTAAAATAGGCCTAACAGCTTTATGTTAGCTGTGAGGAGAAATGGAGAACTAAATCTGCATGTGAATGTTTTCATGGAGAAGATGGATGCTTTGCACTCCAACACAAATTCCTGCCTAAAATTAGCCAGACAGGAAAGAAAAGGATGCCATAAGTCTTAGCCGCAAACAGTAAATGCAAAAACGGAAAAAAAAGACATGATTACATGGTTTAGCACACAGATGAGCATAGTCAAACTCTCAACTCTCACAGTAATCTGGCTCTAAATTGTCAAGTTTGACATGGCAAACTTCTTCTGAAGGAAGTGTTGATTCAGACAAACACCCTTATTCTTTTTTTTACGGCTGTTCTCATGGACCATTCGTACATATAGCTACGAAAAGTAATGCACTGTAATTCATATGTATTTCACGTGTTTATTGCTGTATGCACCACATTCACTGCTGCTGTACGAGACGGCGACGATCTGCGGAAACTCAGGGCTTTCAAACTTTTTTCTAATCTTAACTAGTTGTAGTTTTGGTGCCGTTGCCGCATGACGCTCACCTTTTGTCGGTTAAACATAACTGCAACAGCCACTGTCACGACCGCCCCCCTCACAGTAACCCCTAAGCCTGTACCCGGCTCATGGTCACCTCTTATCGGCTAAATTTAACTGTACAGACCGCTAAACTTAACTGTTATGGGACCGGTCGCCACGTGACCCGCAGGCGGTCACCGTCATTTCGTAGGATATCATACGAATTGTTGTGCATAAGTTTCCGTACGATATCATACGAAAAAGATCATGAGCATAAGTTGCTCATATCATTTTTCAGAGTGATACTGGTGCAAGGGGAAGCATGGGGCTTCATTTTAAAGCCATGGCCTTTGAACTTGCTCCTTGACTCCATATATTTTCAATCTGTCAACTAGTAATGTAGGTTATATATTGTAAAGTATGCCGTGCCGAGTTTAGAGCTCTGTAGAACTAACCGAAGGCTAAATTTACGCAGACAGAAAGTTCCATTGTTTTCTTTCTGTAATCTCTCAAACCATCCAGAGTGAGTCTCTAAGTATATCAGTGGTCAGCACAACTGGCTCACAGAGCAATGCGATGTTATTTTCACCCAGAAAATTATAGCTCTAATGTTTCAAGTGGGTCAAGTGCAGCTTCTCCTTGTCAAATGTGTTCACCTTTTAATCTATAGGTTTAAAATGGACACTACTTATTTTGTACTGCACCGATTCACTAGAGCATGTGTGGCCTCGCTTACTAATGCATAGGATTGTACACCTGAACTTACATGATCACAGTGACAGAGAACTCTAACATTAAAGCTCTTTTCTAACACCTGCAGTGTGTTTAAAAAAAGTAACACATGCTACACAGCCACAATGATGACAGGTAATGCGGGTAATAGTAAGAGAAATAGTAAGAATTAAAAATGTATCAGATCCTGGCTGCAAATAAAATGGTGGTTGTTAGGTGTGTACTACTCAAGCTTGTGCTGAAACTATGAACCTGTCTGAGACATTAATTTCCAAAGTCAGGTTTGACATTGCTTCCATTTTAACTCAAAGCCAGATCCCTAAATTATAGCTCTAGGGCCAGTGCAGGGAGTAGCTCAGCTATCTAGCATGCTACCTAAGTGACAGGGCTGTGCAACAACACTGCCTTTAAAAAAAGAGTGACGCACTTCCATTCATTCACAGATTGGTACTTTTTGGTAGACTTGCTGGCTTTATAAACAAAAAAAAACCAAGTATCTTTTTACTGCGATCTTCAATTATCACTTTGAAAAAGACTTTTAAGACAGACGAGAAAAACAAGACTCCTTTAATTTCACTGCTAAACAAACTGAAGACGGACACAAACAAGGACAAATTATACAGCTGGAATTAGAAATAAATCATGTGAAATGGAGATAACACCAGTTTTTTTAAGTGTATTAATAACAAGAATGCAAGTGCTGACAGTTAAATGAGCTACTTGGATTTTCTTATTAGGCATGGTCTGGGCTTTGAATGGAGCAGACAAACAAGCCAAGCTGTCCTCATGATGGACACCACAAAGGTTAAAAATTCACTCTGACAGGATGATTTTTATAGCTGTGAGTTAAGCAAATTGCAGGGTCTGATAGTAGATGTTTGACACATACTTGATCTGTTAGGGAAGTCTCACTGTGATATTTTGGGCCACAGATATTATTTAGGGCTGACAGTCACGACACGGACAAATTGTTGGGCTGATACTAGGTTTAATGAGAAGTTCCTCTGAACAGATTGATTACAAACTGATGACAGGATCCTGATTTGCTGTCGTACCTCATCAACAATGTGAAAATGTATCTTCCCATGTGGGACCGGGTGAGGAGCTTCTATTCAAATTCACCTTGTCAGTTGTAAAATGAATGGAGGCGAGCAGATCAAAGTTATTCTCAAACACTGATGAGATTTGTCTCGATAGATCTGAGATTTAATTAGTGGGGATAGGACATTTTTCTGTGTTGCAGCCCTGCTATTTAATTTAGATTGATAAGTGGAATATATTCAGACATAAAAGCGTTACCTAATGCAGCTGTAAAGGGTTGGGTCACCCAAATGACAAAAAAAACATGTCCTTTCACTTGCCTCTTGTGGTATCTAGACATGCAGATAGTTTTGGTTTTTATTTACCCAGATTTCATACAAAACTCAAATGCAATGTAGGTAATAGAAATTGTGTTTATTGTGCTCACATTGAGAAACTACATTTAGACAAGGCTAAGGGTCTATAGCCATGCTAGCAGCTCTGTAAGGCAGAGCAATGCATTGAGCTTAAAGGTCCAGTGTGTAACGTGTTTAGTTGTTCATTATCTAAATCTGTGTTTCCCGTTCACAAACTTTTTCATGAATATTTACCACCACCATCAATTCCAAGTATTCCTTTTGGCTTGAAATGTTACATTTGCATTCACATGAACTGGGGTAGACGCTCCATATTCATGCGCCATCTTGAAATACGTTAACCGGTAAGGGACATACAGGACATACTGCTCCGCCTTTCGCGTTTTCGCTGTCACATGATAAACTCACAGGTGTTGCTAATGCTGCTAATGCAAGGCTGTCCAATTTGGGGCCCTCGGGCCAAGTTTGGCCCGTGCTCTATTTGTTTTGGCCCACCATGGATTTGACATGCTCATGCTTATTCTCCTCTTATTTTAAAAGTAATGACTACGAAACGTACTTTTTGTGCAGTTAAAAAGTACGTATTCTGAGTTTAACGGCAATGTAATACACAGTGCTGGTAAACTTCCCATTTAAATTACATACGTACGTTTTATCTATGGAGAATGGCAAGAATTACGGTAGTCTTAATGTATCCAGATACATTTTGGCCCTTCATGTGAAAGAATTTGGGCACCTCTATCATTAAATTTCCCCAACACATTCTTACTCCCAACTCGTCATATATGGCTGCTTGGTCAGGACCCTTTGGCGTCAGTGTTTAACGCTCTGGGTACCCATTTTTCAACGTGCGGGTCAGTCCGATTCAACACGTGGTTAACATTGTGGATTCAAACAGAACTACTTGGTTAGGTTTAGGCAAAGATCGTGGTTTGGGTTTAAATAAGTCTGTTGGCTACATAACATAACGTACGTTATGTTAGTTAAGTGCGTTACGTAAGTACAGTAAGTTAACTTCAAATAAGTCAACATTGATTTTTTTGTTTCTCACCCCGGACACGAACAGCGGCCTCCTGGGTAAAAGTCCTGTGTTTGTTTGACCCATCCATTCACCCCGACATCCTCCCTACACTTTGTCTCTCTTTGTACTACGTCATCTCACAGCACTGCGGTCGAGCAGTTGCTCTAAGCGTCTAATATTGCAGCGGATGAGTTAACATTGAAGTTAGTTGAATGCCTGGTGCATTTCATATAGACACTCAATGGAGCTTTGTGCCTTGGTATCAGACATTGAGGGTCACTGACCAAAAGTTGGGGAGTGAGAACGGGTTGGTTTTGCAGGTATTTGGTTATAAATCAAAGTATTGGGTAAAGTGAATTTTTGACCTGATGATGGCGCTAGATGAAAAGCAAAAGTCATTAAAATTCAGCCCAAGGTGGATATGGATGTCCCTAGCAAATTCCTTGGCAATCTTTCCAATAGTTGAGATATTTTAGTCTGGGCCAGAGTGGGGAACCCACCGACATTGCCATTCCATACAGCCATGCTGCTAAGGCGTCTAAGATTTTGACAGCAACCTTGACTCACCACTTCCACGTGACAAAATATTTTTTGGTAATTTAGGTGAACTGACCCTTTTAAAGATGTCAATCTCAACTCTAATGTTTACATCTAATAAACTAAACGGGATCCATATCTGCATTCTTCAGTAGTGAAACTGACATCTTGACACAAATAGAAAATACCCCTCCTGCCAATAAAAACTCAACCTGGCGGTGTTGCCTTTCTCACTGTCAACACCATGAATGGGTGTGGAAATATAAAACTGTTACTGATCTTTGGGCCTGTGGAGGGGCCTCCTGCTCTTATAGAGCCACACACTCCACTCTCCAGACGTCAGACAGGAGAGATGGAGGGCAGTCTGTCTGCGCCAGTGCTCTTCAGATCAAATATCAGTCCAAAGGCTGTGTTACAATGAGATCACCATTTCCTAAAACAATCCAACAATTCACACCTTTTTCATCTGACCCTTCATACAATTTCAGAATGATTGCAACACATGATTTCTAACAGTGGGGTTACCAATAGTTTCACATTGTCAGACCTTCCACCACACCGCTGCGGAGAAGGGTCTGGCTAGTCCACACAGCATTCTGGGATGGTAGAAAAACATGCTCTGATTTATTGGCATTTCTTTAAACCAATCACAATAGTCTTGGGCGCCCTAAGCGCCAGACAGAGCAACAGTGCCTCTGAAAAATAGCCTCAGGAAGAAACTTGTTTTGATGGAACGTGTACATTCAAAGGTTGTTTTAGTCGTGCAACAGAAAACTTAGATTGGACAGATAGTCTAGCTAGCTGTCTGGATTTACCTGCAGAGATCTGAGGAACAGTTAACCATAGTCCTCAGTCCTTAGAATTACAACACAAAGAAAGCGGAAGGTGACGGACATCTGGCTGAAATGAGGGAAATCCGGCGGAATTTCCGGCGGCACCTGAACAATCCCGGAAATTAAACGTCTTCGATATACACTAGACCTTTAATAAAGTTTCAGAATGATTGCTTATTGTCATAAACCAACACATGGTTTCTAACAGTAAGGTTACCAATACAAGTGTTTGAACAGTTCTTTGCCTACCCTGTGCTCCCAAAAAGATCATCATATCCTGATTTACAGCGTGTCAAACTAAACTATTATCCTCTGTCCTCAGATGTCCTGTGTCCAAACATGAAGGTTCAACCTGATCGGTTTAAGCCCAACAGCACCAGTTATGGTCTTGAAGAGGTTCCAGGTATGTGCAAACTGCTGCTTTTCTAACGGCAACATGTAGCGCTGGCAATACACCACAAAGTCAGCTCTTTGTTTTTCAAAGCATTTCCTACTCTCCCACATTCAGCATGTTTACATGAAGAGAAAATGTTTTCAAATGCAAAGATTTAGAAAGTTTCCACTCATAATTTCCTCCATTTCTATGTGATTGGAAACCAAATTGGTTTTATTCATGACTTGGAAAGTGCTACTTTTCTGTCTTGTTTTATGCTGCCATTATTAAAAAAAACCAATACACTTGCAAAACCAAGCTGCTGTGTTTTAGATGCATTTTGTCTACGGTTCCAGGCAGCCATTGACTTCTACCTATTTCCATATATAATATGAAAATCAAATTCTAGACCCTTCAAATCTGCTTGACTTGTGTAATCAATCACACTGAATACCAAATTACAGTCCTTTTTGTGAAAGTTGATCCCAAAGTCCCATTTTCCTCTCACTTCTTCACTTGGATAGCGCTAGTCTTAAACAGGGCTAATGAATGAATGGCATTAGCCAGAAGGTATTGTGTAGCTGTAGCTACCTAGAGAACAAGCACTACTGTCTAATCTTTTGTAGATCCTTTGTTTTGCAATCAGTGCCTATCATCCCCGATTCCAAGCTGTTCTTCAATCACCTGCCACAATCTATGTTTAAATTCCGCATTTCTGTATTTTTTTCCTTTGTTTGTCGTAAAGTGCTTTGTGCTGGGAGACGAAGTGAATCCGCTTATCAGATGTCATTTTGGATGATGACATTTGCATGTACGGTGGTTCTGAGTGGTCAAATAACTTTCTAAAGGCTATTAAAGAATGCGACAAAACACAGAAAATCTAAAGTTTCTTAGTCGGTGTGTGAACATGATTGAGACAACTTGAAGTCATACTCAATTTTAAATGTGCAGCAATTTCGGATGAAAAATATGGACTTGGTGTGCAAAGAAGATTAAAAACAACAAGCTAGCTGTCTGTTAGTGATAGCTTCATATTTATTATACAAACATTGATCTTGTCCTCTAACTCTCAGCAAGAAGGCGCAATAAGAGTATTTCCCAAAATGTCAAACTATTCCTTAAGTTGGAAAAACTCGCTAACACACTGAAATGTTCCTTTAAATGCAGCTGTGATTTTTAAGTCCAGCGCTTGAACTAGTCATCTACCAAGTGGCGCACATACCTAGTCCTCTGCCATTTTTTTTTTTTCATATATTCCAAGCTGCTGTGCTAAAGGTTTCTCAGAACTCTTGAATAGCATTTAACCAGAAAGGTCGGATGTTGTTATAAGTGTCTTTTGGGGGATCTGAGTTCCTGTCTATGTCTCCCACCCACATCCATCACACTGAGAGAAAAAACAGATGCACTGGCATGACTGTTTAGACTCCTGCTATGTTGAACTTAATGGAAAGAGAGATGTTAGAGGGCCGAAGACTGTTTTAGAAAGTTTGACTCTTAACAAATTTGGTTGGCACAATGATACCCGATAATATGTGTCAACTGAGATGGGTTTTCCATAGCAAATTACTGACACTCTGCTGATGGACTCTTTTGTGCCAGTATCCAGGTATTTCCCCGCCAAATAGTAGTAGAAATGTAGTCAACATTTCAGCCTTTATGGGTCACTAAAAGTCACTGATACCCAAACCAGTGACATTTTTGAAGCATCATTATTTCATGATGGAAGTTGGCTTTCCAAGGAGAAATACATTTTAAATATAGAAAGGAATAATTATTCCACAAACCAAATGATCCATCCATCCATTTTTTTTAACCCACTGATCATTTTCGGGGTTGTGGGAGGCTGGAACTTATCCCAGCATGCATTGGATGATTGGCAGGGTACACTTTCGACAAGTAACATGTCTATCACAGGCCAGTTAGTGTTTCTACTGTAATTCATCTACCTGCATGGCTTTGGGCTGAGGGAGGAAACCAGAGAACCTGGAGGAAATCCATGCAGACATAATACGCAAACTCAACACAGACTGCAGATTCAGTTTGTCTGTGAAATAATCTCTGCTATAAGGCTGCTGTGCAAACCACGGAGCCAAAATAATTTAGATAATAAATACAACAAAATTTGGCAAGAATCAAATGTCTTTGTATTGTATTGTTGTGTCAACGTTTTGTATTGTTATACATCAATTATACTGTACTATTGGTTGTTAAAACGTAAGTGGATAGTACACAATTTCCCTCTGAAATGTGGTAGAGTGGTATTTAGTGTTAGGGAGAATATACAGTAATGGATGTACTCAAGTATAACACGAGTACATTAAAATGATACTTAAGTACACATCTTGAGTAAATGTACTTATGCCGCATTTCGACTCGATTTGACTGTTGGAACCGTTTCTTTGTGAGCTTCCATTGGCAAACTCGTGGATAGTACATGGTGCCTGGTACTTTTTTTTTGGTACCACATCTGTCGAAATTCCAAGTGAGCTGAGCCGATACTAGAAGATGGAGTTAAAACACTGGAGACCACTGATTGGTCAGAGAGAACCATTACAAGCGCGACATCCTGCACCAACACGCCATTTTCAAATAGCCCAACTACTGTCAATAACATTTATTTTATTGACTTGACCCAGATTTAATAAAATGGCAGCCTCCAAAACCACTTCATGGTCAATTGCTAGAGCAGATGTGATGTGATGAAAGAATCCAGCGAGAATGGAGCATTGCCGTTAAAGATGATGTCACGGCAGTTTTACACGCCATCGCTATGATGGTCAACTAAGAGTCCCGCCTACATTGACAGAGTATTATCTCTAGGGGAAAAGGAACTCAATAATGCACCTGGTACCAAAAATGAGTCGAGTTGAGTACTATTAGTTACTTTACATCGCTGAAGCTGTGTTAGTGTTGCCTCCGCTGTTAGAGAAATGCTTGACATTTGATATCACAACTTCCTACACTCTCAAAAGTTGTGTCTACAAGTTGAAGTGACTTTTCGGTCGAAGATAAAGAACATCCAATCAGGGGTTATTTGGCAGCATAGAGTATTAGTATGTGCTTCTGATCACAGCTGACAGCATCACTTCCCACTGCCGAGACATAATATCAGATAATCGCCATCGAGCAAGTGCTAATTATGCTAATTATGGCTTTTCCTCTAAAGCGCACAGGAATTGGAACAAACTTGAGATAAATTACTGAAACCCACTGATGTTTTCTTAGGCAGATGTGCCACTTTGTCAGATGTGCTGTAAGCACTCTAATTGGAATAAATCATTTTGGGCTGTGTTTTGTTTATCTTTCCCCTGTCCCACTGGTAAATTATATGAGAACATGTTTTCTTGTAACCAAAAGCTAGGTTATTGTGAATTCACCATAAATATACTGTACACACTGCACTGATTTAGACTCATCTTACATTTAGCAACCAGCACCACAAATGAAACGGTGCTCCCTAAGAGGTACAAGTCACTACTATAATCATTTTAAATCCTTAGATACTGCCATGGTGTAACTTTAGAAATGGCTCTCTGTATTATAACGGTTCCAACATTAGGTCAAAGGACCACCAGGAGCATTTGAAGAAGCAGCAGCAGGTTCAAAGCAAAAGTGTAGTTTTCATTTTACTTTGGATGTTGGCACATTGAGAGAAAGTATCAGGAATGTTTTAGGTTTTTTTTCTCGACTTACAGGGTAGCGACAGTTGTGTCATAATCAGATCTGAGAGGCCAAACCTGCATTGGGCCCTAGACCGCTGTTTTAAACAGCGGTCTGAGGTCTGAAGGGTTTTCCCAAAATGCAGTAAGTCTGTAACTGTGCTGTGACCTCGCTTTAAGACATACATTGTCAAACTCATTTGAGTAAAGTGTTTTTTTTTTCTTCAGATTTCGGTTAAGCACATAAAGATTTTCTCTACATACAGAGAAGTACTAGACAAACAGTATTTATCGTCACTACACCAGCAGCTTATTTGCCGCTGATTTGACAGCCAAGAGAACTGTGGTTTGAGTCAGACTTGTGTTTATCATGGGCTGTCTAGTCCGACCCCTCAGGATACTGAGCACACACGAGAGGCTGCAGAGCATCTTTGCGGCTCATGCGCTCACTATCAACTGCACTGCACAACTGTTGCCATCTGCTCTGATCAAAAGAATGCTGTGTGTGTGCATTTGCCTTTTCCCAGTCAGTGAACTCATCTGGCTTTTCCCGCAGATCACCCCATCGGTTAGTTTTTTTGGCTGTCCAAAATAACTTTTTCAGTTGATTATACGCTATTCACTGCCAGTCCAAATTACAGCTCTGCGATAAGATGGCCCCAAAACAGCCACAGAAGCGGCGCGGTGAGCGAATGTGCACGATGCGAGCATGGTGACGACGACAATCAAGGCCAGCAAAACTCACAGCTGCTCGGCTTCCTCGAGCAAACCCTTCAGCGACACTGATGAGCAACAAAACATCCCTCTGTATAGCATCACTTGACTTTTTCACAAATTATTATTACTTGTCATTGTAGAAATACTAGACTTCTGCTCTGATTCAAAAATAAGCCAAGCCCTTTTACACCAGGCTTCTATCAGCAAATTTCAATAGTCTTGTTTTTCAATTGGCTGCATGTGATCTGCTTGCGATGTTGTGTTTTTGCAAAGTGTGTCCTTTGGTTTTAATGGGAAGAACTAAAGACTGCACAGGTAGTTTTAGAGAACACAGCTACAATAATAGTTCTGACACCTTCGGATATGCTAGTTCTCCTGATTGAGATTGTAGTCTCTATGCTTTGGCATTAGTCTTGCCAAAAACACAGTGGTGGTTCTAGGGGGTGGCCAGTGCCCCCATAATATTAAGACTCGACCCCCCCTCTGCCCCCCCCCTAACTGTGGCAAATATTTTCAGACATTTTTAACCCCACTACTATCCCCAAAGAGAGGATTGTTGTTTATTGTTTTATGTGTATTTGTAGTCTTCTGTAGAACCTAACCTATTGAGGGTTGGTGGTATGTAACACTTGCCTAAAATCGCATGTGGCCTCAGCCTGGCCCCTCTGTTTGAAATGGTTGAGAACCACCACTGTAAAAACAAGCATTTAGTCATGCTATAAAAAACTATGCTGCTGATAACATATAAAAGAACATTAAATACAAATAACTGCACTTTGTACAGCAATTGGCAAGATACAAAGATTGAAGGACAAATGGGCAAACTGCTTGTGTATTTAAAGCTTTAAGGCTTTTAACTATTTTATATTAATAAATGTCAGTTACATTTAAGCCATTGCCAAATTAGTTGATACAAAGCTAATGCTACAAATCTGCTCCACAAAACTCTCTCTGTATTTTTGTCAGTATGGCTACGTTTACAAAATGGTGTTGTCCGGCGATTTTGGCGCACAGAAGCTTGAGTGAAGATAATTACCTCTTCTGAAGAGTCCATCATGTTTTTTTAATCCTATGTGTCCTCCTTGGCTCCTAGCAACTGTGTGGAGGAGTGGTAGGCGTGGTGCGCGATCACCAAACGCTTGCGTCATGTGGATGCGCCGACAGTGTTGTTGTCATTACTTAGAATTTGTCATGGGGGAGACAGAAACTACGCACTATAGCTTTAAGTAAAATCAGAAGCAGAAACAGCACCGTTTACTGACCAGTAGAGGTAACTGTTAAAGATGCCAGTGAATAAATGAGTGGAGGTGTATGAGAAATGTCCACCCAAAAATATTTTATTCATGTACAGACCAGCACAGTGAAACCCTCCCCCTGTGGTGAATGCATAGTAATCCGTTATCACTAACAGTGCACCTGAGACACTACTGACATACATAGTAGCTGTGGCGGATGACAAATCCCGTCAGTTATTCAGTCTGTAAAAATGGCTTTTGTTTTTAATGTATTTTTTACTCTGTTGCTAACAGCACAGTGGCAGCCTGTGCGTCTTACCACCTGTTTCCAGGCTATTTCTAATGACCTCTACTAAGCTTTTGCCAGGCTCTCACATTACCACCTTAATGTTCCGGTTTCCTCTTTGGAAGATTAGTGCGCTGGTGTCAATATTCCCACCGGAAACCTTACATCTCATAGATTTAGTTGCATTACTGAAATGCCATGCAGGCATGCAATACGTTGTGGCTGTCCTCATCCTGTTAGCTCGGTAATGGCACAGTCTGCTTTCGGGAGAGCTCAATGCACACACACAACATAACCACCAGCTTTCAGTGAGATCTGCTGGACAAACTGGCAGCATTACAACAACTCATCCTGTTGGCATTGCCATAGCTACAGCGCTTATTTGCTGCACAAGGGAGTATCCGAACATAACCCCCTAAATATGACCTGTGGTTACACCACTTCAAATCACAAGCTGCAGGGCAACGTTCACACACGTGCGCACACTCTCAGACTTATACTAACAGCGGACACTAACAGTGATGGAAAGTAGTTTTTTTTCTCTCCTCTGGCAGCAAATCAAACGAATGTTAATTTCAGTTATTCCGTGATTTTAATCTTCCTCCAAAAAGCCACAAACACAGTGGCTGTAGGTTTAATTGGGTCAGTCCCTGTAGGGACTGACCCAATTAAACCTCAGTATACCCCAAGAAATCTGACAAAGTCAACCTCAAGACTTAAGAGCCTTGGGTGCTCATTCATGTGTGTGTGTGTGTGTGTGTGTGTGTGTGTGTGTGTGTGTGTGTGTGAGAGAGACTTGAGTCCAACTTGGCTATTTTATTGTGTTGCTGCAGGGTTCGACCTGATGGAGTACTTTAATGTGAGAGATATTCTGGGAACCAGAGTTGATGAAGGCCAAAGTTCTTACGTTCGCCTTGGCACCATGCCCATTGTGCAGCAAACAGAGTAAGTGACCACCCTTTACTGCAAACAATAAGCTGCACATTTTGTAAAGTTGTGACTTAAAGTTATGGCCAGAGAAACCTGTTAGGGCAGTGGTTCCCAAACCCAAACCCCTAAACCAAAACAAATTACACCACAGAACCCCATTTGATACGATTTCGTCCCAGGGTCCCCCATCTGATAGGTTTTTTGCTTTTAGATATTTTATTACAGAAAGTGTATGAAAAGCATTAAACCCATGACCGAAATAGTCATACATTCTGTCATTGTGTTGCTTATGGATGGATTATAGTGACAACAAAGGATTCCCCTCTTTGCTCCACTTTGGTAAGTGTGTTGGGGAATCCAGGGCAATAATTTGCTGTTGGACCCCTACTGAAAATATGCAAAGTGTATAAGACTATAACACTATAACATGCCAAGTTTAATTCACCTCAAAATGGATAAAAGATTGTCAAACAGTTTTATCAGCACGTCTTACAGTGGATATTAAAATGTAATACTGTATGCAAATGTTTTGTTCATAATACAAATAATGCAATGTCACTCTGCTTCGGAGAGAAGGAACTGTAGATGGACAAAGCGGTTATAGGTGTTTGTGCATAAAAGTCTAAACTGTGACTCTGTGTTCATGACATACGTAAAATAAAGCATGGTTTATGTCAGCAATAACAATGTGCCTTTACCCTGTAGAGACGTGTTTCCTCAAGGGTTGCCAGATGAATATGCCTTCGTGACGACATTCAAATTCAGGAAAACCTCACGACGTGAAGATTGGTACCTCTGGCAGGTTTTTGACAAATACGGAATCCCACAGGTGGGTCAGCCCAATGTAAATAGTAATGACTGTGACTATTACTCTGTGTTTGGATTTGGTCCAATTACAAGGCCAACTTAGTTCACTGACTTTTCAGATCCTTTTGAAATTAATTATTATTAATTAATTAATTGAATTACATCTGTCAAGCCTGATCATTAATTTCAAATGGAATGTCACTTGTAATACTATAAGTTGTACCATCATTTTTCATGTTAAAGCAAAGACTTGAGACAACATTACTAAACTTTCTACCCTAAATCAGCTCAATTATTTACTTTCATAGTTTGCCTCCACAGAAAACTAGGTTTTCTGATCTCTGTAATTCTTCACATCTTGACTAGTTGTCGAAAGTACTTTTACCTAAGTAAAAGTAATACTTTTTTAAAGTAATACCACAATGCAGGGCTGTAGTCAAGACCAACTTAATCGAGTCCAAGTCAAGACCAAGTCCAAAGGCAATTGAGACCAAGTCAAAACCGAGTCCAGAGCAAATCGAGTCTTGTTCAAGACCAAAATAGACAATATTGTCTTTTCAATGCAATACTATAACATAGTGATTAAGGAGTGAAGATGGATCTGTAAACAAGAATGATCTATCCTCTAACATCAAACTAAGGGGCCATCCACACGGAAACGCTTTTTGGTGCAAATGCACGTTTTGCATCGTTTTGGCCCAAACGAATCCTGTAAACGCACTGCCTGAAGACGCACTTTTTTGAAACCGGGTCCCAGGGTGAAAAAATTCGAAAAACACCGTCCTTTCGTCTTTGTTTGGACGGCGAAGCCGCATACTTGCAACTTGACCTGTTCTCAATAGCCAAGAGTCCAAGACAATTCCAAGTCCAACAATGCACGAGAGCAAGACAAGTGAAAGACAAAAAGGTGGACTCGAGTCCGGACTCAAGTACTACAGCCCTGTCACAGTGTATCAAAATATACTTAAAGTACCAAAAGTACTCATTATATATATATAATTATTGATCAATTAATATGTGCATTTAATATTTTTATCTAATTTACTATTATTTGTTATATATATATTATATTGAGAAGCATGTGAATTTCCAACCTTGGGATTAATAAAGTATTAGCTTATGCTATAATAATAAATATAATCATCATAATATATTTGTTTGGGGAACAAAGTACAAGTAGCTCAAAAATGTACTTCAGTACAGTACTTGAGTAACTGTACTTAGTCCCATTCCACCAATGAACTTGACTGCCTGTACTTTCCCACTCCTATCGTTAACGTTGTCCCGCCTCCGACTTGTCAGGTGTCCATCCGCGTGGATGGTGAGAACAAGGCGGTGGAGTACAATGCTGTTGGCCTGACAAAAGACGCCGTCCGAGCTGTGTTCAAGAACCCTGAAGTCGACAACCTGTTTGACCGCAACTGGCACAAGATCGCCCTCAGCGTGGAGGCCAAGTCTGTGTCTCTGTACCTGGACTGCAAACACATCCAGACTCTGCCCATTGGAGACAGGGAGGACATTGATATCCAGGGGAAGACAGTGATTGGGAAGAGGCTTTATGACAGTGTCCCTATCGATGTGAGTTCTTTGCCCCGCATATGTGGTAGTTTAATACACAAAGCATTATGAGAGATTTTAAATTTCCCAATACCCTCCACTCTAGAGATATTGGGATGTGTGAAAACAAATGTTATTGTCTGGAGGTTGATATGTTCATCAATTGTGTGTCTTTGTCCGTGCAGTTTGACCTCCAGAGGATGATGATTTACTGCAATTCCAAGCATGCAGAGCTGGAAACCTGTTGTGATATACCCAATGGTCCTGTGAGTATAAACGATTTGTTTCTAACTGCAGGTTACTTACTACTGTATCCCAAGCTAGTTTCTAATGGAACTTAAACCCCCCCCCAAAAAACAAAGCTAGGTTAACATGAAGGTTCAGCTTTTGGCTTTGTTACCTACTGTAGCCAACCACCAGGCTCATTTTGTAAAGCAACTGAATACTATTTTTTCCCTGCAGCCAGTCTTTATGTTAAGCTAAGCTAATTACTAAGATAAACGCTAAGCTAAGCGCCATTCTTAGGGCATAGACATGAGACTGATGAGAGTATTGATCTTTTCATCTAAATCCTGGCAAGAATATCAGTTCATTTACCAAATTTCTAACTATTTTAACTCTAAAGTTACAATCTCGAAGATCTCCGTTTCATTCTCTTTGGCGGCACCTATGGCGATAAGTGGTAATTGCAGGTGTGTTTTGGGATCTCACCAAAGATTCTCTGTAACTAAAGATGGCGCATTACAAGCTGCGCCAATGGTATGAAACGGTATACACTTCCTGTCTCCTGAATGGGAGTGGCCTTGTTTGAAATGGCCATTGTGGATGGATCAAAAGTCATATTTGTATAATTTGTTAATACTTTCATTTGCTAACATTAATGTAGATATTTACACAGCTAAAAGACATATTTAGCATTGGCCACTATACGTTGAGTGACATTGCCTGAAAGCCATTTATTGTCAAGCCAGAGTGGCTCAATGCTCATCGGATACTCCTGATAGTTATTTGGTTTGATCATATAATTTCAGTGCCCTAAGAAAGTGGTTACAGAGGCCACCCCTATGGAGATCCCCACTCCGACACCTACTGCTGTGGAGCAGCAGAGAGGCCCTGAAGTGAACTGTTCGTGCCCTGCAGGAGATAAGGTAAAGCCACCGGATTTTACCAGACTTCATTCCTGTGTATTATTTCACAGATGAGTGGGAATCCTTTTCTTAAATGGCTTTCGAAAGACGTCTTTCTTTCCATTTCTCACAGGGAGATACTGGTCCACCTGGTGTTGCAGGTCCTAAGGGTGAAAAGGTCATCTAACGTTGCCTTTAAGTACTTGTCTGTGTGTGAAAAGACTACAGTTTCATTATGTTCCAGAGCTGTTTGTTCTACTTTTTTTTTTATTGTGTGAACATGCGTTTTTTTTTAGGGTGACACTGGCCTTAAGGGCGCCATCGGATCGCCTGGAATCAGAGGAGAAAAAGGAGAAACTGTATGAAAAACTTAAAGTGTGCACAATAACAAGCGTAGTTTTGATTTCAATGGATAGAAAATAGCTAAATGATTACGTTTCAACACATCATGTTCAGTACTGTTTAGAGTTTTCGGTAGCTATCATACATATTTCATCTATTTCAGATTGCATGCCTTCCAGCTATTATCTCTGCTTTTATTTTCCCGCCTCGATAATAATTGATCCTTGTCGATGAATTATTTGCAGGGCAATGTAAACTCTGTCAAAGGTGACAGAGGTGAGAAGGTAAGTACGCCTATTCTTCCTGATGCTGCATGAGCATCATGTTCACCTTTTGTCTCCGTGCATATTTCATATGCATGTACATCTTAGACACAGTTTTCTGATTTCTTTCTCTCTGATGTTATATCTTCCTTTTGTTCCTATCTCTCATTTTATGTTTCTTTTATATGCTATTTTAGATATTTATTTAATTTTATTCAACTTACATTTCTGTCAGGGAGTGGCTAGGAAAACAGCTGTTATTGTCAGAATTAGAGGGACAGGTTACCACAGAGGATGTGTAGCAGAGAGGGCAGGCCCACGCAGACGCCCACCCAGTCTGTCCAAATCACAGCCTCTCTGCTGCCTGGCAGTGCCAGCTGGGACGCTCATAGTATAATTTATTCCTTGAAGCAAAATCCTCAGTGTGCATCATTCAAGCTGTCCCGAGAGGGACGGTTAAAAATGGCCACAAGTGGTCTGGAAGATGAGACGTGGTCTTCGCACGTGTGTTATTTTACTTTGGGTGTGATAGTTTGGAGAATGCATGTGTTATTCTTTTGGATAAAACAGGTGTAAGTACAGTGTTAAAAAAAAACAGTCAGTAACAGTCAGACAGACAGCAGGACTCATTTCATGACGAGTGCATTTTCATTTTGTAGTTCTTACTGCTGGAAACCATGCTGGTTTGATAAAACTGCATTAAATCAAACTTTAATGCAGGGCATCCCTGTTGCTTTTGCTATTTCCAACTTCCTGCGTGAGCATCTGTCTTCACTTTCTCCCGGGGAAGGCTGCAATTTGTCGCCGTAAATTTTTCTAAAGCCGATGCAAAAAAACATGACGTAAGCCCACCCCAAGCTGTGGTTAAAAATGGCTCGGTCATCGAGTGGCATGGTGGTGGTGGGGAGTGAATTCATCCGGCTTTGATTGCTTCTAATTGCATCTTTAGGCGACGGGAACAGGCAATTCCCTGCATAACAGTGTTGATATAGATAATGTCTTCTTGGTTATAGATTCGCAGCAGAGCGGGGGCCGCCCTCCCTCCCAATCTCTGCGATGAAAGAAATGACGTGCGTTAAAATGATACAAGCTCCCTAAGTAATTAAAGGTCCACCTTCTGTGACTTGTAAAGTGGCTTGTGAAGTCTTGCGGTTGGCAAGGCCTCATGGTACCGTGTAATTTACCCGCCATTGCTTTTCACTCAGTCCAGTTTTCGATCTCTAAAGGGGATTGCTTGGCATAGCGTGTGACATCAGTGTACAAACCAAAAGTGCAACGCCTGTGAAGAAAGACAAGTGGGAAAAACCATTGTTCCTTGACTCTTTGGTTGGATGTGCGACCAGACCATAGTGGGTCTTGGTGAAGCAGATGACAGCTGTTAGCATATTCTGGCTCCCAAACATTTACTCAAAAGTTTCGGTTACACTTTACTTGAAGGTATCTTCATAAGAGCGACATGACACTGTCATGAACGTGTCATAAACATAAACAAGTCATAAACATATATGACATAACGTTTCTTTTATTAAGTGTTTTTGTTAGTGTTTAGTGTTTAATTGGGTTTTTGTCATGACAAGTTATGGTTAGGGTTAGTTTGTCATGACAGTGTCATGTCACTCTTATGTAGATACCTTCAAGTAAAGTGTTACCAAAGTTTCTATGTGTGTTTGTGTATCTTGACTTGTGTAACTCTTTGTGTTGTGTGTAATATTAACGCCCCATCTTTTGTCCAAATGTTTGTATGACTGTTCGGTTAATCAAGTCCATTCATTCACCTCTTGACATTTGCCTCTACATTAATCCTCCAACCCTCACTAAACCATGTTCTGTGACGCTACCAGGTTGATATTCTGACAGCACGCCATCGTCGCCTGCATTACCGGCCATCCTGCATGCATGTGTGTTATGGAACAGTCAAAGTCAATAACTTGCCTTCTGTTTACAGGGTGATTCAGGCAGCGTAGGGTTGACAGGTGCTCCTGGACAAAAAGGAGAGAAGGTGTGGAACTCGTGAACCTGGACATGTGGAGGATTTCATTAATACTTTGAATCTTATAGTGAAAGTTCACATCCTGGTATTAATGATGTGTTTCCGATCTTCTGACAGGGACTTGGTGGTGTGCCAGGTATTGACGGCTTATCTGGAGACAAAGGAGACAAAGTAAGAATGATATTTTTGTTGTTGTTGAATTCAGTCAGGGTTTTGCAGCCCTTGTGCAAATGTCTATGTTTTCATCTGTATCTTTTTTTGTAAACAGGGTGAAGCGGGGCGGGCTGGTAATCCAGGACTGCCAGGTCTAGCTGGACAAAAGGTATATCTTTATTCATTGTGTTATTGGCACTGATCTCAGATACGCACTTGTTCTGACAAGTCGGCATCGTATATATGTTTTTCTGGACAATTACCACTCAGCCTGGTAAAAAAAGGGGGCAGTTTGGTTGACTTTCCCTTGGATGAAACATCAGTTGGTGCAAGAGCCAGGACGGGGGTGAAGGCAGGGGGCGCTGGCTCAGGTTTGGCCATGGACTGTGACAGGCAGCTCAAACCCAGGACTGGAGGGAATGATTGCCCCATTAGAGACTGACCTGGTATATAGCAGTCAACACCTCATTATACCTAAACAAATGATTGGGCATTGCAAAACGGTCACACGGTGGCAGTTTGAGACACGTGGTAATCATGTCACCCTAACATGTGACCGTTCTATTTAAAGTTATGAAACTGTCGCCATTTTAAACACTGGGTTGAGTTGTGAAACAACACTAGGTACTTGGTAAGCTTTAGGAAACAAAACTACTTGGTTAGGGTTAGTTATAAGAAAAGTTATCTCAATGGCTTCCATGGACCGGTTTAAAATAGACTGTCAATCTATGCAAATTGCGTTATAACTGTTCTAAATCACTAACTGGTGCACAATTTGCAATATCTATATTTTGTCCCTTTAAGCGGTGATACAGACTGTCTATTAATGTATACTGTGTTGTCACCATATCACTTTTGCACATCCTTCGGCTTACTTACACCACACGTTTGTGCCAGCTTTGTAATGCCTACTTAATCTGCACTTTATGTAGCCTTTATGTAGCATATTGTATTCTGTACTCCTGTATTGTATTGAATGTAAAACTGTATGTTGTCTTGCACGCTCACTCTTTCCTTAGCCAGGTCGCCGTTGCAAATGAGAACCTGTTCTCATCGGCCTACCTGGTTAAATAAAGGTTAAATAAAAAATAAAAAATAAAAAAATGAGTCACGGACGTCAGTGGCGTCGGCAGGATTCTATTTCATAGTATGTAAAAAAACAACAACATAATATTCAGTGTGTATGAGAGGTTGCTCTTAGCGTACTTTTATCATATCGTAATGACCAGGTCATGACAGTTTTTTATTCCAACAAATTTCTAGCTCCATCCGTGGGTTCAGCGTTACTCAGCGTCCAGCAACCAGTTTATCTACAGATTGAGTCATGAAAATGAACTGATTAATCGTGCATGTGTTGTTGGTGAAATAACGTATAATTAATGAAAACATTATTACTGTGAACAGAGCAGAGAGCCGAACAGAGCTCCTGTCGCATCCTGTGCGCATTTACGCATTGTTATCATTAGATGCGTTGCATGTCTCGCAGAAAAACAATGCACGCACAGTGGCGTACATGATTACGGCTGCCGGCGTCACTGACAGACGTAACTGCATCACAGCTATAACTATGACAGAGACACAGACAGACTTGAACGCAACAAAGTTGGTTAAATTGTGTAAGCTAGCAATTGCTTGCTCCCTCGTTAGCCATTGCAACTGTAGCCTGTTAGGCAAAACTATGCCAGGCTGTCTTTTGTTGTGATGTTTTTTTTGGTTTTTTTTTCTGCTCCAAAATGGTTTAAAAATAATAATAGCAATAATACATCTTTTAGATTAAGCAGTGATAAAAAAAAAAAAAAAAAATGTTGCCAGCAGGCTTCTAGCCTGAATGTGGAAGACAGCTGACCTACTTCATCTTACAGTATAATAGGCCCACTTCACAGCAGCACAGGTGCTATCAATTTGATTAACGGTTGCTCACTTCTATTCAAGTGTCCCAGTGAGCCGTGGCAGGGTGACAGTGAGCCATTGTTATTTTTGATTATTCACACCTGTGTGTTTTCTCCGTGACATTTCAAAATGTCTTTCATAAAGGGGCCTATTGAAGCCTATTGAGCCAATTATTCATTACAACACATAAGTGTTCTGATTAGGACTGTGCTGCGTAAGCAAGTGAAAGTTATGGCTTCAAATATCAGTCAAGCCAACAGCTTTATCACTGCGGTGTATATCATTTAAATGGAAAAAAAACTTCTAGAAAAATACCTCATGAAAACAAAAGCAGTGATAAAAAGAAAGATGGCTTGCAAGTGAATATCATAGGACACATTTTTTGGTTTCTTGAGAAAAGAATGAAAGTGAGGTTAGGGGTGAAAGTTCAAGGTTCTCCCATGGAGGTGGGGGGGGGGAACTTTTACCACTGCCAACTGTTTCTTTTTTGGGGTTTCAGGGGTCTTAGTTGGTCAGTTAGATTTCTTACATTCATTTACCTCTGACTCAGCAGTCCCCCAGTTGGCCTGCAGTATATTACTGGGTAACACTTGTGGAAGGTCCCAGGTCAATAAACTGCACTGATAAAATGTTGTTCAATCTATATTATATAGGGAATTCAAGGGGATGAAGGCACTCCTGGCACGCCAGGACCAAAAGGTGTCACTGTGAGTATAATCTGAGTGCATTTATCTGATTTGCCCAGGTAATCGAGGGGAATTTTGGTATTTGTGACAAATGTGAACAAAGATCTTTGAAATTGGTCCAGTATTGAGCAAGAATGATGTAACCAGCAGAAACAAACCGGAATTGCGCAACGTCAAAGTATATGTCCATTTAAAGTGCTGTTTTTTTTGCCACTGACAGACTTGGGTTGTTATTATATAAGTGTCTGACTCCATTATGGAAAGATGGAACCTGCCATCCTTTCATGTGTAACTTACTGAGGCCAGGTAAACACAGTAACTTTAGCTAATAGCAATTGCTTAACTCCGGTCTGTCTGCAGCTCTCCACTCTTGGAACAGCATTGTTCTTTAGGAAAATGTGCTTTGGTACAGGTTTATTTCTCATCTTTGGCTGGCAGGAGCCATCGGCAGTCAAACTGCTCACTGTAGACGGGCAGTGATGGTCTGCAAGGCGCTGTGTACGGACGCGAGTGTTAGGATCCATTTGTAGCTGCAGCACGTCAACTTCAGCCTGTCGGCATCCAAAGGTAAGGTCTATGATGCTGCGTGAAGTTTAGCTCGACATTTCTTAAGCAAAATTGGGAAACACAAAGTTACGCTGTCTCTACTCCAAAACAACAAAATCCCTGGAACTCTTCTCTCTCTGCTTGTGTTCTATACTATAAACACACATTGTTCCACGCTGCTGTCTTTCGCTAAGTCACCTCGCAAGATTTCAGAACCAGACTTCACCATCTCTCTATAATCAGTCAGTCACACAACCAATCTTAGCCAGTGGCAATAACAAACTACGGTGCACATTTCTTTCATAGGATTACAGTGCAGTCCGGTTAGCGGATGCCGGTTACAGGGTTGTAGCTCAATACTGGAGCAATTTCAAAGTTCACTTAGCCACTTAGGCACAAATGCATTGGAAAAAAGGGTGTATGTTAAAAAATGATTCCCCTTTAAGATCTAATATTGATAAATTGTAATATACAATTTTGAAATTATAATATTAATGATGTTGCTGTGGTTGTTGTAGGGGGAATCCGGTAAAAAAGGTGAAAAAGGATCTCCGGGAGACATGGTAAGTAATACTGCACCAGTTCTTTGATATAAGAAGTCAAATTTAACTTATGTAATGTAAACAGATCACATCTACTGTAGCAGAGAGGGGTTCAGCATCTTGCTCAAGAGCACTTGGACAGAATAGAAGTTGCTGGCCATGTTTTCCCAGCGGGATTTGAACCATGTATATGTGCAGAACAGGGTTCATACTGCAAATCCTGAAAACAGGGTTAACTTAACTGAGAGAGGCCATTCTTCTCAGAGGAACTGAGAACTGGGGGCGTAATTGTGCTAACAGATGTGGCTTCCTGGAATCACTCTCCACACTTCCTGTCTGGGATCCTGTAGGGGAGTTTGGCTATGCAGCTCATTCAGGCCTTCTCAAGCTTTGTTGATGTCCAATGTTTCCTCCTACCTGCTAACACCTTTCTTCTTTTGCCAACAAAATGATGTTAGACTGCAGTTCAGACTCAGCCGACTCAGCTAATAAATCAGTGAAAGGTTATCTACCAGCATCACAATGGTTTCCAACTGAAGTCAATTTGTCAAGATGTTTTTGTGATCATGACTTCACTGATACTACGAGTAACAGATTGAGTAGAATAATATAAGAGACAGTTGTAACAATTACTTTTGTATCATGCTGAGATGTCAACTCACATTTAAATGTAAACGACTTTAACAAGCTTTTTTTTGTAGAAAGCAGTAAACACGGAATCAGTACACTGATTACTTTGCCTTATGTCATGAAGATTTGCAGCAGGTTCTAGGCATACTGAAGGGCCATTCAAACATGCTGTCAGGTTTAGAGCTGTCTGTCTGTCAGCCAGTCAGTCAGTAAGCAATTTCCTGTTGGCGAAAACTGGAAAAGTACTTCCCTCAGTGAAGTGATAAAGGGAATATGTGGTTTAGAGAAGGCACCTGGGGTTAAAGTCAGAGCGATGTTTGCTGACTGAACATTCAGGGATGTGTTTTGGGTTACACAGCACTGTCCACTGCTTAAAAATCTGCTCTCTATTAGCCATGCTAGTGGCGTGGCTCCAGAAACAAATTGAGTTTCCAGTACGCGTTATTATGGGACCCACGCAACTTTGAGGCAAGACCTGCCCTTCAGTAGCATTCACACACTACTATAGGCCCGGCGTCCATGCTAACGCAAGGTAACATATCCTGATTTGTTCAGGTCTTATCCCCTGACCAATCAGCTATCCTAACCTTAACCACTTGAGGTCAATGCCTAACCCCAACCAATCAAGCTACTTCGTAGGGCGGGACCTAGAAAATTACGTGGGATCCATAATAACACTTCCAGTACGAATCGGGCAAGAACAAGCATGTTAGCACGTTATATTAGCATTTAGCTGAAAGCACCGCTCTCGGGGATGTATTAAGGAGACTATCTTAGCTGTAAACCCTTTAGTCTTGTTTTGTTAACTACTTTTCCATTTGGTTCAGAACTGAAAGCGTATTGTGCCTTTCATTTTTGTTTATGACATTTAAGTTTGTTGTCTTTACCTGTGCAGCCATGGTAGCTACCGCTGCACATGCCAGCTATGCAAATACTGTATTTGTTGCAAACAAGCTGTAACATGCATCACTTCCTGAGCCGACTATTTTTCACAAAATACTCTCCAGCTATTTGGTGTTTAGATTAGCAAATATAAAAGCTTTTATGACTGTGATCATAGACATTTATAGACACCTTTGTTTATTGTAAGTGGAGACATAAAAAACTGGCATTCACTTCGATAACATAGCCAGATTTTTTTTTTTTTTTTACTTAAATCTTTTATTGAGTTCAACATTTATTGTAGCAACACCTTGTACATGCTTTCCTTTACACTTGTTTCCATTTCAGGGCGTGGCAGGTTTGGATGGATTCCCTGGCAAACCCGGTGTTCCAGGGAAAGATGTAAGTTGTGATCCTCTGTTTAGGATCCCACAGTTACAAACAGGCCACTGACATTAGTATGTGACAGATGGAGTGAGTCACCATTGTATTAATGAAGATTTTGTCTAATATTGATTAGGGTTTGAGAGGACTGGTTGGTGCACCCGGGCCCGGCGGAATTCAAGGCATCAAGGTATGTCCCTGTCTTGTGCTACATGCAAAACACCCTGTTCACTTCATTAGAAACACTTCAAAGAGGATTTTGCCGTAAGCATAATGTCATTAAGCTGATATAAATCATTTCAAAGAGGTATCAGATTTTCCAAGTTACTGTCTGCCCTCTCCAGACATTCCTCAGTCTCCTCTGTGTACCATCAAAGTCAGCCCACTCGTTTGTCTGAGAAAATAAAATGCAGAGTTCATTTGTCTGTCTGTAATTACTGACTTTGATGAGTCTTCCAGTGGTGCACACATGCTTATACCACACCCATAAGCACAATATATTCCCATCGTACTTTTACCCGCAAGTTTCACTTTCCTTTGGGCCTACAATAAGTACACACGTGTCATCTTCTAAATTACGGTCGTTGCCGTGTCATTAGCATGTTGCCCTCGGTGCTTCACCCTGAAAGTCTCTTGATTCTAATGACGGGGTTTTCATCTTTTTTGTGTGAACTACCTCACAGGGGGAGAGAGGCCTTCCCGGATTACCTGGGGATGTGGTGAGTACCAAAAATAGACCAAAAGGATAAAGAATTACAGGCTGGTTTAACGATGAAGAACATCAACTTCAACTTTATTGATATCGTCCCCCAGGGGCAATTTGTGGTGCAGCAAAGGCATACATGTAAGACAATCAGACACACAGCATAACAAAAGACAACAAAAGGAAATCCACATTGACATAAATCACATAATTGAAAGTGTTGAAGGTCCTATAATCCATCATTAAGGTGGCAGTAATTCTATCATAAAGTGCTAGTGCAATAACATCCAGATAAATGAATAGAGATCTATAAAAACCATCATCAATCAGTTATACAAATCTGAGCAAGTACCATCACAAATAAAACTACAAACAATGCCTACAAATCTAAACCAGTACAATCAATGTTAGGAGTAAAACGGACCCTAATGCCCTCTATACACACACACTAAGAAATACCACAGAAATTAAAAGTCCAACCAATAAATAGCAACTAGAATGGCCTTTTCTACAATGTCATTACCATCATCATCATCATCATCATCATCATCATCACCATTCGACATGAAGAACACAATGGCGTGATGGAGAAAGGATGAACACTTAAAAAAGCAACAATAAAAAAACCCAATAAACCATCCATAATTAAAATGTAATTGTGCATTTCATCTATGATCCTGTTATGCATTCTAACGATTATTACTTCAAACTGAAGGGGGGGGGGCGCTGTTCTCCACACAGAAGCAGCTAAACAATTAGTCGACTAACTGATTATCTGACTGACAATAAGCTTATTTTTGGTAAACGATCATTTAAATCATTTTCAAGCAAAAAAGACGGACATTTGCTGGTTCTATCTTCTACAATAGGATGCCATTATATGTGTATCATATATGTGATAGTAAACAGAATTGCTTTTGGTTTCGGACTTTTGGTCGGATAAAACAACCAATTTGAATACTTCCAATTGGGCTGAAAAAGGAATCGTCCTTTTTTAAAATCATTTATCAAACAATTATGAGCAGATGTATAATGAAGCCATGCAGGGTTTTCTTGTTGTGAGATACGGGTTGCCAGTTCTATTGTCCATGGCCTCATTTCTTCACAGTAATTAGTCCAAGGAATCACAATGAATCTGTCAATGATTTGACTAGCTGAAAAACAAACATCATTTGACGATTTATTCATCTTTTCTTTTAATTTCAGCATCACAAAGAAGGTTTACAGGGTGAAAAGGTGAGTCATTGTTCCATTATGAGATAGTTTATCATGTTCATTGACCTGAAAGTCAAGATTTTAAAGGCTACCTCATAGTATTAATTATAAAATAATTATAGAGTAACAGATTATTAATGCAGTGTTAATCCCATCATGACAAGTGCAGTGATCCAGGGGCGGAGCGAAGGGGTTGGCTTCTGGGGGGCCAGCCCTACTGCAAATGTTTTCTCAAAAGTCCTGAATCTTTTAGGGTTTTAAAATAACTTCATCTTTGTGTCATTTCTGTCCAGTCTCTCTGACTGGACCAGCAAATCAATGAAGCAATTGTTCTTTTACTGGGGAAATATCACCATTCATTCTGTGAACTCTACTAAAAATAGGTTTCAGGATTAGTAATGCTGTTTTACGCCAAATACGTACCCTTCCCTATGTTATGTAACTCAAAAATAGTAACATAATCTCTTTTCAGGTAGGAGAAGTGAAAATTAGTCATCCTCTACATGTGTTGTTTTCTGGTTTTAGAATGAAGTTAGTTCGACAATTTCTTTCTGTTATACCTTTTTTTTGTCGGATACATTTTATTTATGTATATTCCTTTAATTGTTTGAATTAAATAATTCATTCATTCAGTGAGAATGCATTGCCAGGGACTATACAAATAAACATAATACCATTTCCAGTGTACATACACTAAAGCAGGGGTCTTCAATGTTTTTTAGGCCAAGGACCCCTAAGCTAAAAGAGAGACTGAGTAGGGACCCCCTGCTACATATACAGTATAAAATGAAGTTGCATTAAACTGGGCCGCATGGATGAAAATAAATGGCTTAAGCTTAAGTGTATGGCTACCATAGTAGGCATAGTAAGTATCTTTCATGTGTAAATTACATTTTTTTCAAATTATATTCCAATTTATGTTTGCTAATAAAATGTTAGCTTAATGTTAATGGATATTTTCAGACATATACAAAAAAAATGTAAATGCTAAATTTAGTGTGGCTGGGCTAGCTCACTTGGTAGAGCAGGTGCACATATATAGAGGTGTATACCTCGATGCAGAAGGTTCAGGGTTTGAGTCCAACCTTAGACAATTTCCTACATGTCATCCCCATTTCATATCTATCTGTTCTTTCCGTTAAAGGCTGAAATGCCCCAAAAAATGCAAAATTGATTTTGTAAACATTATTTGGCGGCTCCCCCTGCAGTAACTCTGAGGCCCCCCTAGGGGTCACGGACCCCTTGTTGAATATCTCTGCTCTAAAGGATTTAGAGTTTTAAAGAATTTCAACAAAACCATGTAAACTGTAATCTCAAATAGTCATAGAAGTCCTTTTATGTATACCATTTGTAATGTGTGATACATACAGTACTCATGTGTTTGACCTGTTTTAGGGAGATGCTGGACCGCCTGGACCTCCTGGGCCCGAGGGCCCCCCAGGGCCTCAAGTAAGGATTATGATTTATGACTTCCTCTTTCCTTCTGTTTATAGCTTTTGATATTTAGTTGTTGTGGAAAAGCCACCTGTTCAGCAGTTCATGAAAACACAAGTTGTGCTGTTTAAACGGTAGCTGAACATTTTATTCCTCAGGGTCCTCCTGGTCTGCAGGGTGAAACTGGGCAACCCGGAGAGTTTGGCCAAAGGGTAAGAATCTCATTTTAAATGAAGAGTATCTGAACATGTTTTCTCCACATTTCTTCGTCACTTCAGTACTCAGACACTGTACTGTACCAGGGAGATGCTCAACAAAGTGCATAGCTGTTAAATACCTGCACACATGTAGTTCTCTCTCTGTTGTTTCTGGCTTTAGTTTGGTTTAGTGTATTTGTTTCACAGAACATACAAACTAAGTACATTGAAGATACAGAAAAAAATACATGTGAGGGTGTGGTAGAAACCTGTAACGGCTTATATAAAAACCACAACCAAAGGACATACAATAATGTAGATGTACAATATCAAAAATGCATTTTAAGTGTTTTTAACCAAACCGGGACCGTTAACATTTAAGAATGAGGTCTGAAAATGCTCCTGTGGGTCATATTTTCAGTTTGGAGGACTTGGAGGAAGCACATGACGCAATGTGTTTATTTTATTTACATGTAATCGAATACCAGATCTTTCGCTTACCTTAACCAAAAGGCTTTTGTGGTCTAAACTCACATAATTAGCACAACAAGTATAGTATGTAATTTAAAGGAGACAGGTTTGCATCACAAGGGAAATTCTTTGTAATTACGAGAAACAGAAACCAGTTTTCCTGTAACAGATTTATTATCAAAGCTATTTTTTGTGATCATGAGAAACCAAACTTTGTAATGTTTTAAATGACAAAACAATACTTTTGTAATCATGAGAGAACAGAAAAGAATTCAGTGCCGCTGAGTTTGGACTAAAACGAGATTATTTTGCCTCCAGAGAAGCTCTGGTAGAACAAAAATCTAATCTGCAGTAATTGGAAGTTCATACTGTGTGTGCTCCCATACTTATCTAATTCCAATGGGAATATTTTGAATGATGAAAACTAATATTTATTCCTCACACTAATGAGTGCTGATACTGTGACCGTTATCAGTGCTTGTAAAATTATATACAGAAAGTGTTCCCTGTCTCTCATATTCTTATGTCTTACTCCGAACTAGCTGTTCCCATCACACCACAGAGTGTAATTAAAACAGGCGCAGTGGTTCTACATGATTTGTTCTTCCAAAACATTAACAAAGATAGTTACCTCCATTCCCCGTCTCTACTGGTAGCAATTAACTTCTCGGCAGCAATATGTTGGAATGAAATTGTGCAGCTGCTCAGTTGGGCAGCGGAGGAAAGGCAGACCTCCCTCTGGAAATACTGTATACCAAAGACTTTTCTACCACCAGAATACATTTTGTCCTAGCGATGTCACCAGACATGACACTTCGGTACCAAGTCGGTACCAAAATTCTGAAAACTTGACGGTACTCATTTTTCGACAGCAGTGGTTTCCAACCTTTTTAGTCTGAGGCTACATTTACATTGCTACGTTTTGGTTTAAAAACGAAAATCTTTTGCTACGTTTACACCTCACATTCCCACTGCTCTGGTGTTTCAGAGCCCCTAAACTGGAGAAATTTGAAAACACGTCTGACCTGGTTTGGAATCTGCGCGGTTGAGTTGGAGTCTCAGCGGCCGCAAACGGAGAACTTTGGCAACACAAACACTGACGCCAACGTTTTGCCGCCTGATTGGTTGTTATTGATCATGGCATCTCGATCTCTGAGACTAAGCTACTACCGTTTCCATGGCAACTACCAGCAACGGGCGGAGTATACATGCTGCCTCCTGTTTACCCGGGCATGGGCTTGCCCAGTATATGAGAAAGTTGATGAGATATGCAGTTTGGGCGTGTTAGTTTAAACGGACATTAGTTCTCCTACTGGAGCTAAAACACTGTCCACGGAGATCGCTTTTGGCTCAAAACTCCGCTTAAAAACCAAAACGTAGCAATGTAAATGTAGGCTGAGATACCCAAACAGCCCTGTCAGATGTACTCGCGCACCCCTTCATCAATTCCCAATGTTATGTTCCAAATAGATAACACTACTTATTATTTAAAAGGATATTGTTAATTTTGTCCATACAATTGAACTGTCAATATTAAGGTTGGTTTGGGGAGCAATCATACAACTACATGCCTACTAGGCTACTACTACTAAGATTGAAGCTGAATACTTGACCATTTATCCACTAACATTACTTTAGCTAACTATTTCATTATACTCTTTTTTTTTTTTTTTTATCAAATCATAATTTCAAAATTTTCAAATTACAGTAGTTGGATACAATTTTTCCATGTACCCTTTGGCAACCACAGAAGTACATCCTGGGGTACAAATACCCCTGGTTGGGAATCACTGTTCTACAATCCCGTATAGGTGCGAGGGGGATCACAGTCCTTCCGGACCTGCCAGGGGCAGTATCTACGCCTAACGTTACAAGCGTTCTGGTCTGATGCTGAATGCTGAAAAAGAAGAAGGAATATAGCGAGAATAGCACCTCATCACCGTGCACACTGACAGTCTTAGTCGTTTTCTCCAGATTACACGTAAATCACGCTCTCCTTGCCCCCTCCACTCCACTCCAAAACAGATAGACAGTTAAATCTCAAGGAAAAACTTACACCGAAAAAAGAATGACATGACACTGTCTCAACCCCCTAGCCTGGCTCTGCCCTCCTACGTACTTCTGCTCAATTTTCATTTCCCTTCAGTACTACGTCTGGGTTTGCAGTATAGTCTTGGGTTTTCTCGAGCCAAATCTTTGGCATTCCAATCAGCGAACAGAGGGAGTGGCTGAGAACGATGATGTTGAGGTTGTGCTAGTTTGAGTTGTAGTTCCATAATGGCGGCATAGAAAGATGCGGGTGAAGCCATTCGGTCCGTTGTAGCAACACCGCTGAATACCCAGAAGTTAAAGTTTTGTTGGTGGCCATGATGTTGTGGCCCTCCTCCCCAAGGGGTTCGGGAAAAGTTTGATTTTCCAGCTCGCTCCGTTAGTGGTGAAGGAGTTGGCTAAGGCTAACGCTAGCGATGCGAAGCCGACGTCACGACCAAACGTTAGCGTTTACGTTATGGCAGATCCAGAGTGGCTCTGGGCAGATCCAATAGTTTTAAACTTCAACAGAGTACCCACCTTCAAGGAAGTTAATACTTGTCAATGGAGAGTGGCCAGAGTCTGGTAGGACCAGGCTATAAAGTAGTAGGATATTATGTACTGTACTTTTGGTGGTGTCAGCACCGACTACTAGATTTTTGGTATCGTGACACCCCTAACATGTCCTCAGCCAGACAAGCTGTGTAGTTTATTAATATGAATAAAGACATAATTTTGGGTTCAGATTTTACAATATTTAGATAATCTCCCACTGTGCAGCTTTGCTTTTATTTTGTAATATCATTGGAGGTCCTGCTGGAGCATTTTACAGCCCTATGAGTTTACAGCCCCATGAATAAAAAAATAAAATACAGATGGTGAGGAGCTTGGCCTATTTCCTCCAGGTTTTTGTCCAGTTATACCTCGTTTGAAGATGCACAGGGAGAGGGAGGGAGAGAGAGAGAGAGAGAGAGAGAGAGAGAGAGAGAGCAGGGGAGAAAGTATTGTGAGAGCTGTGATAATAGGCTGGTCTCCGCCGCTGCCACAGCTGATAGAGTTGGCTGTATGGTTGAGTTGGTATAGATTGAGCCACTCTCACCTAAACTGCAGCAAAGCTCTCATCAGTCGTGTGTGTCATGGCTTCTGAGGCCTGTCTATCCACTTCTGTCCTTATTTATAGACAGCTGAGGGCAGCCTGAGCCGAATGGGAACTTAAAGGGATGCAGTGGACAGCACTAACAAACACATGAAGAAAGAGCAAGTGCCAGGATTTTACTTTTTGGAAAGTTTTTGAAGAGAAAATTCGCACATCCAACGTACAAATCCTGCATACTGCTCTTGCTGCAGCATCGCCATTTATTAAAGAAAAAAAAACTATACGTATTGGTCCCTTTTTGGAAAGTGGTTTTGTAATGTAATAGGAATGCAGGAGAAAAACCTAGTATCCACAGACATCATTTCTTCGTTAAAGCTATAGTGCGTAGTTTCTGCCGCCCCCATGAGGAATTCTAAGATAATGACAACAACACTTGATACAAGCCTTCCGTGATCGCTGTGTGGACTAGCCAGACCTTCCTCCACAGCGCTGTGGAAATGACATATTGCACATTAGGAGATGACACGGATTGTACGCATTGCAGTTTCTGGATTTATTTTAAAACAGTTACAATGGGGGGAAATCTGAAAGACAAATTGTGTTGCAGGTCGATTTAAGGTGTGCGCCCCAAACTGTTCTGCCTGTGTCCCTAAATTTATTTCATTATGGGCTACAGTGCTCCCAGTAAAAAAAAAAAAACCCTGCTGGTTCCAGAACGTGCATGGTAAGCCAATCTCTTTTTTTTTATGAGTTTTATGCAGCTAAAACAATACTGACACCAAATTTATTTTGTTTACTAAAAATACAAAACACTTTTTATGGGAAAGGGTTTTTAATGGCAATCAAATGGATTCGGGTAAAATGGGACCAAAAATAAATTCCAGCATGTTGTGGAAAAAAGTGACTATGCTGTTGTGAACCTCCCTGTCATATTAGAGATATTTGTCTTTAGTATTCACTTCAAAAATATGAAAGCTGATGCAGTGAGTCCACGTCAGCCACAATAGTCCGTCAATTGTCACACACACATCATGAAATACAATTGCTCTTCGATTAGGCTAAAATGTTATAATAAAATAAAGTATTTTACTTGGCAACATATTTTTTTTTTACAGAGATATAACAGAGATCCATACCAAGTTCTTAAAGTAACACTTAAAGTAGTCTTCAGAATTTTAGGTGGTAATCTACCAAAAGGTATACCAAGTTACGTGACTTACCACCCATCTTTACAACATGATCATTTTTTGTATGTTAAAATGGGCGTCAAAAAAGCTAAACTATGAATAATATTTAGAAATTGCCAAATTCTGGTGGAAAAAGCCTAAATCGTAGTAAAATAATGTTGGGTTTAAAATACTGGAATTGGCTTAAGAAAATGAAACTATGTGAGTGAGGGTTTAAAAAAAATGTTAAACTGTCTGGAAACTGTTCACCTTATGCATCGGATGTCTTTTCATTTTTGTGTTTTGAATTGAATTTCAATGTTGTCTTTCAGGGAAAGAAAGGTGAAAGTGGATTGCCTGGAGTGGATGGCCTTCCTGGACCCCCTGTAAGTACTATTTCACTTTTCATGATGATCAAAGTGTTCACGCATATTTGTAATACACATGTTTACAATGACATCTCATTAATATCAGTGCTTGTTCTTGCACCTCAGTTGCTCAATATGTGACGTGATCCACAAAGAGTTTCTGCTCTCTTAGAGGTGTCTTCACTGTGTGTTTTAATAGAGGGAAAATAAACAGGCTAGATTAAAAACCAACATATTATGCCAATTCATTTCCCAAACTGCTCCCTGAAGCAAATTAGAAACACACCTATCTTCAAGGGGTGTTCAAGGTTGAGTGAGCTATATAAACAGTGCTGTAATACCTCCCTCTAGTGGCCGCTCACCCGTACTAATGCACACTGTCTCTACAAAAGTACATATAAATACAATGCTTGGGGGAAATCTGAATATTTGTATTGAACATAATTGGCAAGAAAACCATGCAAGCATTAATGTGGCCACATGAAATCTTTTTTGGGTGAGCTATGAAATAGATGATGATTATTGGATTATTTGTACACTGTACACAGTGATCTAAATAATATCTATAGATGCTTTATTAACCATTAACAAGGTATTATAATCGGCAGATGCAACTTTATGATAGCCATTCAAATAATGTTCATTGACGGTTTATAAACGATTTCTTGATCATAATTTACAAAGACTTCATAAAATGTATCAACTTTTATGATGTGAGCAACAATGAACTGTTAAAATAACATGAATTATTGCATAACTCATCATTAGTAAACATTGTTGGTTATCAATTTGTGGTTAGTTAACAATATATAACTATAACTATTAACTTGAAGTGCTCATATTGTGCTTTTTGGCTTTTTCCCTTTCCTTTATTGTGTTATATATCTTTTTTGTTCACGTTATAAGTTTACAAAGTGAAAAAGCCCAAAGTCCAACCCAAAGGGACTTACTATCTCCAACAGAAAACACTGTTCACCAACTGCATACTCTGCTTCTGACTGGCTAGTAGTCCTTACCTAGCTACTGTCAGGGCACGCCCTCATACTCTGCTTAAATGCTGAAAATGATCATAATATGAGCACTTTTTTAATTAGTTTTATTAGTTTAACAAACTATCAATTTACATTTTTTTAGCGATGGTTATAATAAAGAGTTACCCAAATATATTGCTTTTTTTATCCAAAAATATAGATACCTTCAAAAAAGCCCACATTGGGGCGACCGCTAGCTCACCCAGTAAGAGAATCCGACCTGCTGCCCTTTGCTGCGTGTATTCCCCCATCACTCTCACTGTGTAATAAAGGGAAAAAGCCCAAAAAAGTAATCTTAAAAAAATAATAATAATAAGCCCACGTTATGCGTGTATATTTATGAAATGATGGTCTGAAGTAGGGCTGGGCGATATGGAAAAATCAAATATCATGATATCCTTGACCAAATACATCGATGTCGATATTGCGACGATATTGTAGTATTGACTATTGGTGCTTTCACAAAATATCTTTTACAATGAGATTTTAAATAAATAATCATCAACAGTTTCAAGTGAAATCATAGAGAAAAAATACATATTTATTTTCCCAGCTAAATACTGACTATGTTTACACGCATGCACAAAAATAATGTGATGTTAAAAAATATCTGCCATTCTTCAAATGATAGTCCCTCTAAACGTTACACAAGTATGTGCTTGTTATTATCAGTTTAGACAGCGTAATTGTATAACACGACATCTCGAAATATTTGGTCACGATATGATTTCATTGAAAGACGATACATTATCATATTGAATTATTGCCCAGTCCTATGATCAGGCGATTTACATTTTTACTGATGTTGTTATATTTATTTTGCAGGGTCCTCAGGGTCCACCTGGGCCACCAGGAAACCAAGGACACACTGGACCTCCTGTAAGTGATCCGGCGCAGATCAGAACACAGTCATTCATAAATATGATCCGTTGTTTTGGCAATAAATGCATTACAGTAATACTCGTTCTCTCTTTATGAAGGGTCTACCTGGTGAGATTGGATTTTCGGGCAAACACGGAGAGCCTGGAAAGCCTGTGAGTTGGCCTTTTATTATCCAAATAAAAGCATTTGTGGATGGATGGATGGATGGATGGATGGAGGGATGGATGGATGGATGGAGGGATGGATGGATGGATGGAGGGATGGATGGATGGATGGATGGAGGGAAGGAGGGATGGATGGATGGATGGATGGACAGTAGCTTATACAACCATAACACAACAAACACACATACTGTATATATGCTATATGTATGTCCTCACATACATACAAATCACTCACAGAAATTTAAAGAGTTAACAATTTCTGAAGTGATTACAAAGGCCTGGTATGGACTGACCATGTGAGGCAATGACCATGATAAGGTGATGGTACTTTGAGTCGTAGATGTTGTCGTTTCTCTGTTCACATCACTAAATGTCAACCTTTCATCGCTGATCTTTGCAGGGTCTTCCTGGTAAAGACGGTCTGGATGGACTTCCTGGAAATGACGGTGCCGTGGTCAGTATGACCTTTAGAATAATGGTTTTTTTTTTTTTTTTTTTTTTTTTTTGCCTTCCGTGCTCACAGTGACCAAACTTTCTGTGACACTTTAAAGCTGAACCAAACAAAAAATGTATATCAACAATGACTCAAATGCCCATGTGTATTGAAAAGACGTCGCTTATAGGGACAAAACCATGGAGAATTATCACCCAAATCTGCAGCTCTTCTCAGCTCTGTGGAGCTTTTCTTTTTTTTTTTTTAAGATAATTTTTGAAGGCATTTTAGGCCTTTATTTTTTATAGGACAGCTGAAGTCATGAAAGGGGAGAGAGAGGGGGAAAGACATGCAGCAAAGGGCCGCAGGTCGTAGTAAACCTCTATAAATGGGCGTGTGCTCTACCAGGTGACCTACCAAGGTGCCCTATGGAGCTAGAGGTTTAGTGTCTTTCAGCTCATTGTTTTGGTTTTAGCCAGTCAGAAATGAAGGGGCGGGAAAAGGGCAAAAAAACTAAGAAATCTCCGAACGCTAAAAACATGATGGAGGGGCAAAAATTGCCCACAAGATTTCGAAAAAAATAATATTTTATTATATTTACCAGTTTAGGCCAATATCCTAATACTACATTATTTTCATTTAATTTTTTTGTATTCAATTCATTTAATATCCACTGCCACACTCACAAAAACAGTACTGTTATATATGAATGCACTGATAATAGCCATAGTATGCTTTTTATGTACTAATTTTGGCAGATGGTGATTACTGTATGCATTTTAATCTAGGCTCATTTCACATTACAAAAAACAGCAACTTATCCACTAATTACTGTTTTTCAAATGTGCCCCCTAAATTTGGTAAATGCCCAGACTTTTTAGACAGTGGAGGCAAAAATTGTCCCCACCCCCACCTCCATATTATTTTTTTACATTTCCTACCCTGGTTTTAGGGCAATGCAACTCTAATCAACATCGTGTGCAGCAGTAAAACACAGAAATCTGAACTGTATGGTACCAAACAGCAGACTGAACACAAAAACAAAACTAGAAGGATAGTGAATATTGGACTTGCGTTCATCAGATGGCCAAAAAAAATGGATGCTAATGATGCTTTGTGCCTGCCAGATACGTAAATAGGCAACTGTTTGCTAACACGTGTTGACTTTACCAAGCCAGAATATGTCAAACGTGCGTGTCGTTCAGCATGTTGTGCAGTTCTGCCCCCAAGAGGACAACAGAAATATGAAGACCGCTTAAAGTTCAGTGCATTGTGGTGGGTTTACTTTTACTACATACAGTATCTGGCCAATGTTTCTGGCAAATACAGGTTTTTGAAAGTACGACTAAATGGAAGTCTTATTTAGTTTAATAGGATCCCCATTAGCTGTGCCCTCAAGCACAGCTACTCATCCTGGGGTACACATTTAAAAACATACGTTAAACATTAATCCAGATGATTTAACACATTTAAAAACATACGTTAAACATTACAGTCCACATAATTGGACGTATTAGGGGCAGAACTTTGGTTTTAACATTGAGGGGGGGGGTTGAGATCTCGAGCTATCTAGAGAGGTCCCGGGACATGTCTGCATGTATTGAGAAAAGCAACAAAAACATTGAAGAATTGTAGAAAAAAAACTCGAAAAAAGTGACAAAAAGGTCATAAAAGCAACAAAAACCTCCCAAAAAAGCAAGAAAAAACTTCAGAAAAAGCCCAGAATGGATTATTAGGGGGGTTTTAACTCCCCGATCCCCCCTGTACATTATGCCTATGAATTCACCCCATTTACGTTAAACATTACAGTCCACATAAACAACAAACATTAGACATATTAGAGAATGAGTCAAACGTACATTAATGTGTCTATGACTCTAAGCTTACGCTGATGACTCCCTTACCATAGTACCCAGAAAAAACTAAAAATCTCCATCCCCATAGCATTCTACAAATATGGTGCTCCAAGATGTTTTTTAATTGCCTTTTTTTTAAACATTGATCTCTGTGTTAACTCAGTCAATAACAGTGGATTAATGGTGTGTCTCTGCAGGGGCCCAGGGGAGAGCGTGGAGGAGATGGCTTTGCCGGCAAGCCCGGGCCTAAGGTAACTCCAACTTCATCGTATATCCCAAGAAACACGCTGGACATGACTGAGGACACATGCAGCTTATGAGATATCATGTGTGATTTTTTTTCATGTGCAAATCTGACATTTGAATGGCCCGCATGCGTGTGTCTTCTCTCCAGGGTGACGACGGGCCTCCCGGACCAAGAGGACCTCCAGGGGAGAGAGTGAGTTCACAGCTGCTTTACTTTGGGGTATTTTGTGAGATAATGAAACATCAAGTCAAGTCAACTTTATTGTCAATTCTGCAATATGTGCCGGACATGCAGAGCAATTAAAAATACGTTTCTCTCCGACCCACAGTGCAACAAGGTCACGTACAACACAAGTACACAAGTATAATATAAAAGATAAGAAATATAAACAAATTAAAATTAAAATTAAAATAAGGTAAGTAATGTACAATACAGTAATCATTTCTAAAAAGTAAGTGTAAGGCAAAACCAAACAGTATAGAAAACTAAAGATGCAATGTAAAAATGTAAAAAGAGATCCTGAGTGTCTTCTTTTATAAAGTGACCAGTGCTGATCCTGATGGGGGCGGGTTGGGGTGGGAGAGTGTTCAGAGTTCTTGGGGGCAGAGGGGAGGGATGGGAGGGGGGTGTTGACCCCTTCCTGACAGCCTGGGGAATGAAGTTCTTTGCCAGTCAGAGTTCCTTATGTCCTCATGTATGGTTTGTTTTGGGGGTTTTTTTTACAGGGAGAATCTGGTTCGCCTGGGCAACAAGGTGGTGATGGAGTACGAGGAGACAGGGGTGTTCCGGTAGGTGTGGCTATGCTTTTTTTTCTTCTTTTTAATCAAGCATCACCAGAGTGTAGACCCCCCCAAAAGTGTCCCATGTTGTTGGTTTAAGTATTGAATTGGGTAACATCTACAAATCAAACTCTACAAACAACTTTTCAGTGCAGGTGCGTTGCGAAATATCACAATTTGGGGGAAAAAAAAGGAAAATCCTGCACTCTGCTTTTGCTATTGCATTGCCATTTATTAAAGAAAACTAACGTTTCGGTCCCTCTGGACCTTCATCGAGAATATCTTTCAACAATTAACACAAATCTTAAATACATTCTGCCCCTCCCATTTCTGTGTCCCCAGGTGTGAGACAATTGAAAATCACTTATCACTGGGAGTGTCTCTCAATAAACACACTTGTCATTTTTGCAAAGTTTCACATTCATGCAAGCAAAACATATCTTAATTCAATTGCAATACCACGTATCAATTTCATATCTATTGCAGGAATACATGGTGACGCCACAGTTTGAACTTATTAGCCTATAAAAATATTGATGTGCACGTTTCCTACATGAGTGCAAATACATATAGTATATCCATTCCGTATCCATTGCAATAATACCTATTCAGATACATATCCATTTCAATCACAAGTTTTCCAAATTAATCTGTGAAATGAATTGTTCCTAATTTGGCTAGGTAACCTTCTGGGACACCCTCAAGGGCCTTCACTTGGAGACGCACTGCTCTTGACTTCCATGCTTTCCAATTAAAAAAAGTTCCAATTTGCCTGCATTAAAGTGCAGATAGGGTCCCTTTTCTGTAGAAATGTATTACATTACATTTCGATTTTGGGCTTCTCTTTCAGGGCGAAAGAGGACAGGATGGACCCGTCGGGCCAAAGGGTGACAAGGGCGACAAGGTAAATGAGAACTAAGCAGTTTAAATTGCTGTACAAGGTCCAATTAAATGTCAAGCCAAAAACAAAGGAGTTGTGGCTGTGTATGGCACGGTGTTACATAGGCCTCAGTAATGGTCGCCCTGCAGCATTAGCTGTAATAAGATCATTACTATGCAGACAATGTGAACTTATTGTCTCTTGCCTCAGGGTGAAGTGGGAGCTCGGGGACTACCTGGCATTCCAGGAAATGTAAGTCAAATTTGTTTTCTAGTGTGCATGTTAAAGGTGGAATATGTAGTGACTAAGCTTTACTGTCACTATATAGCGTGATCACCATTTTGTAATGCGACATGGCCGTGTTTTCCCGGAGGAGGAGAAGAAGCAGAAGTCACTGCGAAAACTGAAAAGGAAAAATGGAGCGGGCTTTCGTTTCTAAACAGTAGAAATACAACATGCAACATACAGTATATACAACATTTTGAGTGCTGTGTTTGTTTCAGGGACGTGGGAGAGGGAGAGAGAGAGAGAGGGAGAGAGAGGGAGAGAGAGAGAGTGCAGCAGTGGTCTAGTGAATGAAGAGAGGGAGCGCCGTACAAAACAGTAATCAGAGGACTATTAGACTCTTTCAGGGCTGCAACTACAACGATTATTTTCATTATCGAATAATTTTCTCGATTAATCCACTAGTTGTTTGGTCTATAAAATGTCAGCAAATTGAGACACATGTTAATCAGTGCTTTCCAAATCCCAAGATGACTCCCTCGAATGTCTTTTTTTGTCCACAACTCAAAGAAATTCATTTTACTGTCACAGAGGAAACTAGGAAGAAAATATTCACATTTAAGAACTTTCAATCAGGTACATTTTTTTTTCACGGAAAAATGATTCAAACCGATGAATCTATTATGAAAATAGTTGGCGATTAATTGAATAGTTTACAACTAATCGATTGATCGTTGCAGCGCTAGACTCTTTTGTCATTGTTTCACGGCAGATGTGTCCTGAAGCACAAATAAACCAACCCACACCTCCACGGGAATGAGACACGTTGTCGGATTATGAGTGAATGCAGAGCTTCATCCTGTCTTTTTCTTTGGTCCTTGTTCAGTTAGACTTGTGCATCGATATGAGACGTTGACGGGGCAAAGTGGCGGTTGGGAATGAAAACACACTCTGCGCGCTGTCATTGGCTGGGGGTTACACACCCATGGGGCCCAAAGGCTCTTTGTTGCCGCCCAGAAACGTCCCGCACACAGCAACATAAAACTAAACCAGAGGGCAAATGCAGACTTCACCAGACACTTCTAGTGGTTAAAAAGGACTGAGAGGGATTACTTTGGTATTAGTCCATACATTGTTTCTATAAGAAAACACTGCATATTATACCTTTAACATAGTCACAACCCTGCAACTGTATGATATCGCTATCACGTGTGTGACATATTACAGTAAGTCATGCTGTAAATTATTATCTCTTTTTCTTCACAGGTGGCAAATGTCATCCCTGAGCCTGGTGAACCTGTGAGTAGACTTACTTTATTACTTATTTTATTATGTACATATTGGGATTGTTTTATGTGGAGCCCAGGAAGAGTAGCTGCTACACTGTTAGCGGCTAATGGGGATCCTAATAAAGGAATATTCTTTTAAATTGACCTAAATGTCCCCCAGATGTCTTTTTAAAAATTCATTACTTTCCAATTTATAATTACAATTTGGGCACAAATGTTCTTTCTGTTCTCTACTAGCTGATGTATGTCATTTCAGGTCAGCATGTAATGCAGTGAATTATATTTCTCACTGCCAATCCAGAAAGTGATTTCACAAAATGATCTTGAAAACATGTAAAACTAAGCAGTGCAGAAATAGTGAAGGAACAAACTCCCTAAAAAGAACACACAGAGACACACACACACACACACACACACACACACACACACACACACACACACACACACACATACACACACCAAACTCTCTTATGAGATTATGTGAATTTTAGACTATTCTCTAGGCTACTTTTTTTTGTTTTTAGTTAATGCTTCATGGTTTTCTATGTGATTGTGTACGTGATGTGTGGCTCTTCTGTTCTTCCTCTTGTCTTCCTTTACTTTTTGTTTTACATTGAAACTAATTGGATTGTTTGTTCTGGCCTGTAGGGAATACCTGGAGAGAAGGGAGCGAAGGGGGATCAAGGGAGCCCAGGAGAGACGGTGAGTTTTTTCTCTCCGTCTTTTTAGCTGCCTTGTCTTCTTCCTTTTAACGCACTGCTCCCCGACCCCGGGGTCGCAAGGCCCTTCTTTTATTTTTAGGGGTCTAAAATGAAATTGTCATTCCTTCTAAAGCTTGGATTATTATTTAAGAAATAAACAAAAAAAAATAACACACAGGATAAGGGCACGTTGAAGACCTGAACACAAGCTACATTCACAGAGCCTTCCCTGTAGAACAATAGAACAATGGCCAAGCATCAGGAAGAAGAAAACACTGAATTTGTCAAAACCTATTAGGGCCGTATGGCTGTTTGTACAATATAGAGAATTGTATTAAAAGTTCCTAAAAATAACAGGGAAAGTCTTCTGTGATTCAATATTCAGATAAAGTAATATGCTTAAAAATAATTCATCCAAATCGCTCCATTTTCACAAACTCCCTGCAGTTATTGCGTTCACTATTTAGGGTTTATTGTACAACTTATGTTACAGGGTGGGATGATATGACTTAAAATCCAAATCATGATCAGTTGAACATTTGCCCTCATAGTTTACTGACAAGGACGAGATGTCAGTGAATGGGACTGGATGGGCTGGAGATTTAAACATTAAACATGTTTTTAAGGGGAAAAGTACATGAACACACACAGTGGGGAAAGTTTCAACAGGATTAAAAAAAAAGCTAAATAACCGACATGAGAAAATGATGTCGGTAAGAGGTTCTGAATTTCAGTTTCGATAACTTTTGCCATGAATCGTCCAGCCCTATTATGTTATCTTCTTTGTCTCTACTGTTATTTTGAATGCATTGAATACAATCCCTAAAGAAAATTTTAAAAAAAAACGTGTTTTGTGCGCAAAAATTTGTAAAGTAACTAAAGCTGTCAGATGAATGTCGTGGAGTAGAAAGTACAATATTTCTCTCTGAAATGTAGCGGAGTAGAAGTAGAAAGTGGCATGAAAAGAAAAAACTCAAATAAAGTACAAGTACCTCAAATTGGTACTTAAGTACAGTACTTGAGTAAATGTACTTAGTTACATTCCACCTTGTGGAACCATCCATGGTTCTGGCAATATACAGTGGAGCCCACTAGATGTCAGCAGAGATTCAGTATGGTGATACTGAAGCAGTCCTGCTACAACATGGCCTCTCAGGGACAGTAACGCAGGGGGGTTGAGATCTCTTTGAATTGGATGTTTAAGAATTCAATTCAATTCAATTCAATTGTATTTATAGTATCAAATCATAACAAGAGTTATCTCAAGACACTTTACAGATAGAGTAGGTCTAGACCACACTCTATCATTTACAAAGACCCAACAGTTCCAGTAATTGAAGTGTGGAAAACCCTAAAAATGGTGCTTTACTGTAAGGAATCCACAATAAAGTTCATAATCAAAGCTTTTCTTTACTTTTACTTTTACTTCTAAAAAATGAAGTACATTTCATTTCACAACATTACTTTTGATACTTACAGTACAGGAAAAACCAGATACTTTAAGACTTTTACTCAAGTATTATTGTAAAAAGGTTACATTACCTTCTACCAAAGTCATTTTGTGGTAAGATACTTGTACTTTTACTCAAATATTGCTTTCAAGTACTTTATACAAGACTGCTCCTTGTGGTCCCAAGATCAAGGCTGAAGAACAGGGGAGACCTACCAGATTTCGTCATGAGTCATTTGTACCCACTACTTTTTTTGAAAACCTCGAGCTCAATTTGGTTAAACAAAAAAGTCCATAACACATATAGTTCTTGAGCGACGGATGCCAAAAAATCCACAACAATCTCTATCCCCACAGGGCAGGCACAGACACAGCCGCTCTGCTGCTGTGCTGGCTGCACATTCTGCTTAACGTGAAAAAAAGCTTAACGTGGTTTAATGTACCTAAACAACAATCAATGATCACGAAATTTCTCATGGCCATATCTTGTAATGAACACTTAAGTCTGTCAAAAGAACTAAACCGAAATCCAAGGATTATATAAGTTATCTCCCATTTGTCTTCTTCATTGGTGCCTATGGCGAGGAAAAAGATTGTACCTAAACAATGATCAATGATTACCAAATTTCTCTCTCATATTGCTCCTCATAACCACTGAAAACTGTCAAAAAATCTAACCAGAAATGTGGTGATGATTGATCGTTGTTTAGGTACATTAAACCACGTTAAGCTTTTTCACGTTATGACTTATAAACCCCATGAGAACCGTGGGGAGTCAACCCACAGCCACTCCGCTGCCCTGCTGAAAATGTGAAGCAGAAACGCTTAATGTCAGATAACGTCAATGATAATTGGAGTTTGGGTTAGATTTTTTGACAGTTTTCAGTGGTTATGAGGAGCAATATGAGATAGAAATTTGGTAATCATTGATCATTGTTTACGTACATTAAACCACGTTTTTTGGAAATGTACTTCCGAATGCGTCTCTGTCCCCAGCACATTTCAAACCAAACTGACGCTCATGAAATAAGGTAACCAAGGCATTTATTCCACAACATGTTTGACAGAGCCCATGGTAGAACTTCAGACAGTACCACAAAGTAATGATATACGTGTGGCAGGGCACCTTTAAAACATTTTTTATTCTCAGGCTTTTAACACATTAGAATAGTTGCCTTTCTATATTATTATCATTTTGCTGTTAAACTGTTGTCTTTTTTGTGTGTGTGTTCATTGTGCTCTTTCAATGTTTTTGTTTTGTCTGATTGTACACCAACTGTTGTTGTTTTCAAATGTGCTTTATGAATAAATTTGGATTTGATTGGATACAAGACAGCACATATATAGACCTACACTACTCAACGCACGTGTTATTTCATGTGCGGTCTCCTGCAGGGTCAAAGAGGGCTACCTGGTGAACAAGGCTTTAAGGGACCAGCTGGACCAGCGGTAAGATGCTAGTGATGCCAACCTCCCAGTCAGTGTAATAAACAGTGAATGTTAATTGAATATGTCTTAATTTGCCATTAACTGTATATTCCAGGGTCCGAAAGGTGAAACTGGACTTAAGGGAGAGACTGGACGAGTTGGAGACCCTGTAAGTTGTCTAATTTAATGTAATAGACCTTTTACTTTTTGAAATTTTACATTATATTGTCCTGAAGGAAAGTTGTCTTGGACAAACAAACAATATCTGCCGTTAAAAGAATCCAACACAACATTGTGCATACAGACATACACATACATCAAGTACACAGACACAGACTGTTGCATGGATATGCTCATGATGCATGCAGAGACTGCCACTATAGTCAACAAAATTGCACACTGGGCATTGTACAACACATCATAACAGTCGTCATAATATGTGCATTAATGCTAAGCCGCCTTATCAACATAAAATCCTGGTAAAATATAAAGTAAAAATGTACATGTGTGTGTTTAAGATAAAAGCATTTCAGGGGTTAGGCTGGCTTGCCATTCAGGGCTTTGATGGACAGGGGGACTAATGATTTCTTAAAGCGTTTGAGTCTGCACCAGGGGACTCTGAAGCGTCTGCCTGAAGTGAGAAGCTGGTACTCATAGTGCGTTCCATTTATCTCGGAATTCGGAAGCTGAAGTTGGGAATGACGTCACACCCGAGTCGAATGCGTTTCATTTAAGTCGGATTTTCATTGTTTTCATTAGCTCTAGCCCGTTTAGCCATTGTTAGCAATGGCAGTTTTTAACAATGCATTACGCTGTTTTTGGTACATACAGACAGCGTAACAACATGTCCACAGATAAAATATGGACAGTACTGCGTGTACGACTGATTTAGTGAGACACAAATAAGACAAACGTGCTTATAACTTTATGTTATTACAGCTTTGATAACTGTTGATACTGGGGGCAGCCATGTTGGATTTTGAACTCGGGCTACTGCAAGGTTGTCCGAGTTCCGAGCTCGGATATCCGAGGTCAGGGGGCCTGTTTCCAACTTTGACCTCAGAAAATCCGAGTTCCAAGTACAAATGGAACGCGCTATCATTGTGGAGGACATGGGTGGTTTCTGAAATCAACATGTGCTGTACTGTACCATCTGTAACGGCTGATTTGTTTTCCCTGCAGGGTCCACCTGGCATAGCTGGTCCTCAAGGTCCTCGTGGATTACCAGGGAACGTGGTAGGTCTTTTTTAAACCATCTTAGATTCATTGAAGGTGGGAGTCAGTCACTACGTTTACATGCACATAATATTAGGTTTTTTGGCCTTATTCCGAAAAAGACAATATTCCGACTAAGCCGTTTATGTGGCTAATGAAAGGTAGTATTCCAGTAATAGTCCCATTTAAATGCAGCCGTGCATAGGTAACGTTTTGAACATTACCACAATCTGAACAAAGCTAGACAGTTTGTAATTATACTACACAGATAAAGAACACTTTTCTGAGGTATGTAACTCTCCCCAATTACCCCTCAAATGCCTAAACCAAACATGGCCAATCACTAGACACAAGGAAACGCCCATCCCTTAGTTCTGACCTGTGATATCAGCGATGACATCATCAATACTAGAAATACACCAGGAAATGCTTGGCAGCTCCTCCCCAAACATTCCTACATGGTGACCAGACAAAAGGAACAAAGAAAGGGTGAGCATGCAGAAACAAACAATTAGCTGTTTAAAGCTACACCTTAATAAATCTACCTGAAAATAAACTGTAGCTGTGTGTTTGCTTTAAACCAGTGCTTGATGTCAGAATGTAATAGTTTTAACACAAACAAACCTGGGATAGTAAGCCTTGAAATATGTTACACAAAAGCAATGATAACATTAAAGAGCTCATATTATGCTTTTTGGCTTTTTCCCTTTCCTTTATTGTGTTATATATCTTTTTTGTGCATGTAATCGGTTTACAAAGTGAAAAAGCCCAAAGTCCCCCCCAAAGGGACTTACCACCTCCAACAGAAAACACTGTTCACAAGCTGCTCCAAACAGCTCTATTGTAGTCCAGCCTTTACTTCAGAGACAATCGCGCGTCACTTTGTAACGCACGTTATAATGCACGCCTAGCTGCTAGCGTGGCACGCCCTCAAACCAAGCTAGTTAGGGCGGAAGCCCGAAGAGTTCAGATAGTTGTATCGCCATATCCAGGAGACAGTGCAGAATTAAAACGCTACGTATGAAAGACTAATTTGTTAAATCTATAGTGCGTAGTTTCTGTCAAGTAATGACAACAAAACTGTTGGCGTGTCCACATGACACAAGCCTTCTGTGATTGCTCACCACCCCCACCCCTCCTCCACACACTTGCTTGTAACCAAGGAGACACGGAGGATTAAAAAAACTATATTATCTTCGCTTGAATTTCTGCGCGCGAACGTCGCCTGACGACACCAGTTTCTGAACATAGCCATACTGAGAAATCCAGAGAGTTGTGTGCAGTATGTAAACCATGTAAACCTATTCTGGTACACCCTCTAAATACAATTATGAACCTGAAAATGAGCATAATATGAGGTCTTTAAAGCAAACTGAAATTGAATACCATATAAAAATAACTAGAGCAATGTATGAAATAAATATGGACAACCCTACACAAGCACTAAGGGACTAAGTAGTGAGTACATGGAACCTCACCCACTTTGTCACAATGACCCGTATCAAAATCGAAATATTGCCTAATTCCGAATAATAGTGGTATATTAGTGTGCATGTAAAAGTACTTGCTGCTGGCATTTTCTGTGACTACAGTATACAATGTGAACAGTAGCCAGTGATAACAAATCCCTTGAGTGTGGAACTACCGGTTGTCTGTCTTCCAGGGCATACCAGGGATCATTGGGCCTCCCGGGCCAGCTGGACAGAGAGGAGACAAGGTCAGTCACGTATATATATATATATATTTGGATGGATGTTTCTTATGAAAGTATTCAGACTATGTTCAGAATGGGTTTGACAATGCAGAGGGAAAATAAGTCTGCAGAGAAGAGAGTAGCCCAAAATAATATGTTTTTTTTGGCAGTTTGCAGATTATCTGTATTGGCGTTTTATTTGCCTGATAGGGGAAGGGAATGATTGCTCCAGGTATTAGTCAAACCCTCAGGTGTATTCTGGGAAACCGAGCTATTGTTTTAAAAAAAACTTTAGATATTGATTGTAAAACGCATTCCAGATATAAATGAATGGTCTCAATATATAAAAATATAAGTGACCATGGTATAGCGATTAATGCCTTTCGAGGTGTCCATAATCAGGTAATTACAGGACTTCGGTGGACGGTTCTGGCTTTCCCTTCATCCATTAAGCCTGATAATGGACACCTCGTCGGGCATTAACCCTTTCGTACTGAAGTTAGGGCGAGTACAGGCTTACAGTTCACTGTAAAGTTCTTACTTTATTGTAAAAAATTTTTTAGGGTGAACAAGGTAAACCAGGACAAGCAGGTCCTTCAGGTCCATCCGGAGATCCCGGTTTGACTGGACCCCCTGGACCACCAGGAAAGGGCAAAGATGGGCAAAACGTAAGACATTTTATATATATATATAACTTGAGTAAACGTATACATACATACATATTATGGATTTGCAGAATAATGTTGTCAGTGTTTTTTAATGCATATGTGAGTTATATGGAGTCAGGGTGTATAAAGGAAAATAGCCAACACGTTCAAGCAAATTAACTTCTGTTTTTTTTGTTGTTGGTCACATTAATTACAATTTGCCTTGTGATGTTTTTTTTATTGACTGCTACCATTATATTTAAATGGTAGATTTACTTTTTTCAGCCAAGACCTGGATAAATATATATATATATTAGGGGTGCACGATTCAGAAAATTGATTCACAATGTAGTTACTTTTCCCATGTGATTGCAGTAGACATACAATAAAAAAGCATTACTTTTTCGATTTGATTTTTCATATTTTTTTTTATAAAAAAATATGAATCGATTTTTGGAATTCTGTGAATCAATTTTGAATCGGTAGAGCTTGAATCGCGATTCAAATTTGAATCGATTTTTTTATATTGCATCTATATATATATATATATATATATATATATATATATATATATATATATAATGTGTGTGTTGTTTCCACTGTGGTAACTACTTTGCTGCAACTTGACAAAATGTTTTAGCCCAGGAAAATTGAGTTACCATTCATCTGTTCCCTTTTATTTTCCTTTAAAAAAGCTTTAAGGTTGGAAACATTACCTAATCCCACTCTGTCCGTATCATATATCAGCTCCTAAAAATGACATTCCCTAAACCGCAGTCTCAAGTACGTTTCGAGGGAAACATATTTTTTCCCAGATTACGGTTCAAATCAAAGTCCTAATCGATTAATTAATTAGTTGTCAACTATTAAATCAATCGCCAACTCTTTTCATAATCGATTCATCGGTTTGAGAACATTTTTTATCAAAGAAAAGTCAAACTTCTCTGATTCCAGCTTCTTAAATGTGAATATCTTCTAGTTTCTTCTAGTGACAGTAAACTAAATATCTCTGAGTTGTGGACGAAACAAGACATTTGAGGGAGTCATCTCGGTCTTTGGGAAACACTGACACACAGACATTTTATAGACCAAACAACAAATTGATTGATCGAGAAAATAATCAACAGAATACCCGACAATGAAAATAGCTGCTAATTGCAGCCCTAGTCTCATTTCTAAGTCACAGGAAAAGGGAAAAATATGAATTAGGGCTGCACAATATGAGGAAAATATGTGATAACGTTGTTGAATATTGCGATAACGATACTACTTGTGCTGAATTAACAGATATTGTGTACTCAGTTCTGCATTTCTGTTTTATTTTGAGAGGATACAATAAAAAAAAACTGATTGCTTGTTGAATTTAAAACAAATAAAAGGAAATCATTTCCAACATTCCGAATTGAACATTGAATCGGATATAACAGGCACCACTGAAAAAAAGAATGACAGTTACATTTTAACGTGCAGCTTTCAACTGATATTTTCTTTCAACTAACGCAAAAAAATCTCTTACGTGTTCTTGGCGATATGCTTATTGTGCCAGTTGATATTGTGATGACGATAAAACAAAAATATATTGTGTAGCCCTTACATTGATAATAGAAATGCATGTTCATCAGTTCACGTTCAGCAGTCGCAGAAACCTCATTAGCGCGTCTGTATTCCACATGTGTTCTGCTTGTAAACATCTCCCCGCTGCCTGTAAGACATGTTGAGCCACAGCACAATACGAGCTGGGCTGTATGGGAGGAAAAGGAGCCTGAGTAGGCACATTTTGTTTGCCCTGCAGCTCAACATGTTTCTTCATCATTTTTCACCCAAGACATGTGGCTGTCCTGCTGACGAGGCAGGAGCCAACAGGGGGAACATTGTTAAGACGTATCGCATTAAAGCCACACAGGAGCACCGCACATTAGGCTCACAGCTCGCTCGCTTTTTTACAGCTGCCAGGTGCGGCCCTGAGGCCTCGCTTCAGCTGTGTGCATGAAGAACAGAAACTTGTACAGAGTGTCTGTCCTTCCCCCAAAAAATGCTTGTCCAAGCAGCAATAGAGACCGATATTTACATTTCTAGCGGCGGCGCCCTCTCTTGGCCGTAATAGTCATGATGGGAGCAAAGCAGGAAGTAAGATAGTTTCGCATTGCCAGACCTTCCTCCACAGCATTGCGAAGGAGGGTCTGGCTAGAAAAAAACGTGTTCTGGTTTATTGGCATTTCTTTAAACCAATCACAATCGTTTTGGGGGCGCTAGCGCCGGATGGAGCAACGGTGCAGCTGTAAAATAGCCTCTGGAAGGAACTTGTTTTGGTGGAATGTGTACGCTCAAAAGTTGTTTTAGTCGTGCAACAGAAAACTCAGATTGGACAGATAGTCTAGCTAGCTGTCTGGATTTACCCTGCAGAGATCTGAGGAGCAGTTAACCATAGTCCTCACAAATCCACCAGAGTTTAGAACGCCAACACAAAGAAAGGGGAAAGTAACGGACATCCAGCCGAAAAATCAGGGACATCCGCGGGATTTCCGGCTGCACCTGAACAATCCCGTGAATGAAACGTCATCGAATTTATGTGTAATATAGGGTCAGGGTGGTGGATGGATCAAACAACACAGGACTTTCACTCGGGAGAGCTGGGTTCAAGTCCCAGTATGGGTTTAAGCCAAACCACCTGCCTAAACATAACCAAACTGGGACCGTGGCAAGGTTTTTTTTACTTGACGAATGTCAAGTTTACCGCCACGTGCGTAACCGGAAGTAAAGGAACGTGTGATTTTTAACCCATACCACGATCTTTTTCTAAACTTAACTAAGTAGTTTTGGTGCCTACACATGACCAAACTGCGACCATTTCACAATGTTAAAGACCTTGGCATTCAAAACCGCGACCGACCTTCTCTGGTTTAGATATGAGGTTGTATTCCTGCTACCGCTAGGGGTGCTAATTTATGATATGCTCCAGTGGGGCGTATTAGAGGGTAGGAACAAACGACTCATATCGTCTTAAGGTTTGGAGGACTTGTTGCTTACACACTCTCATCTCTGAATGATGTGTTCAAAAGAGGCTTCATTTAAGTGTTTCAGTGACAAGCATTTTGATTGATGTTCTTTGTGATATTACAGGGGGAGACCGGACCACCGGGAATTCAAGGTCCCCCAGGGCTAAAGGTAATGTTGTTTTAGAAGTTTGTGTGTCTCTGTGCGTGTGTGCACGTGTCTGTGCGTGTGTGCGCGTGTCTGTGTGTATGTGTGTGTCTGTGTGTGTGTGTGTGCGTGTCTATGTGTATCTGTGTGTATCTGTGTGTGTGTGCGTGTCTGTGTGTGTGTGTGTGCGTGTAGATGTGTGTGCGCGTGTGCGTGTCTGTGTGTATGTGTGTGTGTGTGCGTGTCTGTGTGTGTGAGTGTGTGCGTGTGTGTGTGCGTGTGCGTGTCTGTGTGTGTTTGTGTGTGTGTGTGTGTTTGTGTGTGTGTGCGTGTCTCTGTGTGTGTGTGTGTGTGTGCGTGAGAGAGTGTGTGTGTGTGTGTGAGTGTGTGTGTGTGTGTGTGTGTGCGCGTGAGAGAGTGTGTGTGTGTGTGCGTGTGTGTGTGTGTGTGTGTGTGCGTGCCTATGTGCGTGTCTGTGTTTAGGTTCCTTTAGGTGTCTTTTTTTTATCATGCACAGGTGCTGTTTTATTAATGTGAAAAACTTCTTCCTGGAAAGGATGAGAAAAAACAATTCAGTTTTGGTTGAAAGCAGCAAATGCAATCTCTATGTCCATTGCACTGTGACCACGGCTCTGATGATGAGTGGCTCTTTGCTGTGAAGAGCTTGATGTCGGGGGGGGGGGCATAGACTGGGAGAGGCCGGACATTTGGGGCATTTGCTGGATTTATGGTGTCAAATCGCTCACCCTCGTCACCGACACGTTTTCTCTGCTGAGTACCAAAATGTCAACTGCAGATTGTTGTTTTTTTGTTTTTTTTATCACCACAGATTAAAAACAAGGTGCTTTTTCTGGGATCAACAGGCGCCGATGAATGTAACCATTTCTGTGCCAAGCGAGACACTTAGCCAAAATGGCTGAAATGACATTATCTCAGGATGGTGATGTCGACTTTGTTTTTTGTTTTTCTCCCCAGGGCCAACCAGGGTCACGAGGAGAACCGGGGTTACCGGGGGACAGGGGTGCTGCAGGAGAAGGCAAAGTGGGACAACAGGTACGTACATCAATGCCAGTCAACCAGTGGGACTCTATCTTACTCCAGCGCATTTATTTACACATTTGGAAATGTTTTTTTTTTTCTTTTTTTTTTTAGGGGCCTCCGGGAAATAATGGCTTACCCGGACCTGCGGTAAATATTTTCTAAAGATTCATATTGAATATGTTTATGTCTATAAAAGGTGTCCCTCTAATATCTGTTTATCTGCGTTCCAGGGCTTGAGGGGTCTGCCTGGAGTCGCCGGTCCTCAGGGCCCAGCAGGACATAATGTGAGCCCAAAAATGAATGAATAAATGGATAAACAATTTCATGTTCATGCAATTTCTTTGCAGAGTTTCCCCCAGAAAAGTTGTCAGGCCCGGTGGCAAGTGTCTTGTTTATTTTTGACGAGGGCCCGGCTGGGGCCAGTCACAGACTGATGGCAATATTAATGTAGAGCCCAATAGTTTCAGTGATAACAGAATCATGGACAAAATTGCGAAATTGAGAATTTAAAAAAGCTATAAGACAGATTCTATAGAGCCCTACATTAAGTCAGCGCTAAAAACTAAATGGAGATTTGAAAATATGACGATGTCTAAGTTTCCAACCGAGCCGCCCCACTGTAACTGTGCTTTAAAAAACATCTTAAAAATACATTTATATTTCCTCCCCCCAGTGGCTTTGGCCTGGTGGGGGGCAACTTAGGACCGGTGGGCCACCGGGCTTGCAATTCACTGGGGGAAACCTTGGTTTGAGACCCATACATTCATAGCTATGGACACCCAAAGTGACTGTTTGCTCATTCACACTGAAGAATAGCCAATCGCATAACTGGCTCGGATCTGCCTGCCTAGATTGTAGGACTTTGTGGTGAAAAGTGACATTATGAAATTCAAGTTGTTGTTGTATTTTCTTTTTTATAAAACTTGAAATTAGCACAGTTTTACCTTGTTATAGCTTTCACTATTTTTCACATGGTTATTTAATTGGTTCTGATTGCATTTATTGGTACAATTACTTATTTCTCGATATCTCATTCATGTATTTGTTCTAGAACACTTGAGTGTCCATAATCTATGACTTACAGACAATGTAATTTTTCTGGCCTTTGTTCCAAATGCAGGGTTTACCAGGCAGGCCGGGAGAAAAGGGATCACCAGGAGAGCCTGTAAGTAAACAAATTGGAAGGAAACAACCAGTATTATCTGTGGTACTGGTTGTACCTCCAGTAAATTGTAACTACTAGTCTACGATTCACTTTATATTCAATATGTCCTCTGAATAGTGTATAAAAGAATGAAAAGTCACATTACTATATAGTATGCTATGGATTCAATTAGATATTGTGTCTGTAGTGGTTTCCAATAAAAATGTATGGGATTTTACAATCCATATGTTTCAAGGCCGTTTTCTCTAAATACATTTTTTTCATTTCAGTAGCACTCACTCACATAGACCACACTTTCTACTTTCATTCCCATCTATGTTCTGAAGGTTTCTACAGAGGGGTTTAGCATTCAAAGTCTATTATATTTCATCTTCACTGACCACCAGAGGCAGTGCTTAACACTAGATTGCAGGTCGGTCATTCAGCATTCATAGAACCGTAGTTACATTCGTAACTTTCGATTTATACAACATTTTAATCCCAATGACATGGCAAAAATTGAATTATTAGGGCTGTTGAGTTGACAGTGTTTTCCGAGATATGGATTGATATAGCCTTATCCAATGTTCAGATTTCTGTTCTGCCAATGACCTCATATTTAATAAGAAAATGCCTCACTGTCATATTTAAACATATACAATACTATACAACAATACTAAAAAACAATTGTCTTAATGTACGTAAATCAAGTGGTGAAGTTTCATGGTGATACCTATCGATTAGAAATGTGACCCTATTCACCTGTAGTGTCTTGTCTTAAATACAACATATATAATACATACTGTACATTACACTTTTTGGTCCAAAGTATGTAGACACATGCCTTTCTGATGAATAGTTCTACTTAAGGGAAATCTTAACCCTGCAGTATAGCGAGGCCTCCAGAGAGCCCTAATCTTGCATTTCCCTGATTGATTAACTCTTTAATTCCCTGATTCTCTCTCAGGGGAAGGCAGCAGACCTCTCTGACCTAAATCTGAAGGTAAGGATCATTTCCACCAGTCTTTAACCAGAAAAAAAGACTTTATGTTTGCATCCTGAGAGCGATCACTTCATCACAAACATGTCTCTGCCATCTTATAGGACGTTTGCTCGGACTGCCCTGCAGGGCCAGCTGGACCGCCCGGTCTCCCAGGAGTCCCAGGGGACAAAGGACACCAGGGACCTCCGGGGAAAAACGGTCAAGATGGTTACCAAGTAGGACACAGTCATTAACATTCAACCATTACCTCACAATACAGTGACTGCCAGTGGTGGAATGTAACTACGTTAAGTTAAGTACATTTACTCCAGTACTGTACTTAAGTACAAATTTGGGGCACTTGAGTCTTTTCTTTTCATGCCACTTTCTACTTCTACTCCGCTACATTTCAGAGAGAAATATTATACTTTTTACTCCACTACATTCATCTGACAGCTTTAGGTACTAGTTACTTTACAAATTAAGATTGTTGTACACAAAACACATGTAGTTTATAAAGTACGATGTTTTATTATAAATTAAACTACCCAACAATATAATGGCCTACAAGTCCAGCTGACATGATTAGACCATTAAACACTTAGTTGATTGACAGAACTGTTTGGATCGTTTCCAGTTTCTAAAATGGGAGGATTTTTCTGCATTGGGTACTTTTACTTTTAAAGTACATTTCTCTGATGATACTTACATATTTTCTACTTAAGTAACATTTTTAATGCAGGACTTTTACTTGTAACAGAGTATTTTTTACAGTGTGGTATTAGTACTTTTACCTAAGTAAAGGATCTGAATATTTCTTCCACCGCTGGTGACCGCTCATCTTTAAAGGAGAATTATAAAGTGCGGTGCTAGCTGAACGTTTGTCGACATCAGTCACAGTCGGTGTGACGGATGCAGAGGCTCTGTCCACCCCATTAGCTAGGGCCTCTTCTGAGGTGCTCCAGGGGCCCGGACAGACCCTGATGCTCTGCTGTTATCATTACAGGGCCCGCCGGGAGCAGCCGGAGCTCAAGGGCCCCCTGGAGCCGATGGCGGAAAGGCAAGTTTGCACACTAACTGCATCATTATGGCTCCCAAAGGGCCAACCGCTAATTAGCTTTTATTTTGACCTCACAAGGTTAAGGTAATACACTGTTAGGAAAGTACATAGAAATATGGGCTTATATACTGTGTTCATATGGGAATAAGGAATTAGAAATAAGGACATTTCTGTAATAATTTTTCACTGTTTTTTTGGATTAACAGAAATGTCTGTAAACTTAACGGAAAAGGTATTAGTAATTTTCTGCCAGGACATTATGCATTTTTCTACAGATTTTTTTCTTACAGTGTAGGGTGAAAACAAAATCATCCTCCTTTGTAATATTTGAGATTTATTTTTCCATTGACATGTCAGATTGATGCTTCCTCTTGAAATGTGATATTTTATATTGTCTGACACTTTCACCACAGGGTATAAAAGGTGATCGAGGACCCGCTGGAGGCCCTGGAGAGAAAGGAGACAAGGTATATTTGTCGTTTGTGACTCACAAGTCCCGCGCTTATCTGTCGCTTCCCCTCCTTTTCATCTGTGTTTAAAAAAAAAAAAAAACTTCATTACAATATTGAGTATTATGAATAATTTTAATCATTTGCTTCTGCATTACTAGGGTCACCCAGGACCCCCTGGTCATCCAGGTACCCCTGGCTTAATGGGTACACCTGTAAGTTATTTATTTAATCAGCCTGTTTTAATGAAGCTTTCCTACATATAGCTACGAAAAGTCAAGCACTGCAATTTTTATGTATTCAATGTATTTCTTGCTGTATGAACCACATTGACTGCTGCTGTATAACAATGCTGTGGACCGTGTAAGGAGGTGGTCAGGGGGGTATGGGTGGGTCATAAAACACAGTGCTTTCAAATCGGGGAGCGGAGTTCACTTCCTGGGGAAAAAGACTTTCAGCCGGGAAACGGCCGTGTTTGTTCCCCGGGAATGTTTTAACCCAAGCCATGATTAGTCATTTTCGTGCCTAAACGTAACTGTTCACGCTCACTTTTTGTCGGCTAAACTTAACTAGCAACGGCCCCTGAAAGGACTATTATCTCGCAGTGCTCTGTAGCCGGCTCATAGTAACCTTTTTATCGGCTAAACTCAACTACCAACTGCCACTGAAAGGACCGTTATCTCGCAGTGCTCTGTAGCCGGCTCATAGTAACCTTTTGTCAGTTAAACTCAACTGGCAACGTCCCCTGAAAGGACCGTTATCTCACAGTGCTCTGTAGCTGGCTCACAGTAACCTTTTTGTCGGCTAAACTCAACTACCAACGTCCCCTGAAAGGACCGTTATCTCGCAGTGCTCTGTAGCTGGCTCACAGTAACCTTTTGTCGGCTAAACTCAACTGGCAACAGCCCCTGAAAGGACCGTCATCTCGGGGTGCACTGTAGCAGGCTCCAAGAAACCTTTTTGTCGGCTAAACTCAACTACATATGCTGATATGAGCCACACCTCACGACGGTCTGTAGCAGGCGTCACGTGAACAGCAGGCAATTGCCTAATTTCAAAGCATATAATACGAATCAGTGTGTAAAAACTTCCGTACGTTTTTGTACCAATCCATTCAAGACAATGCATTGTTCTTTGTCACTATATGGACCTGAAATGGTCCAAATACTTAACCTTTTTCTAAACGTTGCTCATTTGTTGGGATTTTGTCTCACACTCTGCGCTTTTCTATTTTTGTTGACCTCCACTGACACTGTGTCTTTCCTCTTCAGGGAACCGATGGACAGCCTGGCTCTGTCGGCCCCCCAGGGCCCCCTGGAGAAAAGGTCAGGCTGCACTCCATGTACTTTTTCCCCCCCAGAAAACGTATTACCCATGTGCCATTATTGTACAAACCTCTCCCCTCTGGCATGTAGGTCAGCCAGTGTGTCTGGTAAAAGTGGCCATTAATCATTTCTTTGTCTTTGGTGAATTGTGTTTGTTTGTTGTTTGTTTTCACCAGGGCAAAGAGGGTCTCAAAGGAATCCAGGGACCACCGGGTCTTCCTGGCTTGATCGTAAGAGAAAATGATTTGATGTACAGCATCGTGAATACACCCACACACAGTCCCTGCACTGTGGTGTAAACAGCCCAAGTTAGTAAATGTGCTTTTGATCTGCAGGGCCAGCCTGGCAAAATGGGAAAAGATGGCAGACCGGGTGAAACAGGAGAACCTGTAAGTAGATGGTGATCAGTAATCCAAAGAATATATAATAGGGATGTAACGATACATTCATCGCACAATTCAATACAATTTACGATTTTTAGTTCAGGATGCGATTTTCTCACGACTTTTTAAATAGAGTGAGCTGCAGACACATGACATGAAAAATATACTTTTATTCATATAACAAACATATGTGTCTTCAAATGTGCAACTGCAGTTGTATTTTGCATGCGTTATATTCCTAGTATATACAGTAAAGCTACTCCACATTGTCTGTTTTTTTTCCGGGAAAATGTGATAGTATAACGTGGCCAGCAGGGTTGGAGATCGTTTTGATTTTAAGAATTCTGATTCAGCCCCACAAGATTTTTTTCAAAATTAGGCCCTATGTTCCCACAGTTCCCACATTTAGAACCCTAACCTTAACCCCTTACCCTAACATAGGGCCTAATTTTAAGAAAAATCATGGCTATGGCCATGATTTTTGGTTATGGCTATGGGACCATTGGGCTGTGGGAACATAGGGCTGTGGGACCATTGGGCTGTGGGACCATTGGGCTGTGGGAACATAGGGCTGTGGGACCACTGGGCTGTGGGAACATAGGGCTGTGGGACCATTGGGCTGTGGGAACATAGGGCTGACCCCCTGATTCCAATTCCGATTCTTCCTTTCGAGCGTTTTTTTATCGATTCTCGATTCTGATTCTTTGAGGGGTGGAGTTGAAACGGGTCATGTGCTTATTTCATATATAAGAGGATCATTTTATTTTGATTCAATAGTGATTTACAGTTTTACTGGGCTTTTTCACCGTAAAATAAAGCCACACTTTGCAGAGCTGCGTACTGTGCTCCATGGCTGCAACACAACAAGCGCCTGGAAGTACGGTAGCCGCCACGTAAACAGGGTTTCTGCAGGTTTCAACAAGTCAAATTAAAGACTTTTTAAGACCTTTTTAAGACCTTTATGTATGACATTTAAGACATACTGTATGTGACGATATAAAAGTATAAAACGAAATGCAGAGTCACAAAAGCAAATCAAATTATTAAAATTGAATTAAAGCGACAGAGTAATAATGATGTGCATATACAGCCAATTATATTTGGACTAGCGGCAGAAAGAACTACAACACCACAGAATAAAACAAATCATTTCAATAAGCATCAGAGTTAGCGTTACATGGAAGTAGGGACATTTAAGACCTGTTTGAAATTATTTAAGACCTAGAACACAACACTCCAGCAAATTTAAGACTTTTTAAGGCCAACATTTTTTTTTTCGAAATGTTAGACTTTTTAGGACCCCACAGAAACCCTGGGAAACCAAAACTTGCGCATGTTAAATTTGGAACCGATGATCGGATTCAAAACCAAAATTTTCCAAACGATCCCAATTTGAAAAAAAAAAAAAAACATTCCATTGGGTTTGTAGTGTTTGAAACAGTTCCAAGTTGGAACCGGTTCTCGATGCCCAATCCTAGTGGCCAGACAATGTAACTATTTCTGTTTTCATTTCAGGGCAAGCAAGGTGAACCTGGACCAGCAGGAAACCCGGGGCTCAGGGGACTCCCGGTAAGTAACAGCCAGTAAACAGATCCGATGAAGCGAACTGTGAGTGCAAATTGCTGTGACTGATTGACTGCTGTTCTTCTTCCTATACAGGGATTTAAGGGCCACAGAGGAGAATCTGGACCTCCAGGACCTAAGGTCATTGTGTTACTTTTAGTTTTTTTTAATGTATTTCAACAGGTCAGTTTGCATTTAAGAGAGACGTTTTTTTCTCAAACACAAACAATGCCATTGTTTATTTTTTAGCACCATTTTCATGCCCAATGAGCTTCAGCATCATCCCCTAAAGATTACGTTCCCATACAATAAAACTGCATTCTCAATTACGTTTCGAGGGAAACGTATTTTCTCCCAGATTACGTTTGTCTTTGGCGTATCACAAATACGTTCATCATCAAAGTCTGCAAAAGTCCGCGCACGGACGATGTCAGGGTGAATGAGTACATTTCCCCGATGATACTTACATACTTTTACTGAAGTAACATTTTCAATGCAGGACTTTTATTTACAAGTAACAGAGAATTGTTTACAGTGTGGTATTAGTACTTTTACTTCAGTAAAGGATCTGAATACTTCCACCACGGAATTTTCACACTGCTGCACTGAGATGTCAAGATATGTCTGACCCTCGCATCCCCTCCCCCCCACCACAAATACCTTCACAGAGAGAACCACCGCACCTGCTGCTTTGTCTCTTACACACGCACACCAGCAGCAAAGGTTTCTGCCACAGAGCCGTGAATAATAGCATGGCTCATTACAGACGGCTCTGACTGAGCCACGGCGCGGCGGGCAGCCTCTCAGCCCTGCAGGCCGCGCTGCCACGCAGACAGCAGACAACTTATTAGAGGAGCCGGGGAGTGTTTCCATAGACACACTGAAAATTACCCCTCCGCTGCTCAAAATTACTGCCACTAAATGTCAGTCACACGGAAATGATATTCTCTATATTCAGGAAATTGAAAGTTTACTTTATTCAGTTAGAAGTACAGTACAGCACAGTACCTCAGTACAATGTAGAAGTGTTGTATGGATCCTTATGACTAACTCTGTGGATCTCAAGTGTGCTTTAACTGTTCTGTGGATTGTCGACGCAATAGTTTTAAGTCATTTATTGTCATATGCACAACAATTACAGAGAAGCCATCTTTGGCCATGAAAATCTACCTGCAACAGTACTCATTAAATATGCATGAAAAGAAAATTGTGCAAGTAGGAAAAGGGAATCCAAGACCTAAAATATTGCAAAGTTAAAATATAGGGATTAAATACAACATATATAAAATATAAAATAAAATAATATACATTTGTAGTAGAAAGTAACTACGAAATTAATGAACTGTAATGTAAACAGGGATGTAGTAAATGCATATGTGTAATGAAAAGTCATACCGTATAGCCTACATACAGAGATGTAAACAGGTGTAAAACAGTATTTAATGGTATATAAAGTAGTAATAAATAGTAAAAAATACTATGTTATGGAGCGCCAACACCGACAACACATAGAGCACTTAGCTAATTAATTAAAAAGGAACCTAAAAGGAAATTTAAGCTTTATATGAGATGGATGTGTTCATGTCGAGGAAATGTAGAGGACTGTGTGTGAGGCTAGCTAGCTTACATGGAAACCGTGTAGCCTAAGCTATACTTAATTACGTAATTTACGTGACATAATAAGTATTTAAACACAAAAGTTAAAAACTTGTGTCAATATGGACATGCTGTACATCGTGTAGAGGACTGTGTGTAAGGCTAGCTAGCTTACATGGAAACAGTGTAGCCTAAGCTAACACATTGACCGAGCACCTTCTCAGCACGCTAACTTACTCCAGTTAACTTAAATACAACTGCACCTGTGCAGGTAATGTTAATCATCCATATACTGCTGAAGTGACTAAAACTAACGGTAAGAACATAGCTTTTAAGTATGTTAAGAGCCTCAACACAATCTTAAAGACACTATAGCCCTATTCTTGCGACACATACATGACCATTCTATTTAACGTTGTAAAACGGCCGCAAAGTGGCAGTTTTAATCGTGTGACCATTCTATTTATGTAACAGTCACAGTTTTAAACACGTAGTTAACGTTGGGAAATGGAACTAGTTAAGTTTAGGCAATAAAATGTTTAGTAAGGTTTAGGAAAAGATAAGGGATGGGCTTAAAATGAGTCACGGGCGTAACTATGGAAATAACGTAACTATGGAAATATTGTAACTACGTTGAGTCACAGACGCAACTATGTCACGAATTTAACTACACCACAGACTTAGGTCCGTTACAAAGTCGGTTAATCTAAAAGAGTGACCATTGACTTTTGGTTTCACACAGGACACGAACCCTGGTTTGTTTGACCCATCCACCACCCCAACCTTCATCCGTTAGAGTTTTGTGCTCTTATACTTTATCACCTTACTTACTGCATTGCTCCCATTATAATTACTATGGCCACTAAAGGCTGCCTCCTAACAAATGTAAATATGGGTCGTTATAAGCTGCTTGCTCAATCGACCTATATGGCCGTTTTCTGGGTGAGGATGGTATGCTTACATGAGGCCTTGAGGTTTCTCTTATTTTTGTCTTCTGTGCCAAACAGGGAGAAGATGGAAACCCTGGATCAGCTGGGCATGATGGCAAACCTGGGAAGGAGGTATGTTCAACCTTGTACATTGGAATTTATACTTTCTCTCTCTCTCTCTCTCTCTCTCTCTCTCTCTCTCTCTCTCTCTCTCTCTCTCTCTCTGTCTCTCTCTCAATGCAATCCAAAGGTGCTTTATTGGCATGAAAGTTTCAATAACAATGTTGCCAAAACATAAAAATACAATTTGGACAAACATTTGGAGAGAACACTATAAACAGTACGTACAGCAAGATGTCTCCTTCTCCCAGGAGAATTTTTCATTTTGAAAGGACATTCAGTTCTCTGAAATCCTGGATTACAGAGTTAAATTCATTAAAAATTAATGTTTCTTTTTTTCTTTGAATGCTGTACATTGTTAGCCTGGTTGACACCAGACCCTTCTCAGTTGTAACTGAGAGTGGGTCTGGGAAAGGTTCATTGACAGTTCATTTCCAAAGGGGCGTCACCAACGGACACCGTTCAAATGCCTCTGGGCGCATTGGATAGTCCTTCAACTAATCAGACCAACGATCCGGGTGATGCTGCGCTTCGGTATCCGTCATGTTGAATGTAAACAAAAAGCTGCTCGCCGTCACTGCGCTATCGTCGTCGCGTAAAGCCCGCCTCAGCGGTTGTGATTGGTGTAAAGCCCGCCTCAGCAGTTGTGATTGGTGCCTCGATTTTGGGGACATTGGAAATGGGCTTGAATGGGCTCTTTGCCAGACTGACTTGCAGAGCAAATCTCAAATTTGCTGGAAATTCGTCAGGGTTTACCCAGGCTAGTACATTGTAGGAGAAAGTGTATCTCCATCAGTGACCACATGTTCTGTTTTCGTTTGGTTGCCATGACTTTTTGTGTGTCTGTTTCAACTGCCAGTTTGTGATCACTGAGCCTGTACCTGGTTAGGATATGTCTCTGCTTTCTAGCTCTGACAGTAGAGAGATATTCTGCTAATTCATAATCTCTTTTTAGGGTTAGATATCATTCTAGTCTACATTGGCTACTACTTTCTCTCTCTCGCTCTCGCTCTCTCTCTCTCGCTCTGCTTTTTAATCAATCCAGCAAATAACAAATAACCAAAGACAAAAGAGGGATATTTAGATCTTCGGTTCTCTGGACTATGGTGGTAGGGCAGTAAGAGGACAATTAGCTCTAGATTAGAGATCTTAATACATTAGAGAGAGCTAAATCAGACAATCCACCTGAAACAAAAGGGGAGCATAAATAGGATGTTGACAAGTGAGGGGGACGATTCTCCCCCACCCTCAGTGGAAATTGCACTCTTGTTTTTTTGCTGGTTTTGCAATTGTGTTTTTCGACATGCATACAAATCAAAATTGTGACCACCAGAAGGTAACTTCAATCTGCAGTTCAGTCAATATCAACACGCACATGCACACACACACACACACACACACACACACACACACACACACACACACACACACACACACACACAGAAAAAAGCTGCAATAAAGTGACTTACAGAATACAGAGAAATAACTTTAAAATGCCTACCTTAGCTTTCCCTTATGCATTTCCTGTATAAAAGTAATATACAGGCCCCTACAGCAAATATTTGTCTTCCCTATAAAAATCCTATATGTCATTCTTTCTTGTGCAGCATCCCCTCCTGGTTTAGTCACCCAGTCCCTGAGAATAATCATTATTACTGCCTGGAACCAATCCTCCATTGATTGAGGAAATGCAGAGAAAACTCCGGAGATTAAAAAAAAGGTTTTGGACAGAATGCAAAGTTTCCCCACAGCAGACCACAGCACCTTTAATCTCGTCTATATAATACTAAAGCTCCATTAGCAGCATGGTATCATTTTAAAACGTAGCAGCTTTATATCTTTTGACATTATACGGGAGTTGTATGCCATTTATCTTCTTCAGGTGACAAACTCAAATCCCTCTCACATACATATTTTAAGGCTGCAGTACATGTATTCGCAGATTTGTCTCGTAGCAGGATGTAACACTTCACTTTAAACTCATGCTGTTTGCCTGTGAGGTTTGGAGACACAATGTTCTCACAGCACGTCTCCTAAAGTAAGAATATTTTACACCTACACACTTAAAGCGGAGTTCAGATTTAACTCACTACTACGGTAGAGGCTGTTTTCCAATGGCGATTAAAGTAATCAAGCTTGCAGTTTTCCTCAGCATGCCTTAAAGATGAGATATGATTACGTTTCTTTGTTTTCAGCATGTAAAAGACATAATATAACTAGGCTATTTTTGTTTTGTTTTGGCAGGGCCCTATGGGACCTCCAGGCAGAGAAGGACTTAATGGACCAAGTGGAGATTCGGTGAGTTCACTTGCGGGGGCAGTCTGATGCAAACAGAAGACAGACGCAGCACAGTGTCAAGCAAACAGATAGATATGGACACAAAGTGGCACTCTAGTCGTTTCTTTTGCTGTCCTTCCCCATCAATTTTCTCAACTTGTCGTCTTTTTTTTTTCCTTTTGCATCCCAGGGCAAGCCAGGTGAACCAGGGCCATCGGGAAAAGCGGGTCTCCCTGGATCTCCTGTGAGTTATCTGTTCCTACTTTAGTTTAGTTAATTTGTTTCACAGAACATAAACAAATGACATTGAAGAAAAAAAAGCATTTTAAGTGTTAGTGTGCCAAAAAAATCATAAAAATGTAATAAAAAGAAATGTAGAGAAACAGAAATAATTGCCATGTTTACAGTTAAAACAGTTTTCTAAGAGTTATCTTTTTTCCCTCCAAAATCACATAGTTTAGACATTTCTATACATAGAAAATGACACAGAGGAATCCATTAACTGTACATTTTCATTCCACAAAATAATCTTAAAACACAACAGGCTCTTGGATGACTCACAGATGATAGAAACTCAGAAACAATTCACTGCTATACCTCCATACAAACATAATTCATTGTTACCCAGAGTGAACATGTTTAATAGAGAAGTGCTAAAAGAATAAATGAGGCAAATTTGAAAAAAGTAGCACTTTCAGGGCTAATAGAGCAAGCAGGGACTGTGTGTGGGATGTAAGTGAAGCGAGAGGAGGCTGTGAAGTATTTCTTGAAGAGAGGAGCTGTCAGATTATGAAACTGTTGTCTTTGTTAGCCGGGTGGGAACATCAATTCCCCCTTAGTCTATATCCACAACATTCCACTTCCGTGATTGGTCCGTAGCCGCAGAAAAATTCAGCCGGATGGCACTCTATATGATGGCTCGTCCGGCTGTCCGTCACCTTCCGCTTTCTTTGTGTTGGCATTCTAAACATAGGTGGATTTTTGAGGACTATGGTTATCAAAGAGCCCTCCCAGTCCTCCTAAAGCTTTTGGAGCCCTTGTACACAATGTACTCTCAGTGTGCTGAGCACACAGATGAGGTTAATTAAAGCCAGCGAGGGTTCAGTGATTACAGAGTTTACAGGGCGACACTGGTACTGGGCCTGGCGATGAAGAGGAAGCAGGGGTCTTCATCACAGATATATGTCAGGAAAATCAAATGTAGTAGACGGAGATGGCAGTGGTGGAATGTAACTAAGTACATGTACAGTCCTGTACTTAAGTACAAATGTTGAGGTACTTGTACTTTACTTGAGTCTTTTCTTTTCATGCCACTTTCTACTTCTACTCTGCTACATTTCAGAGAGAAATATTGTACTTTTTACTCCACTACATTAATCTGACAGCTTTAGTTACTAGTTACTTTACAAATTAAGATTTTTGTACACTAAACACATGTGCGATTTTATTATAAATTCGCTACCCAACACAAGTCCAGCGGAAATGATTAGACCATTAAACACACAACTGTTTGGATCGTTTCCAGTTTCTAAAATGTGAGGGTTTTTCTGCATTGAGTACTTTTACTTTTAATACTTTAAGTACATTTTCCTGATGAAACTAACATCTTTTTACTTAAGTAACATTTTCAATGCAGGACGTTTACGTCTAACAGAGCTTTTTTTTTTTTACAGTGTGGCATTAGTACTTTTACTTCAGTAAATGATCTGAGTACTTCTTCCACCACTGAGAGATAGTGAGACCTGCGGGTGAGCAGAATTTCTAATCTGACATCTTCCTATCATTCGCACACAAAACGTGTGAAATGGAATGAAGCAGCACACCGGCCCGTGGGCTGGTTTTCTTGGTGGGAGCACTAACTGTTGCTTAGTGGAGGGCAGACGATAACGCAGCCCGCTGTCAGAGAGGAGTGGATGGTATCAGTCAGCAGAGGCAGCAGATTGTCAGGAATATAGCCTGGAGGAGGGAGGCGAGCAGGAGCCAGATGCACAGAGGTTGGGGGGAGGAGATGGAAAAGGATTTCAGTGCAGGGAGAAAGTATTTAGAGACAGGATCAGATTGTTTCCATAAATGCTATCATACGGCCAAATTTGCCACACACACAGAGAGAGAGAGAGAGAGAGAGAGAGAGAGAGAGAGCAGGGTGCACTGAGGGGAAAAAGGCAGAAGAGACAGTGTATCTATTCAAGAATATGAATGACTTTCTTTTTGTTTTTGATGATGGGGTTAAAACATTTTTTTTCTTTATTTAATAATTTCACAAAGAACCACATGTAACACTGCACAGTAGTTGTTACATAGGCTGACATAAATAAATAAAAATCGCAGAGGATAAAAACACAAAGTCCGAAGGCTTATTTCCATTGTGCTCCTCTAGCCCAATGCAATTGGTATCAAGTTACATGGTTCAAATATTCATATTATCATGGTCATGGTTAAAAACATATGTTATTTAGTATATTTTGTTGGCAGCTAGACGTACACAAATCAACATTAGCATCGTGAATGGCAGTAGAAAGCAATTGAATGCAGAAAATGAAGCAAAATGTTATCAGACGGCCACATTTGCCACACTGAGAGAGAGAGAGAGAGAGAGCACAGCGCACTGAGGGGAAAGAAGCAGAAGAGAGAGTGTATCTATTCAAGAATATAAAGTAGAGCTGGTAAATATGGAGAAAATCTGAATATCACGATATTCTTGACCATATACCTCAGGGTCGATGCTGCTGCGATATTGTAGGGATGACAATTTGTGCTCTCACAAAATATTTTCACAATGAGATTTTAGATCAATAATCATCAATCATGTGGATATAGTGACTACGTGGGTTAAAGGCAAAAAAAGCAGCCTTTAAAACCAGCAACGGCAACATTTACCATTATTACAATATCCAAAAGTGGAAATGAAAATATTCTCTCAATTCTGCAAGTATTAATGAATTCCTTCACTCTGTGGTTGCCCATAGCCAGAACTAGTCGTCAGGCCCACATGTCAATATGAATTTTAATCTCTTCAAGCTTGCATCCCCCACCGCAAGATTGGTGCAGGAGTATCCAGGGCACTGCTGCATGTTGATAAGAAGCGCAGCTAAATGTTAATCTCGCTGAATCCTCAGTAATGAGCAAGTTAGAATACAAGTACAGTACCATGTGATGTGATGATGGGATGTCTCTGTTGTCATACAGGGTCTTAGAGGAGACAAGGGAGAGGCTGGCAACCCAGGATTACCAGGCTTTAGTGGGCCTAAAGGCCCCGCGGTGAGTGGTACATTTGACTTATTTTTGATCCAAAGATTAATTGCAGCTCATATGTCCAGCTATTGGGTAATGTTTACTTTTATCTTGGTTTCCAGGGTCCACCCGGTCCAATTGGCCCAGAAGGAAAACAGGTATAGGCACTTTAAGACCATTGATGACGAATGTGATTTAATGCATACATAATGTTTAGGTTATTGGTCATACTGTAGGTCTGCCAAGCAATTTGCACATTCAATAAGAAAAAACAAAAAGCAGTTTTTATCCACTTATGCTATGCACCTGCACTTTACGTGATAATGTACAATGCGAGTAAATTATTTTACTAAATTATTTCACTATTTTACTATTGACTCTAGTTTTAATCTTTTTAGCATCTTTACATTCTCTTATCCATGTTCTTAGTTTAATGTGTGTGTGTGTGTGTGTGTGTGTGTGTGTGTGTGTTTAAGTTTGCACCACAGAGTAGCAATTTTAAGTTCATTGTATGTACTTACCATGACAATAAAAACAATTCTGATTCTGATTATTTGCTCACATCCACTGATTTTTTGATGTTTTTGTAGGGGATGCCAGGCAGAGTTGGTGATCGTGGCCTCAAAGGAGATAAGGTGTGTAGTAGAGATGCAAACGGCGCTTAAAGTGGGATCTGGCAGGTCGTTAAACATCACGAGAACATCATTTTACAACATCTACCACCACTTTAAAGTTTCTTTCAATATTTAGCAGTTACTTTTGAGAATCCACATGAACCACATCGGCATTCATTTGATCCACTACACAGCACTTAAAGAATACTCGCCTGCTACTCCCTGAGTTTTCATTAAAACAAAATTATGTTTATGACTGGTGTGGTAACTGCATGCCAAATTATTCAGAAAACACAAGGCCAAATTGCCTCCTGAAGTTACTGTACGGCTGCTTGCTAACAAGCATTTAAAATTTCGGAGTCCGACGCAGCCAGTCCACATAAAACACATGAGGGGCCCTATCTTGCACCCGCCGCAGCGCAAAGCCCGACACAAGTGTCTTTGCTAGTTTAAGACCAACGCAGTTGTCAGTTTCCCGTCCAGCACCCGCAACGTTTAAATAGCAAATGCACTTGCACCCATCTTTGCGCCCATGGGAGTGCTGGTCTGACAGGGAGGTGTGTTCAGGTGAATTCTTGGCGTATTGCTATCTTGAGGCAGCAGGATGTGATTGCGCCATTGACCCCTAACCCAACAAAAACCTGGTCTAAAGTCAATAACACAGCATTTCATTGTTATTTTAACAGCGCGTTAGTAAAATGCGCCTAGGCTCGTGCACAGCGCGCACACACTATGTTTATTACAAACACACACAGGGAAGCACAGTAGCACACAAACATGCAAAAGATTACAAATAAAATTAAAGCTACAAGCAGCGTTGGACGGGCCCTCGCGCCTCTACGCGTGTCGGGGTTACTGGTGGACACCGCTCCTTGCGACTGTGCATTTGCGCAGGCACTCAGACACCGCAAATTGTCACCAATGAAAACGGAACTCCCTGCTGAGTTCAATGATACCTCACACAAGACCCTACGTCGTACAGGTCATTAGCTGTGAAAGGGGGCGTGGCTAACGCATAGGGGGTGGGTCAAAACATCACAATCAAAAAGGAACTCTGCTGAGTTCAATGATGCCTCACACAATGGTGTACAAGAAACGGGTCATTACTTATTAAAGGGGGCGTGGCTTAATCATATGGGCCAGGGCAAATCATCACCAATGAAAAGGGAACTCTATGCTGAATTCAATGACACCTCACACAAGACTACCTTAAATGGGTCACCAGTTATGAAAGTGGGTGTGGCTAACACATGACCAATGATAAACAAACTCTCTGCTGAGTTTAATGTTACCTCACACAAGACTCTACATCAAACGGGTCATTAATTATGAAAAGGGGCGTGGCTAACGCATAGGGGGCCGGTCAACCATCACAATAAAAAAGGAACTCTCTGAGTTCAATGATACCTCACACAAGACTCTATGCCATACAGTTCATTAGCTGTAAAAGAGGGCGGGGCTAAACCATAGGGGGCGGGGCAAACCATGACCAATGACTGAGTTCAATGATACCTCACACAAGGGTCTACCTTAAACGATTAAAAAGTTATGAAAGGGGGAGTGGCTTAAGCATAGGGGGCGGGTCAATATTGGCCTCTAGATGTCTTCAGGCCTGGACTCTTGTTAATTGTGGGAAATTTCAAGCAGATATGACAATGTACACTGTAGTTACAGCCACTGTCTCGTTCATCGCTAAACACTCAAAATGGCCGCCATGCCACGCCCACACCGTTTGACGAAAAGTTTTTCTTTTAATAACTTTTCATCTTTAAGGTGTTGAGACGTGGTACAGACCAAATGGAAGTCCATCGATGAAACGAGAGGAGTTCAAGCAAAAGTATAGCCTACTTCCTGTTGCCACTACGGGGCGCTATGACTTTGAGTCAATTTTGTCAGGTAAATGTCCTCAGAGTTAGAGTCGCACAAATGCACAAAATGGCCCCCCCGCCACGGCCACGCCCTATGACAATTCAATTCAATTCAAAATGGCGGACTTCCTGTTGGGCTTAGGGTATGGCTCAATGACGTTTTCTGCTGAGTTCATTGATACCTCACATAAGACTCTACCTTAAACGGGTCACCATTTATGAAAGGGGGGCGTGGTGTAAGCGTAGGGGGGCGGGCCAAACCATGACGAATGAATGAGGAAGTCTCTGCTGAGTTCAATGATACCTCACACAAGGGTCTACATCAAACGGGTCATTAGTTATAAAAGGGGGCGTGGCTAAAGCTTAGGGGGCGGGTCAAACCATCACCATTGAAGAAGAACTCTCTGCTGAGTTCAATGATACCTCACACAATACTCTACCTTAAACGGTAAAATATTATGAAAGGCCTGATAAAGGGGGCGTGGTTAAAGTATAGGGGGCGGCTCAGTATCACATGTAGACCACACATTATAAGTTTCATGTAAATCGGATTATGTTTGTCATATAAGGTGCATTTCCTGTTGCTAGCGGGAGGCGCTATGACCAAAACTAAATATTGGCCTGTAGATGTCCTCAGACCTGGACCCTTGTCAATCGTGAGAAATTTCGGGCAGATACGACAACGTGCACACGCAACTTCTTTGTTCATCGCTAAACGCTCAAAATGGCCACCACGCCACGCCCACACCGTTTGACGAAAAGTTTTTCTTTTAATAACTTTTCATCTTTAAGGTGTTGAGATGGTACAGACCAAATTTGAAGTCCATCGGATGAAATCTCTAGGAGGAGTTTGTTAAAGTATAGCACCTTGACTTTAAGGCCTACTTCCTGTTGCCACTACGGGGCGCTATGACTTTGAGTAAATCTTGTCCAGTAAATGCCCTCAGAGTTGGAGTGTTATGAATCCTGAAAAGTTTCGAGCCAGTTGAACAATGTACACTCAAGTTACACCCACTTCCTGTTTCGGCGGCGAAACGCACAAAATGGCCGCCCTGCCACGGCCATGCGCTATGACGAAAAGTTTTTCTTTTACAACTTTTCATCTTTAACGTCTTAAGATGGCACAGACCAAATCTGAAGTTGATCGGATGAAATCTCTAGGAGGAGTTCGTTAAAGTACGACGTGGAAATGGCCAAAATCACACTAATTTTGAACTTTGAAATCAAAATGGCGGACTTCCTGTTGGGTTTAGGGTATGGCTCTAATGACGTCTTTTATACGTCTTTACATGCTACGTATGTGTACCAAGTTTCCTGAGTCTACGATAAACACACTGCAGGGGCTACATTTTTTAAGTTTTGTAGGGGGCGCTAGCGAGCCATTTTTGTGCGCCTATTCCCGAAACCCTTCAAATACGTACATTTTCACCAGACTTGATGCCCCCGCCAATTTTGGTGAGTTGTTGAATATGTTAAGCCTCTCAAAAAGCCAATTCATTTGCAGAAAATAATAATTCCTTCAGTTCCAATAGGGCCTTCGCCGCTGTCGGCACTCGGGCCCTAATTAATGAAGTACAACCCTTTTCAACCATGAGCCCGGCGCACGGACCCTTTTTTCCGCCGTCAAACTAGCAAAAGTGGATTTGGACACGCTCTAAACGCACCTTCGCCATGCGCTTCACGCCGTGCGTTTAGATCGTTAAAATAGGGCCCGAAGACTACATTCACTTCCAGCTAACTTCACGGAGAACAGTGACGGCAAAACAGCGTCACCAATCTGTTGTAACCGAATATTCTCTGTCTAGCTCAGCTCAAAACACAGGATCTGCAGCATGTTACTGCCACTACACTTAGATTCATTTCTAGTGTAGACAACCTGGCAAACATTTTTTTCAAACTCCGCCACCCTAGCCATCTCACAAGCCCACTCCTGGATTGATGGCCCCCCCTTCATTCTTCTATCCCCTTAAAAGACTCTGTCTGGCTGTCATTAAACTAGTCTGGACCCAGCTTCTTATGTGCTTATCCAGCCCTCTTAGGATTGACCCATCTCCCACAACAAATAATCTTGGGCTGAATGAAACCTGGGTCCCTGCAATCTGACATAGGTTATCCTGGTCCAAAATTCCTGGACCTTCTCACAGGACCATAGGACATGAAGTAATTGGCCGTCCTCTGTCTTACATTTCCAACAATTTGGTGTGTCTTTCAGACCAATTCTAAACGATCTGGAGAGAGTCCAATAGAAGCGATGCATGCCCTTGAACTGAATGAGGTGCACCCTCACATCACGTGACATAGTTTTAATATTCTTACAGATTCTGTCCCACTCCTCATCCTCCAGTGTAATACTCAGATCACTTTTAACCACTGGATGCAAATACAACTACATTATTCAGATATGAACAGATAATGTGCTCATAATAGATACAGAGCTGTTACCTGATTGACACCTCTACAGAGAGGCTAATGAGTCATAACTTAAAATGGAAAAACACAGATATCATACACACACTGCTACATTCAGAATTCAGATCTCTGATGTCCGTCAAGGATAAATGTCCTCGACAGACTTTTATAAAACATATAAAAAAAAGTTTCTTTTATAATTTTCTATCTTGGCTCATAATTCTCAGATTTAGACTTTAGAAAATATTTGAGTGGCATTTTCTTACGGTGGCCCTGAGAGCTAAATTCAAGTTAATGTGTGCAATTTGACAAAACACAAACAAATGAAGAAAACATCTTCACCAACCTGACCACACGTCATTCAGAAAACAAATATGCAAGTGAGAAAATACAACCAAATACAAAAAGGGCCAGTAATTCCTTTATTAGATAGCGATAATGGAGAGATGACAGATGTTCCCTGGGCCGAATTCAACCATTGCAGTTCATGGTCATGGCTTTACACCTAAGTCGCGAAGGTTGCAATAGAACGCTGACATTTCCACAAGTATAGGAGTAATACAGTGCACCCAGGACCTGCTATAGTAGCAGCCAAAGCTGCAGGACTTATCACGGTGCAGTTTTGCCAAAATGTAAACAAATATGCCATAGACTTAAAACACAGGGGTGTAGATTGTTCAGTATTTTCATCAACAACTTTTCCTAAATTTTTTCACCAGATTTGTACAGGCAGTGCAGCATAAAGGTAGCCTGGCGTCGTCATACTCAGATTCTAGTCAGAATATGAGTCTGATACTGCTCCACTGGGCTGTGATTATGGGGTGTGTTTCAACCGAACCAGGAAAGAAAATGCTTCTGCACTCAACTGGATAGACCTCCAACCAATCAGAGCAAACGGAGACAGACGTCACAGAAGCTGCAAGTCAAAGGCAGGCTTCGACAGAGCAAAGGCAGAGGCGGGAGTTTCCGTGTCGTGCGGACGGGTGTGGCAATGTGTATACATACGTGATCGCGGTTCTCTGTTCCTCTTTTAAAATGAATGCGCTGTCGATATCTTCTATAACAGACGCGATGGCAGCCATCTTTGTTGTAAACAAATTCAACCCAAGCGCTTGACCGATATGTTATTTTAACTTCTGGATCGGATATTGAAGCCTGGTACCTCGCCGACTTCACAGTCAGCGGTAAAATGACCTGAAGTTAGGGACCATCTCAAAAGTGAATACAAAATGGCATAAAGAGCTTTTCAGGTGTTTGTCAATAGCTTTCTCAATTATTACACAGACACCTCAGAGCGACTTTACATTCATCTGGTCCTCCGTCCAGAAAATCAAGCAATTTTTTGTACCGATCTTTGTACCGATCTTTCTTTTGTTTTTGATGGTGGGGTTCAACCAAGCTACAGTTATTTTCTTTTCTTTTTTGCTTGGTTGGCTCAGTTGGAGGTATATGCCTTGATGCAGATGTCCAGGATTCGAGTCTGACCTGTGACGATTTCCTGCATGTCTTCTCCCTCTCTCTCTCTGCCCTTTCTCACCTAGCTGTCCTTTCCATTAAAGGCGGAAATGCCCCAAAAAAAAATACAACAAATGCAAAAGGCGTATTTCCGTTGTGGTCCTCTAGCCCATTGCAATTGGTATTTAGGTACATGGTTAAATATGATCTTAATATATAATAATAATAATAATAATAATAATAATAATAATATTATCATCATCATTAAAATAGTATTGTTTTTTTATATATTGTGTTGGCAGCTAAATGTACACAAATATGAATTAGGAGTATTATTGGCAGTAGAAAGCAATTTAATGCAAAAAATGAAGCAATCTAGTCGACTAGAGAAAAAAAAAAACTGTTATTTTGAAGGTGCTTCAAGTCTGAATGTGCAATTGTCATCTAATCCAGGGAGACTCGGGTGTGAAGGGAGATAAAGGAATTTCAGGAGATCCAGGTATGCCTGGAAACCCTGGACCCCCCGGCAGAAAGGGCCACACAGGGATGATGGGCATGTCAGGACCACCAGGGGAAATAGGACCTCCCGGGGCACAAGGAGTCTCAGGAAACCCCGGTCTCCCAGGCCAAAGGGTGAGTCATAGTCCTGAAAGTAGGGCTGGGCAATATGTCGATTATTATATTGATATATGAGGCTAGATATCGTCTTTAGGATATTGTAATATTGTGATATGACACAAGTGTCAAGTCTTTTCCTGGTTTTAAAGGCTGCATTACAGTAAAGTGATGTCATTTTCTGAACTTACCAGACTGCTCTAGATGTTCTATTATTTGCCTTTACCCACTTAGTTATTATATTCATGGTACTGATGACTATTTATTAACAATCTCATTGTGTAAATAGTTTGTGAAAGCACCAATAGTCAACCCATATCACCGCTACATCGACAATGATGTATTTGGTCAAAAGTATCGTGATATTTGAGTTTCTCCATATCACCCAGCTCTAACTGAAAGCTTTAATGTTGACGCCACAGCAAACTATATACACAGATGATTTAGATTCAGGCATTAATAACTGAGTGAATGGGGGGAACATCTCTCTTTTCTCAGGGAGAGTCAGTATCACTGGAGCAGATGAGACGGCTCATCCAGGAGGAGCTGGCAAAGCAATTAGACGGTGAGGACGCCATTTCTTCTCGTTTTAATGGTCTTTCCTGTCAGCCTGACTGAGATAACTTTAACAGCGTTACATGAGATTGAATTCACTTTATCTTTTGTGTCCAGCCAAAATGGCTTACCTCATGGCTCAGATCCAGCCAGCCCATGTAAAGAGTACAGCAGGACGTCCAGGACCTCCAGGCCCTCCAGGTAAGGACGGCAATTCCGGACGACCTGGCCCCCCTGGAGAGCCCGGTATGCCTGGACAGAATGGGGGAGAAGGACCCAGGGGACCCATGGGCCCTAAAGGTAAGACATAGACTCATAGGTGTGTGTGTGTGTGTGTGTGTGTGTGTGTGTGTGTGTGTGCGCGTGACGCGTGCGTGTCTGTCTGTGTGTTCTTTTTAAGGAGTTTGTTCCTTCACTATTTCTGCACTGCTTAGTTTTACATAATGATGGGGGGTGGGGGTTGGGAACTGCTAGCCTAAAGGCCTCTTTACAGTCGTTCCCGACCTGTCGCGCACCAATCTGACTTCAAAATTCGCAGATCTCGCTGGTGCGCCAGGATTTTAAGTGAGACCAGAGGTCGTGCACCATTCTATTTTTTTCAGCGGCGCACGACAAAGCGGAAACAGGAAGCTTGGACGAGTTCGAGGGCAACCGGATGCCAGGACTCTCAGAGTGACTGCAAGTCTCTCTTGTAAATTTACTGGGTTAAGATGAGTTCTTTTATGGTGAATGAAAGGCTTGATCCGACAAAGTAGGTCATCAAATCTTTGTGCAGACATTCTGAAGTATTCAAAGTGCTTCTCTTCGCCATTGTTTACCTTTTTCTTGTTCTTCTAGTCAGTAAAAATAGCAAAGTCGGTAGCCTTTCCTCATTCGCGCCACCTCTGTTCAGGAGAAGGCTGCAACTAGTGTCGCGAGCACCACGCGCGAGTATGAACAGTTACAGCGCTCCCATGACGTCACACTGGCGTGCGACAGGTCGGCAGCGGCGAGTATACCGGACTCTGCTAATGCTCACTAACGAACACATTATATATTTTTTGTTGTTTCCTGAAATCCTGTCGTGACTTTAAGGTTGCCAAGCAACCAGCAGAGACTCCAGGAAGTGGTCTGGGACATAACCCCCTGTAAAAACCCAATGTTTTGTTTTTACACTGAGGTTTTTGTACAGATTAAACAAACAAACCCTCTTTGTAATGCATCGGACCATTCTATAAAAAATAAATGGTATTCACCGTTACAGACTTGACAACACTCCTCCAAAGCTTGTTCACAGGCTGTGTAGCACTGTCCTTAACTGGTAGATTTGGGCTTCAACATAAAATCAATGGAGTGCCCCTTTAAGACTTTTTCATCCTGAGATAGTGGAGAAAGGCTGTGCAGAGACTGCTATAAAAGCTTAAACACACACAGGGACATGCCGGATATTCCAAACAGTCCACCCATGTGTCATGTATTTCAACCTATAGTAAACGTTTTTTGAACGTGATTATAACAAGTTCACGCAAATTCCTTTTAACGCCTACGCAATTAGTCTCGCATTGCCAGACCTTCCTCCGCAGCGCCGCGGAGAAGGCTCTGGCTAGTCCACACAGCATTCCGGGATGGGAGAAAAACGTCCTCTGGTTTATTGGCATTTACTTTAAACCAATCACAATCGTCTAGGCGGTGCAAAGCGCCGGACGGAGCAACGGTGCCGCTGCAAAATAGCCTCGGGAAGGAACTTGTTTCGGTGGAACGTGTACGTTCAAAGGTTGTTTTAGTCGTGCAACAGAAAACTCTGATTGGACAGATGGTCTAGCTAGCTGTCTGGATTTACCCTGCAGAGATCTGAGGAGCAGTTAACCATAGTCCTCACAAATCCTCCGCCGTTTAACATTACAACACAAAGAAAGTGGAAGGTAACGGACATCCAGCCGAAAAGAGTGACATCCTGAAGTCCCTGGAAGTGGAACGTCGAGGACATTGACTAACGCGCGATTAACGCACCCTCGTTCTGTGATTTGGGCCTCAGTTGCTCCGTAGTTTGCGAAATCAGGAAGCGTTGCCGCAGTAACGTTGTGGACGGCTAGCAGAAACCCGCAATTCCAGGGTATCACCAACCCCGCCATCTGGCATGCCATTGCGTTCTGAGTTACAGGCTTTATTACTTACATTTTCAACCTCAGCAATGATCATGAAAAAGCAGCTCAAGAAACAAAACAAACTTGAAAAAAAACAGAAATGGGTAAAGAAAAGGGTTTTTTGAATGGCAAGTTGGGTTTCAAAGCCCTTCCAAATGGTTCTCTCGACAAGAATAAAGTTATTTGCATGTACTGTTGATTGATGTACATTTGGAATGGATAAAAAAAAAAGTGTGATTAATCGCAAGTTAACTATGGACAATCATGCGATTAATCACAATGAAATATTTGAATCGATTGACAGGCCTAGTGTTAATTAATAAATATGACCGCTTAAAGGTGCTGTAGGTAGGATTGTGAAGATCCAGGACTTAACATCGACAACTTCTCAGTCCCTCCCCCCTTTTCGCTAAAGCCCAAAACATTCTCCCAAGCCCCTCCCCCCACAAGGGAGAATGAATGCGTGTGCATGAGCAATGATTGACACGCAGTTAGACAACCCCCCCTTGGCCCTGATTGGTGCATCTGAACAGGGAGCGTGGATTTTTGCAAATCGCACTACAGGCTGTAGGAGCCAGAGGAGCCGGATCTTTTTTTAATTACTGCACCTGCTTCATGTAGTTCTACTGGAACATAGGGTCAGTTTCAGCAAATATGACAGAAAGTTAGTTTTAGAAGTCTTACCTACTACACCTTTAAGGAATCACAGTGACTCTTTTGTTTCCCCGTTCCTACCAGGTGAGAAAGGAACAAGAGGAGAAAAGGGAGAACCTGGCATCGGCGAAAGAGGAGAGCAAGGACCCTCTGGCCCAATAGGTAACGACCACTCTCTTACTTACTGCATCCATTTCTATTGAGTCGGTTTCACCTAATCCGGAGCCCCTGATTGTTCCTCTTCCTACTTATAGGTCCGGCTGGTCTGCCCGGTTATGGTAAAGACGGGAGCCCGGGACAAGCCGGAGCCCAGGGAGAGCCAGGGAACCCCGGCCCCCACGGTCAGCCCGGACCTCCAGGCCCTACTGGCCAATGTGACCCCACCCAGTGTGCCTACTACGCCAGCCTGGCACAGAGACCCCACACCAAAAATGTCAAGGGGACCTAAGACCCAAAAGCGACACACAAAGAGCTTGGAAGTCCAGCTGTATTTATGAACTTGGTCTGAATCAAGAACTTTTTAACTTTGTCAAGATAACCTCAGTATGGAGGGCTGAAGCAATATGTGCTGCCGGTCAGATTCTTTGTTTTGTTTTTTGGGATGGATGGGGGCTTAAGCACCGAGGGGAATCTTTTTTCAGATCATACATTGGGTAATGAGGGCAGCTAAACAGTTTTTTTACTCACTCGCATGCTTCCTGTAAAATATATATAGGGAGATAAGAGGGATGATGCAACTCCTATCACTCCACCATTTTGCATCAATTAGCATTCACAGCCCACACTGTCCTACGTCAAGCAAGAGATGTCAGTTACTGCTCACTGAATTGATCTTTTGCTGAGTCTGTTGGTAATTACTCAGTCAGTGGGAATTATCTGTTTTATTGGGGGGGGTTGTGTAGGAGGAGTGTTAATGAGTTAGTGTGTAGAGTAACGAATGACAGCTTGTATGAACTTCTTGCCTCCGCGCTGGTAAAATTACTTTTTTCCCCCCTTTTGTAAACATGTCTGATTTATTTAGACAGAAACAAAACAATGTTTTATTCTGGGAATAAACTGGAGGCAGCAGATATTACCTTTCTGTCACAACTCATAAATTAGAGCCTTTCCTTCGCAACAGCATTTATAAGCCTTTTGGAGAAAGAAAATACCCAGAAGGCTTTCATTCTAATACTCAATACTTATTTCCCAAAAAGAATGCAACACAGAAAAAACGCTATTAATCATTTTGTATACATTTGTATCATTTAAAGGTGGATATCTAATTTTGAAATGAAAGTCATTTGAATTTGCTTAAAAAATCTGGCCAAAATAGTACATGACATGTATGTATAATTCCTACATGCCGTGTATTGATTTGTTCCAAGCTCGCACACAGGATGCCTATTAAAGCTGAGTCTAAGAAGACAGAAGTCGAGACATGAAGAAATGTCACTGTTAGATTTGTGCTTTCATGTTTAATGAAGTTGCTCTGCTCATTCTCTTTTTTGGGGCAGTATGCCTAGACTTGAGCAGTAAACTGCTTTGAGGAGGTGGTATAATCGCAGCCTTTGTTCACCTTTCTTGAAAAGCTGCTTGTTTCGCAGTGCTTTCTCTAAATGTGTCACATCCTTTCTGTTCGGTGGAGGCTTATTAAGTGCCTACGCTGTGGCAGGGTCCGGGCGGCTCAAACCCTGCTCTGAAAACACACAGCTTTTCTTATTTGTCCCCTGGAACCTCAAAATTGGAGAGTTGCTTCCTTGCATCCTGATGACCAAACCATTGTGCTAACCATTTGATAGATGTTTCGCCTTAGGTCCCTCATGGACTAATTACACCTCTTCCCAACCTCAGACCAGCTGGTCATCTAGAACTTTTCTAACAGCCTAAAGGTATCACATTTGTCTTCCTTTCAAAAACACGAAGAAACGCATCAATACACACAAGAGCAAAAAGGGAAGTGTGGGGGGAGCAATTTTCAAGCACAGGATATAGAATTCTTATGAGAGCTTGCCAATACATAGAGTATGAGCTACAGGTCAAAGTTGATCACTATGGGCCAGTCATACTTATTATCTCTTGCTCTGCTTACCTAGTAGAAGGCCATTCATGAAGAATGTAAAGGGGCTCTGACATAACTTAGTTTTGAAGATGTTGGTAAAGCAGAGTTTTTTAGTTTGACCGATCGCTCTCAGCTGCTCTGGAGACACCAGTAATTTCATTTGTCGTGTTAAAGCAACGCTGTGTCATTTTACGAAAGAAGAAATAACACATTTTTCGTCTTACAAATCAAAAGTTGAATACATAGGCACCTAAAATGCACCCTTACTAAATCCAGTACACTCAGGGGTTTTGTTGCTACAGCCTTACTTGGTCTGGTAAGACCATTAGCTTAGGGGGGCTAATATTAGCTAATTTTAGCACAAGGTTGAATTTCACATGTGTCATTGTGCTGCAATTCTTACGTTTTGCCACATATGGACAGTGGCCTCTGTTTGTCAAAAGTTCCATGTAGTAACAATGTCACACAGGCTTTCTTAAAACTACAGTTAGGGGGTGTAATTTTTGAAAATATGCAAATGTTTGTAGATTCAGTACATTATGCTTCCTTTCTTCAACGTTCAATTTACAGTAGGTTCACAATCAAATGTGGTCCTAATGTGTGATTGGAATAAAAGACCTGCTCTGTCAATGATGTCATGCCATTTAATATTAGTTGCTTCTTTGTCAGTGGTGTATTATTGAACAATCAAACAATATCTGTATTGCCCTTTCTTGGTTTTGTAAATGCTTGTTACAGGTACTAATTGACTATGTGTTATAGGGTGGGATGATAGGTTGCTGCACACAGCTTAAATTTTTTTCAATGCATATAAGCAAAGCATCATTCATAATTCAAATTAGCTGTTTGTGATAATTGATCCATTTTCTAAGTTATACTGCTAAATTATTCACGAGTTGAACCAACACAAGTGTGTTTTAATGCGTTGACTAAAATCTATTAACCTGTTTCCCCCCTTTTTTCCTGATGAATTGGTGCTAAGATATTTTATATTAGTAGCATATTGTAAGTATTGGAAATACACATGTACTGTACTGTATAATAAAGACTGGAAAGGATTCATTTTATAATACATGCTTTGCTTTGTTTTTTGAATAGGCAATGTTTGTCTCACATTATTTGAAAGATCCTGCTCAGTTCATTAAAATGGGGTTTTAAGGGAATCTATTTTCCTCATTTTCTGTCAAATAAAAGTGTTGGATGTTCATATAAAACACGTCATAGTATAGTATGTCAAAGGAGTGATAAAAAAGCCATAGGATAGTATTTTGAAAAAGTCCTAGTATAGTATGTCAAAAGAAGTGATAAAAAAGCCATAGTATAGTATGTTGAAAAAAGCCAAAGTATTACTATACTATATACTTATATAAAAAAGACTTAGTATAGTATGTCAAAAAAGTGACAAAAAGCCATAGAATAGTATTTTGAAAATTGTGATGAAAAAGCCATAGTATAGTATGTCGAAAAAAGAGTAATAAAAGCCATTGAATAGTATGTCAAAAAAGTCATAAAACAGCCATAGTACAGTTTGTCGAAAAAAGTGATAAAAAAAGCCATAGTATAGCATGTAGAAAAAGTGATAATAAAAGCCATAATATAGTATGTTTAAAAAAATGATAAAAAAGCCATAATATAGTATGTCGAAAGAAGTCATAGAATAGTATGGTGAAAAAAGTATTTAAAAAGCCATAGTATAGTATGTTGAAAACAATGATAAAAAAGCCATAGTATAGTATGTCGAAAGAAGTCATAGAATAGTATAGTGAAAAAAGTATTAAAAAAGCCATAGTATAGTATGTCAACAAGTGAAAAAAGCCATAGTATAGTATGTCGAAAGAAGTCATAGAATAGTATGGTGAAAAAAGTATTAAAAAAGCCATAGTATAGTGTGTTGAAAAAAGTGATAAAAACGCCATAGTGTAGTATGTCAAAAAAGTGATAAAAAAACCATAGTATAGTATGTTGAAAAAAGCCACAGTATAGTATTTTGAAAAAGTCCTAGTGTAGTATGTCAAAAGAAGTTATAAAAAAGCCATAGTATCGAATGTTGAAAGAAGGCACATTATAGTATGTCAAAAAAAGTGATAAAAAAGCCATAGTATAGTATGGTAAAAAAAAGTATTAAAAACGCCATAGTATAGTATGTCGAAAAAGTGATAAAACACAGCCATAATATAGTATGTGAAAAAAGTGATAAAAACGCCTTAGTATAGAGTATGTTTAACAAAGTGATAAAAACGCATTAGTATAGCATGTTGAAAACAATGATAAAAAAGCCATAGTATAGTATGTCAAAAAGTGATAAAAAAGCCATAGTATAGTATGTCAAAAAGTGATAAAAAAGCCATAGTATAGTATGTTAAAAAAGAGATAAAAACGCCATAGTATACTATGTCGAAAAAAGTGATAAAAAAGCCATTATATAGTATGTCAAAAAGCGATGAAAAACGCCATAATATAGTATGTCAAAAAAAGTGATAAAAAAGCCATAGTATAGGGTATGTTGAAAAAAAAGCCATAGTATAGTATGTCGAAAAAAGTGATGAAAAAAGCCATAGTATAGTATGTCGACAAAAGCCATAATATAGTATGTCGAAAAAAGTGATGAAAAAGCCATAGTATAGTATGTAGAAAAAAGTCATTGTATTGTATGTCAAAAAAGTGATAAAAAGCCATAGTATAGCCTGTAGAAAAAGTGATTAAAAAAGCCATAGTATAGTATGTCGAAAAAAGTGATGAAAAAGCCATAGTATAGCATGTCGACAAAAGCCATAGTATAGTATGTCGAAAAAAGTGATGAAAAAGCCATAGTATAGTATGTAGAAAAAAGTCATTGTATTGTATGTCAAAAAAGTGATAAAAAAGCCATAGTATAGTATGTCGAAAAAAGTGTTAAAAAAGCTATAGTATTAGTATGCTTGCCTCTCCCTGCATTTGGGTCCTTTAATCTCTGGAACTGTAACAAATAGTATAGTATGTTGAAAATCGTGATAAAAAAGCCATAGTATAGTATTTCGAACAATGTGATAAAAGAGCCATAGTATAGTATGTCAAAAAAGTGATAAAAAAGTATATCCTAGAATATTGAAAAAAGTCATAGTATAGTATTTCAAAAAAAGTGATAAAAAAGCCATAGTATAGTATGTCAAAAAAGTCATATTATAGTATGTCAAAAACCTGACAAAAAAGTTATAGTATAGTATGTCGAAAAAAGTGATAAAAAAGCCAAAGTATAGTATGTTGAACAAAGTGATAAAAAAGCCATAGTATGGTATGTTGAAAAAAGTCATAATATAGTATGTCAAAAACCGGATGAAAAAGTCATAGTATAGTATGTCGAAGAAAGTGAAAAAAAAGCCATAGTATAGTATGTTGAACAAAGTGATAAAAAAGCCAAAGTATAGTATGTTGAATAAAGTGATAGTATAGTATGTTGAAAAAAGTGATAAAAATGCCATAGTATAGTATGTCGAAAAAAGTCAAAGTATCGTATGTCAAAAAAGTGATAAAAAAGCCATAGTATAGTATGTCAAAAAGTGATAAAAAAAATAGTATAGTATGTCGAAAGAAGTGATAAAAAAGCCATAGTATAGTATGTTGAAAAAAGGCCTAATATAGTATGTCAAAAACCTGACTAAAAAGTTATAGTATAGTATGTCGAAAAAAGTGATAAAAAAAGCCATAGTATAGTATGTCGAAAAAAGTGATAAAAAAGCCAAAGTATAGTATGTTGAATAAAGTGATAGTATAGTATGTTGAATAAAGTGATAAAAATGCCATAGTATAGTATGTCGAATAAAGTGTTAAAAAAGTCAAAGTATAGTATGTCAACAACCTGATAAAAAAGCTATAGTATAGTATGTCGAAAAAAGTCTTAGTATAGTATTTCAAAAAAGTGAAAATAAGCCACAGTATAGTATGTCGAAAAAAGTCATAGTATAGTACGTCAAAAACCTGATAAAAAAGCTATAGTATATTATATCGAAAAAAGTGATAAAAACGACATAGTATAGTTTGTCGAAAAAAGTGATGAAAAAGCCATAGTATAGTATGTCGAAAAAAGTCATAGTATTGTATGTCAAAAAAGTGATAAAAAAGCCATAGTATAGCCTGTAGAAAAAGTGATTAAAAAAGCTATAGTATTAGTAGTATAGTAGTAGTAGTATAGTATGCTTGCCTCCCCTGAATATGAGTCCTTTAATCTAACTGCAACAAATAGTATAGTATGTTGAAAATCGTGATAAAAAAAGCCATAGTATAGTATTTCGAACAAAGTGATAAAAGAGCCATAGTATAGTATGTCGAAAAAAACGTTTATAAAAAAGCCATAGTATAGTATGTTGAAAAAAAGCAATTAAAAAAGCCATAGTATAGTGTTGTATATTTAGTTGCAGTACTGCGTTGCCGATGTGTGGAGAAGGAACTTCGTTGACACTGTTCTTGATTATAAAAGGTTTATTTCATCAAAGATTCCAGCATCAATTTACAAGCTTCTGCAGGAGCTCGGAGAGACGACCAACCCAATCTTCAAATATTGTCGCTCTGCCTTTTCTTTGTGTGAATTCAGTATATATCCTTTACATTGTAATAACATAAGGTGTGATATGTGTAAGTGTATGATTGAGTAGGGAACTGACCAATCGATACCTTTTCTTTGGCACAACCCCAAAAACCGGACTCCTCTGTCCTGGGGGCCATCTGTTCATGTTAACAGCCTCCAAATGGCTTCAACACAAGTGGGCAAAGTTTACGCATCTCCTCACACCAAATCCCAAGTCAAAGTGTAAATCGTCAGATACCACAATAGTATGTTGAAAAAAGTCAAAGTATAGTATGTCAAAAACCTGATAAAAAAGTCATAGTATAGTATTTCAAAAAAAGTGATAAAAACGCCATAGTACAGTATGTCGAAAAAAGTGTAAAAAAACACCATAGTACAGTATGTCGAATAAAGTGTTAAAAAAGTCATATTATAGTATGTCAAAAACCTGACAAAAAAGTTATAGTATAGTATGTCGAAAAAAGTGATAAAAAAGCCAAAGTATAGTATGTTGAATAAAGTGATAGTATAGTATTTCAAAAAAAGTGATAAAAAAGCCATAGTATAGTATGTCGAAAAAAGTCATAGTATCGTATGTCAAAAAAGTGATAAAAAAGCCACTGACACTGGTAAGAATTGCTTTCCATTGTTAATATGTACTTAAAAACAGTTCTGAAATGCAAAATAATATAATTTTAATCATGTGATAAAACATGCGATTAATCGCGATTAACTATAGAAATTCAACGATTTAATCGCGATTAAGAAAATGTAATCATTTGACAGCCCTAGTCTTTTTCAATATACTTTTTATTACTTTTTCCGACATACTATAGTATGGCTTTTTTATCACTTTTTTCGACATGCTATACTATGGCTTTTTCTATATGCTATGGGTTTTTGATATACTTTTCATTACTTTTTTCAACATACTATACTATGACTTTTTTATCACTTTTTTCGACTACAATTCTGTCTTTTTCAACATACTATTCTATGGCCTTTTATTGGCTTTTTCTATCCCTTTTTCGACATGCTATAATATGACTTTTTTCCACATACTAACTGGGTGGCTTGTGGCTTGGAGGTAGAACGTTTGCCCATACCTGCAAGGTTGGTTGATCAATCCCAGGCTCCTCTGGCAGTGTCTGACATACTCTACTAGTTCTTTTTTGGACATGGTATATCTACTTTTTATCACTTTTTTCAACATAGTATACTCTGACTTTTTTCCACATTCTGTACTATGCCTTTTTATAATTTTTTTGTCCGACATACTATACCTTTACTTTTTGACTTGTTTTTCTACATACTTTATTTTGAGTATTTACGACATACTATACTGTTTTCTTCACAGACACATGCAAGCACAATACAAGTATGAACCTGAAAATTAGCATGTGTCCCCTTTAATACCTGAACCCTCTTTATTTAAGATGAATATGTAAACAAGGAAACGTGTGCCCCCTTTCACTTTTCCATACAACCTCAAATCCACTGGCTCCATACAATGATACAATCTAGGACATCCCTACTGGGATGGGTGCTATGCTAACTCTTTCCAGCGGCCTGGTAAAGGTCATATTTGATCTGTGAGTGTATTTGTGCTGTGCAGACAGAGGTAGGGATGATGTTGACTGTCCTTTGTAACTAGGCAACAGTAAATGCCCTCCTGGACAAAACCATTTCACTATAGAAGGGCTGTGGAATTTCATTGATCAACCACTTTTCCATGTGCATACCAATCTATTTAGTCCTCTGTATCGTGCTGTGTAATAATGTGACTCATTGTCACTTGCATATCTTTGAATTTTAAAATCATAGCTGCAGCTACTCTAAGATACATTTTATGCACCATTAAATGTGAAACTTAATACAGTAATGTGCAACACTTCCAAAACATATCACTTTATTACATTGTTTGAAAAAGAACAAATTCATAGGACAAAATCTGGCAAAACAAATGTTTGATCCTAAAGAAAAAGCACATTATTGGACATGTCAGTTCTGCACAATTGTAAATGTTAATGTGAACCTTTTTTGTAGTTTTGTTTTGAAAGCAAAGCCTCAAAACATAGTTCCACTTCCTAATTGGCTTGTGACTGCAGTGGAGAATCAGTGGTTCAAAATGGCAACTGGTATGCTGTAGGCTTTACATGTAGCTAAAAGAGTAGAAGCAATGTTTTCAGGGAGCTTATTCAAGGAATGAAAAGGTACACGCATAAGAGAGAAATCAGAGAGAGTTGTGAGTACAAGTTGTGATATTAGTTTTCCCTAAGATAAGGGGTCAGGCCACAGATTTGTACGGGTCAACTCATGGTCGTCGGCTGGAAGAAGTCGTTTTGGCATCAGTAGCTGCTATCTTTGAACATTAGATAAGCTCTCACTGTAATCACCAACAAGTTAAACGTCTATACATTACTCTACAATTGTGCCTTGTCTCTGTTTCCCTTTGTGTCTCTTAGATCCGTGGTTCAGATGGAGACATTGAAAGACTCCCAAAGATCACCACGTCGCCCGCACTTCTGAGTAGCCCTGAAACGTGGTCGCTGCAGGATGAGATCTGGAGTGTGTCAACGAGCTGTGATGTCTCATGGGTTTTTGTAGCCGTCGGACTTCTTTCCACTGACCATGTAGAAAGGTGGAAGTCTGCCTATACAGGTTGATGGATCACAAAGCCCGGGCGGACCTGAAGCTCCCCTTGGACCGGCTTCTCCTGGGACACCAGGACTTCCTGTCTTACCGCGTTCTCCATTCTTGCCATCCTTGCCGATGCCAGGAGCGCCCGGTGCACCTGATGGGGAAAATACAAATGGGTTAGGGTTAGAGTAGTTAGGTTAAAGTATTGAAGTTAAAATTTAAATTTAAAGTATATACATATATAATATAATATATATAATATAACATTTTAATTACCAAAAAGAAGACAACTTGGTACTGTAATTTGATTGGTGCAACATCTGTGTGGGTGGGCCCTCAAAATAATTCTTAATATCACTTAAATCCCAATGGCTACACGAATAGCTGAATGTTTTTTCCCCATTCTAGATTCCCATTTCAAATATTCTTTACATGATATCCTCAATGTCTCTGAAGTTACATAGCAGGCAGAGACCCTCCTGTATAATATAGGGATCCTAGAGGTTAATGTTAGGATCACCAGTTGTAATTATTTAAACTGTATGTCAAATCATGTTCTGTCCATTATTTTGGCACAGGGCTCTTCATACTTCAATACCCATGAGCCTGGGATGCTGTTGATAGCAAGTCAGAGGCACCAACCAGAGAGAAATCAAAACGCTGCTGAAAAATGAATGGGACTTTTACTTAGGAAAATAGCTCCTCAAGCTTTGCAACTCCATTGATTTCAGCATTTTCCTCACTTTTCTCCGTACGTTAGCTAGTTAGCCGAGCTTGCTAGCTTCCCTTATTGAGTGGAATACAGACTGAAGAGTCCTGCCAAATGTTTGAAAACGACACACATCTTAAATTACTTTAGGACGTTAATTGATGGTTATGTTCCGGCTCAAACACTATGGTACACACTATGTGGCCTTGTATAAAAAAAAGGCCTGGTATTGGGCTGTGATGTATTCCAATCAATAGTGCACCACAGTTAGTGTTTAGAGTTTTTGATCACTAACAGCAAATAGCGCTATGGAGCTGTTTTTCCGCCCCGGTTGTCTCGTAGTAGCACATTAGGCCTCCCATGCACGCTCATGTGTGCACAGATGATGCAATACACAATCCTGCCGATGGTTTCACACTATTCCACTGATGATTCCACTGGTGGCTGTTAAATGCCAAGAAGCGCAGTAATGCAACAGCAAAGGATAGAAAAAGGACAACTGCTAGCAAGCAGACATCCATGCAAGATCTAAAATGTTTCAAAAAGCATGTTTTATCCAGAGGGAAATGCATTCAGCAAGTGTTTTAGTGAGTAACACTCAATGTAAACAATGTAAAAGAAAGTCTGGCCAAGCAAAGTTCTCCCTAAAAAGTCAGTCAACCACTGCCATGGAAATGCCCACCCAGAGGCTTGGAGCATAGATGCTGTTACCACAAATAGCCAAATGTCCAAATTTCCTCTTTTGAAAAATGGAAAATCTACACAAAGAGATCATATCATTATGGTTTATATTCCCTTACACAAAAGGTGAGGAGAATTTAGGGGTGGTGATGGCACAGTGGATATGACACATGCCTCTGGTGTGGGAGATCTGGGTTCAATTCCCACTGCGATACATCAAGCAATGTGTCCCTGAGCAAAACACTTAACCCCTAATTGCTCCAGAGGCGTGCGGCCTCTGACAAATGTAGCAATTGTAAGTTGCTTTGGATAAAAGCGTCAGCTAAATGACGTGTAACATTATTTCGTTCAATGGTGTTTTAAGCCCCCAACGTCGACTTCAAGGCAGCGCTGCAACCGTCGACTTCAAGGCACCTAACCCAAACATTGCCTAATCCTAGTGCTTTCCAGGCAGAGCTGCCTGGAAGACGATGCTGGGGGCTTAAAACACCAAACACCAAGAATTTCAGTTTCAGTTGTTAATAAAGAGGAACATTCTCATCAACAATGTGCTATAATCATGACAAGAACGAGCTTTACCTGGTGCACCCGGTTCGCCTGGGCTTCCTTTGATTCCTACACCATCCACTCCCTTGTCTCCCTTGTCTCCCTTCTCCCCAGCATCACCTGCAGAAGAGAAGAGCATGTAGAGAGAGCATGTACAAATAAATGCTAGGGAGGCATCCTGTTTTCACAGTTATGGGGATGTAATTAGGAAACTGAATGCCTCTGACTCGGCCTTGTTTAGTGAGTAATTAGTTGGATATTGTTATGCGTGGGTGAAGCCCTTCCATCCGCAGAGCGCTCTGCATAACTTCTTTCAGTGTACTCTGGCAGTGTGAAGACAAAGTTGTACTGCCTTGTTTTCTCTAAAGGCTCCACTTATTTTCTCGCCATTACTTCCACTGTATGGGTTCTGGAGGCTCTCCAGGGAAATAAAGGGAAAGCACAAAGCTATCACAGCGGCACAGCTTATCTATCACAGTGCTGGGGAAACACATGCAGTATTTACAAAGCACTAAAGGCTTTGCCAGAGGTTGCTGGGCAGCAGCTTGGGTTATCTTAGCACTGGCTTTGGTGGAGTATTGAGTAATTTAAAAAGGCTCACTGACCTTTCTTGCCCGGTAAGCCCGGAAGGCCAAAGAAGCCTGGATGGCCTTTGGCACCTGCCGGACCTGGGGTCCCTGCTGCTCCTGCCACTCCAGCTGGTCCAGGGGGGCCGGGAGGTCCTGCCGGTCCAGGAGTACCAGGGGAACCAATGGCTGCCGGCCTCTTAAGAAACTCTTTCATAAACTCTGTTAATTGTTCTAAAAGGACAAAGAACAAATCAGCATAAAACAGGAAGTAGCCATGAATAGTTTTACCATGACTTGAATATAAGTGAAGATATGGATATGATTAATTAAAGTCAACAAGCTGCACCTTCAACAACAGCTGAGCACATTTCCCGAAGCTTCTCGTCATTCACTTTTGGGCCCTGTGAATTAATGAATAAAAATTAACTCTTTAATGTGACCATATATTTGTACAATTTCAATCTCCTCTGCAAACTGCATCCTGATGGCTTAAAAGCAATATATATATATATAGAAAAAACTGTTATGGGGTCAGAATGCACTGCTTGACAACAACAATACTGCAAGTCTACAGCCATGCTAGCGGATCTGTGAAGTGGCACGTGAATGCTAAGAGCTAAATGCTAATGTCAGCATACTAGCATGCTACAATGACAATGCTAACATGCAAATAATAAAAAATAAACTTCATTTCTATAACACTTTTCTTAACAAGGTTACAACAACAAGTGCTTTTCAGAAAAAACAGCAGATAAAAACCAAGAACAACGATGTTAAAGGTCCAATATTATGCTTATTTTCAGGTTCAAACATGTTATTGTGGGTTTCTAACAGAACATGTTTACATGCTTTAATGTTCAAAAACACAGTATTTTCTCATACTGTCTGTCTGAATATACCAGTATTCACCCTGAAACACATAGTTTTAGCGTCTGCCTCTTTAAGTTGCCCTCTTGAAAAAGCCCAGTCTGCTCTGACTGGTCAGTGTTTTCACGTCTTCCACATCTGCATTCTCTGCATCATCATTGCAGCCGGGGAATGACTGTAACGACGAGTATAATTGTGACGGCTCGTTTAAAGGCACAGTTTCAGATTACGGGCTGTGCATTTCTCTTGATTAGGCGTTTTGATTCTTTCACAGTATTTACATTCCAACTCAACCTACTTTATAATAAAAAAAGACAAAGCAAATCACACTTTTTACAATACGGGACATTCAAAGAGACAACGAAGTGACTGTAATGTGGGCGGGCAGGGTTTAGTTGCAAGAGTGATTTAAATCCAATTCTTTAGATTTGATTGAAAAATTCAAAGTGGTGGCTTAGCGCAGTGGTTCCCAACCTTTTTGGTCTGAGGTACCCCCACAGCCCTGTCGGATGAACTCACGTAACCCATCATGCAATACAAGTTTTTTTCATACAATTGAACTGTCAATATTTAAGTTGGTTTGGTCAGCAATCCTACAACTAGCCTGCTAGGCTATTACTACATTGGACGAGGCTGAATGTTTCAATAATTTACCCATTACCGTTACTGTTAGCTAATTATTTGAACTTTTTATTCACTACTTTTGAATACCTGTTTAAGCTTCTGTGCTCAAGCAACAGCTCGCTTGCTGACTAGTTTTCAAACACTATTACATAACTGCAATAGTAGTACACTGTAGTGTTTAGGTGTTACACTGTTAACCCTGTTAATATGTGGATATATTCTTTAAATCAAATCATCATTTTTCATTTTTTATTAGTTGAGTTACTCTCCAATCTTTTCACATACCCCCTGGCAACTGCAGAAGTACCCCCTGGGGTGTTGGGAATCACAGTATTAGCGAATACAGCGCAAAGAGCTCCCCTACATTGTCAGATCAGGAGGAGCAGGTTCAAATATGAGCAAACATTATTAAATACTCTACTCCTATTTTGAGATCGCTCTGCTAGCTAGCCACACTAGCTGACGGTTAAGTGTGATTTAATATGATGGGCAAGGATCAATTACTCACCCCGTGTTACCTTGAATCTTGATGATGATGAAGTTTTTTTGGCTTTCCTCCGCAGTGAACGAAGAATCCAAAAACAGAAAATAATAGAGCAATCGGGGGCAACATATTAATTCATCACACATTTTCTCTGTGTTTGGATTCTTAGTTCACTGTGGAATCCTGTGTGTAACACAGGGTAAGTAATTGATATACAAATGACCATTTTGAGGGTGAAGTACTCCTTAAAGCTCAAAGTATAGCTGAGGCTGAGGGGAATGTCGCTAGTTTTGCAGGTATCTGGTCATGAACCAGAGCATTGGACAAATAACAATGTTGACCTGATGATGGCGTGGGATGAAAAGTCAGAGGATCACCAAAGTCATTAGGATACATCATATGTGGACTCTTGATTAGAGTTCTCAAGTCATTCCATCTCCACTTATGGCTGAACTGTCTAAGTTTAGCTCTTGAAGGCCACTATGGGTAGAAAATGTGCTGCTGCTGAGGATAGTGTGTTAATTCTGTATATTGGCAATGGAAACACTCACAGGTAGACCTCTGGGGCCTGGTGATCCAGGAATGCCTGGTTCTCCCTCCAGCCCTCGAGCTCCCATTGGACCAGACAAACCAGAGTGGCCCGGCTGGCCTGGTCTGCCCTCCTCTCCTGTAGCTCCTCGTTGGCCTTTCTCTCCGCGCTTAAGGTGAGAAAAAAAAACAATTACCATCCCCTTCTGACATTAGTAAGACTACAACTATGTCCATTAATTTTTTTAACTGGTAAGACTCAATTCCTTATTATTGTTATATGTGTGGGGATTTCATAAAGATAGTCCAACTAGTTTACATTGTTTTGTTCAAATACAATACAAGCCACTAGTAATAGCAGGTGTTACAGCGCAGTGGTGGAATTATCAATTTTTAAAGGGAAAAGTTCCTTAGGCAACAGAAACAGAAGTGTGTTGCAGTACAGTCTGTAGTTTTAATACCTCTCCTTTGATTCCAGTAACACCAGGAGGGCCCTGAAAACACACAAAGATTAGTGGACGTCTTTCAAATCCACTAACAGACACAGTGTTGCATTCTCAATCATAGACTGTAAAAACAATGGACGAAGCTTCCTGGCCTGAAAAGTAAAGCCAATGTGAAAGTGCCTTAAACTTGCATTCTATTTAATTTCCAGCAGGGGGCGACTCCACTGGTTGCAAAAAAAAGTCAGTCTCGGAAAATGACCCTACTTCTTACTTGATTTATAACCTCAATAAACATTTTGATAATGAGTTTATGGCCTCAATTGACACTTTCCAGTCTTCTTCAATACAGCACAATGTTCATTATGTAAAATATAAACCTTAATATAATCTAGTAAAATAGACAATAAAGCAGGAGATGCTTTAGGACACCGACCTGTCAATCATGACAGAGGCTTAGCAATGCTACCCATGCCCTGTGTACATTAAAATAGCCATGGACTTGTTTTTGGGTGTTGTCTGTGTTTTCGTCTCAAACTTTGACCCTCTGACTGTGTGTTTTCACTTCATCAAAGCTGATTGGGACATTTTGGTTGCCTAAAATTGTTACTGCTAGCGTTACTTGGTAACTTAAGGTAACGTTTGCCGATTTTCTGTACTACCAGAGCCGGTCTACTCCCTATTAAGCCCCATTGTAACAAATGTGGTTGCAGTTCCACCAGAGTTCCACTGGGGGTGATTGCAGGCGAGTGCAAAATAAATGGGACTCTATGGAGCTAGACGGCTAAATTTGTCTCTTTCGTCTGATTGCCGTTGACAAATCTCAGATTTGATTGTAGTTTTTGCAAGTTCAACATGGATTATAGGTTGAAAGTTGAATGAACGAGTACTTATGTCCTTTCGATTTCTTACAGGTTGAGTTGTTGTTGCCCATAACACGCTAGCATTCTGCTAATGAATGCTGATTGGTCAGTGAAGGACTGACTACGACAAGAGATCCCACTTGACGGCATCCGAAGCAGAACCAGAATGTCAGAGTGAATATTTCGGCAAACCTCTTTCTAGCACGTGTATTAACAGGGAGAGCCTAACCTGTCAGCTGTGTTGTCGATGCCTCGAGAGAAAAAAGGAAGCAACTCAGAGCTTGCCATAAAGCAGTATCTCTGGCCGTACGATGTGTATGACGTCACTGACATTTTAAAAGGCTTTTTAGAACAAAAAAGCCACTTTAAAAAAATCTAACACCCAGCAGTGTGTATTTTCTTAGCCTCCCCTTTCGAATGCAACACTCAAATTACTAGACAAAAAATTATATCCTGAGAAAAGTTTCGAGGGGTATAGCTCCATACAGTCCCATTCATTCTGCACTCGCCTGTGAGCGCCCCCTATATGGAATCAGAGTGGAACTGCAACCAGTTCAGAAGCCGGAAGTTTTCGAGAGAGTGAAACATCTTCCCTTATTAGAAATTCTTTGGTACTGCCGTACATGCAGATGAATGGCGGCAATACCCAGAGATCCGTGTTTACCAGCAGGGAAATCTCCACTGTATAACTCGCTTCAGAAGGGTTGAAAAGAGTCAAATTTCATCCTTTAGCGTTTAGCTTAGCGCAGCGCCATTGCAACTATTAACAGCATTGACATCATCCCCAGCTCCAACCCTCTCGTCAAAAATCGTCACATCCGACCAAGATGGCGACTGCCATATTGCCAAAACTCGAAGCTATTTTTACAGTCTATGTTCTCAATACACATACGTTCTCAAAACAAAACTTAGCTCCACATACCTGGTCGCCCTTGGCCCCAGGATCTCCTGCTATACCTGTGTCCCCCTGTAAACAAAAACAACGTGCCAAGTCTATCACTTCTGGACCAATGAAATGGCTGCGAGACGTCATTCACAGACACATTTTAAACAAAATACAGAGGTTATAATAGTTCTTACCAAACTTCCTTTTGGTCCCATTGGTCCCATAGGTCCCTAGACAACACATGGGAAATTCAATTGTATTTACCTTACCACACCTAAGGACTCTTATCATTATGGATGTGGAGACACATAACATTGGTAAAATGAAATTTGTCTAACCTGATCACCTTTGTGTCCAGTATGACCCTTCAGTCCTGTGGCACCGATGCTACCTTTATCTCCTTTGTCACCCTGGAAATACAACATTTTACATACATGTGTTCTATTCATTTCATCTTTTTTTTTGCAATGTTGAATATCTTTTTTTCTATAAAGTGTCTTCACTGTCGTGAACTGCTCTGTAAAGCATATTGGGCTAGTATTACATGTGCTCTGTAAATACGGTTTCTTATGATTTATTAATCAAAGGGTCAGTTCATGGAACTTTTGCATCACCCTGTCAGGTTTCTAATTCTCAATAATGACTGGCCCGCTCTACATTATCCCCCTTATTACATGGCTTTTTACACGGCTACTTATACAGAGGTTACCCGCTGATAACACTGTTAACTTTACCGCTGATGTAGCCTGGCTCCGCCCTCCTACGTACTTCCGTTCAATTTTCATTTTCCTTCAGTACTACGTCTGGGTTTGCGGTATATTCTTGGATTTTCTCCGGACAAGTCTTTACCGGTCCAATCAGCAAACAGACGGAGTGGCTGAGAACCATGACGTTGAGGTTCGGTAACCTTCGGTGAGTTCCGTAATGGCGGCGGAGAAAGATGAGAGCGAAGCCATTGGGTCCGTTGTGGCAACGCTTCCGAATATCCAGACGTTAAAGCCCGAGCAAGAACAATCGTTGCTGAGTTTTGTTGGTGGCCATGATGTTGTGGCCCTCCTCCCCACGGGGTTCGGGAAAAGTTTGATTTTCCAGCTCGCTCCGTTAGTGGTGAAGGAGTTGGCTAAGGCGAAAGCTAGCGATGCTAAGCCAACGTAACGACCAAACGTTAGCGTTTACGTTATGGCAGATCCAGAGTGGCTCTGGGCAGATCCAATAGTTCTGAACTTCAACAGAGTACCCGCCTTCAAGGAAGTTAACACTTGTCAATGGAGAGTGGCCAGACTCTCTGTACAAATGAAATGGACCAGAGTCTGGTAGGACCAGGCTACCGCTGATAAGCATTGACCCAGTGAATGAGCTAAACATAGTGCTAACTTACGCTGTGTTTGCACTGTTGATTCACTGATCAGCAGTATGATCTCCGTATGCACACAAATATTGATTTAAAAATGAATATATTGATTTAAAAATGGTCCACCAGAGCCTATGATAAAAAACTTTGTCAATGCCAACGGTCTGTTATACTTAGCAACCGTCTCGTTACTGTGCACAGAAAGAGCAGACCGCAGAATGCTGTGATAGACCAATCAGAATCAAGTATTCAGCCAAGCCGTGTCATAAATTATATAATGTCTCACCTGCATGCCTGGAGGACCTGCAGACCCAACTGGCCCTTGTTTTCCTGTTTCACCCTGGAAATTGATTATAGATACAGTTTACCCTTCAACTTAGTAATATAACTAAACTACTAAACACACAAAAAAAAACATTAAACACCCAAATCAATACATCTGAAAGCTTAAATTGACCAACACACAAGTAAATATAAACTCACGGTTGATCCTTTACTTCCTGGTTTTCCATCTTCTCCATCTTTTCCAGGCTCCCCCTGTATGAAAACAGATGTTGGGTTTGATAATAGGACTTGCAGCACATTCATCAAACTAGCACATGAATATAACGAGCGTGTGATAGGAGGCTTGATGAGAGAATCTCACAGTCTTTCCAGGAAGTCCGACTGGCCCGACGGGTCCCTCAGCACCAGCATCACCCTAAATCCAAAACAGGAATTGTGTTAGTCTTTGCATTTCTATCCGCTCAGTCTGCTTGGTTGGTTCAAAGTTCAATGTTCTTCATTTGTCATGTGCACAATTACAGAAGTAATCGTTGGCAATGAAAATCTTAGTCCAAGTTTCAACAATGCTCACTAAATAACTATAAAAAAAAAAACGAAACACAAAACACACAAGCAAAAGCAAAACCTGAATCTAAGACAAATGAAGAAAATAGTGCACGTTAAGATAAAGGGCTAAAAAATAAACAAATACAATATGAATAAAGTAATATAATTATATAATACATAAATGCATATGGACAGTATTGCAAATGAATAAGACTGAATGGAAAAAGGAAGGTAGTGTAGTATATGTAGTGAGTTCTGTTTATTATTGTTATATATTATATATATTATTATATTATATTGTTATTTTGAAGACACTATGTGGACATGCCTCATTAAATAGGAGATGATTCCAATTACCTTTGCACCAGAGGGTCCAACTACTCCCTGCTTCCCTGGCAGCCCCTAGGGACAACGACACATCATTTGAAAAGAAACAGAAAATAACGAGTTATTGAAGAATTTATACTGTATTTAGTGGAGGTTCTGTAAAAAAAATGCATATTTCTAAGGTGGCTTTGCGAATTATTTACTAGGAAAAGTCACCAGTGTGCACTTTGTGTAATTTGTGAAAATCTCTCTCCAGGAAATGAAAGAGGAGACTGCATAGCTTCTTCTTCAGAAGATAAGGGTCTAAAACATAATTTTTGTACTGTGCTGTTTGTAGACTCAGTTAAACAAACTCTGAGTGAGAGACCAAATCTGTATCCTCTCACCTCACACACTCAGAGGCAAAAGTACTGTAGATGTGCTGTTGGCATTAGATTTGTCTTCGTGCTGGTTGTTTGACTTAATTGTTTTATTGATCTGCCCTGCTCTGTTGCTTCAGAGAGGACCTTCTCCTATATTAGTTTTCCTTGCTTTGACTTAAAAAAAACAACTATTCAAACTTACCAGAATGTAGCAGACAGTTTTTATATATATACAGAAACACTTATAGAAACATAGAAAGTTGGACTTACTGGAATACCCACAATCCCCCTGACACCACTAGCTCCAGCAGTACCAGGCTCTCCCTGTTGAGTACAAGTGTATTCATACAAATACATTAATGAATAGGGTTAGATTAGTAGTGATGAGTCCATACACATTTACTGTTGACATAATGGGGCACACTTGATTTGATCTTTGGAAACGTAAGCTTTTTACTTTGCATTTTACTGTTCATTGTTTTTGTAAATTAACATGACGCTGTATCTTTTGCCAAAATAAATGATAAATCTCTCTGACAAATGAAAATTTCTATTTAGTACATACACACGTTGCTGATACAAGTACATAAAGCGAGTTTCAGTGTACCGTGATGGTCTGAGCGTTGTATCCAGGGTGCAGAAATTAATGTTCGACTCACTATGTGGATATTTGGTGAAAATATTTAAAGATATTTAATACTGTAACAAAAAAATATTTGCTGTTGAAACTGAGAAGTCACCTTGGCTCCATCAACTCCAGGAAGTCCATCCAAGCCGTCCTTGCCAGGCTCTCCCTGTAGTGTCACACCACACAGTTAGAACCCGGCCACACTCTTAACCACAGTGTGCTAAAGAATGAATGAGTTCACCCAGTCCCGTCAGCGTACTTACAACGTCTCCCTTTTCCCCTGCAGGACCCTGTTCTCCTTGAGGTCCCACAGCTCCCTAATCAAAGTCACACAAAAACATTTTTTTTTTAAAACAGTCTTTCAGGTAATATTTTTTGCAACATAATCCAGAAGTTGAAGTGTAGAACTCACCTCGTCGCCCTTGGCACCCTCCAAACCCTGACGTCCACGGATTCCCTCCACACCCTGAGAAAAGAGATCAGAAGAGAGTTAGAGTTTTCAATTACATCCTGCCCTAGTGCTATTAGAGTGAATGCCAACGAGTAGAGGACATAGAGCCGGTCAAACTAAGACTGCTTGCAGACACCGTCTCTACATTTAAGAGTAAGCTTAGAACTCTCCTCTTTGATAAGGCTTATAGCTAGGGCTGGCCCAGGTTTGCCTTGGACTAGCCCTTAGTTATGCTACTATAGGTTTAGACTGCCGGGGGACGTCCTTTGACACACTGAGCTCCTCATTCCTCCTCTCGCTCTCCATCTGTGTGCATTCATGTCCCAATAATGCAACTAACTAACTAACTATGTGGTCTATTTCGACGATGATTCATTTAGGGAATTGCTCTGGTGCTGCCGGAGGTTCTGCTGGATGTCCCTCATTTTCGACTGATAATCTGTCACCTTCCACTTCCTTGTGTGTTGGCATTCTAAACTCCGGTGGATTTATGAGGACTATGGTTAACTGCTCCTCAGATCTCTGCAGGGTAAATCAAGAAAGCTTTCTCTTTCTCTTATTGTTTTTTTTTAAGTTTTCTCTTGCACGACTAAAACAACTTTTGAACGTGCATGTTCCACCAAAACAGAGACTATTTTGCAGAGACAACGTTGCTCCGTCCGGCCCTTAGCGCCACCCAAGAAGATTGTGATTGGTTTAAAGAAATGCCAGTAAACCAGAGCAGGTTTTTCTCACATCTCGGAATGCTACGTGGACTATCCAGACCCTCATCCACAGCGATGTGGAGGAAGGTCTGGCAATGCGAGACAACTAACTAAGCCCTTTCCCCGGAGTCCTTGTGCTTTCTTGCTTCGCAGATTTTCTTGGATTGTGGTGGCACCTGGATTGTGGTTGCAGCTGCTGAACTGAAACTAAACTACTCAGTTAGGGTTAGAATAGATTGTGTGTGGGGTTAAAAGCTTATGTAACACACGGGACAAGAACCCCAGTCTCCTGCCGGACGCCCTGCTACACCTGCTCTGGTACTACTATTATTAGTCATAGTTCTATTATCTTTACTGTCACTATAATTGCCACTGTTCATCATGTAATTCAATTTTACCCACTGCTATCATTATTGGCATACCCAATGCTTGCTCTTTGGGGCAATTGTGTGGTCTAGACCTACTCTAGCTAACTTCTGTTATGATTTGACACTATAAATAAAATTGATTTGAATTGCTTACAGGAGCCCCAGGTGGGCCGGTAGGTCCTGGGACACCATTGAAACCAGGAGGACCCTGTGTACAGAGAAGAGTCAGTTTTTATCTGCAAACATAATGCTACAAATGTTGAAGCTTAGTACATTATTATTTTAGTTTATTTTATTTTTATAAGCAGCCCTTAGTAGAAAAAATGTGATAAAGGTTAGTTTTAACATACTCTGTCTCCCTTTTCCCCCGTGCTTCCAGGGAATCCAATGGGCCCTCTTTGCCCCTAAAATGACAAAACAGCATATTTAAAAAGAAATATATATATATATATATATATATATCACTTCCTTTGATAGAGTCGCATACAGTTGTGTAATAGCCCACTGTAATTGAGTATTAAGTTCCCTTACATCATCTCCCATGTGACCTGGTGGCCCCTGAGGACCTTCCTGTCCAGCATCTCCCTGTGGAAAATAAGATTAATTAAATTGTGACACCAGAGATAATCATATTAAGCTGTTTATTGGCTGCAATCACATCATGTTTGTGCACGTTATTTTTGGTACCAAACTCCTCCCATACTTATGAGCTGTTACTGGAAATGGGAATTCACACAGTAGTTTGTTAATGCAAAGGGACCCTGTTTTTGTCAAGTGTCAAAAGTAAAGGAGGGATATTAAGCAGGAACCTCATTTGTTGACTAGATATCATTCTGTTTTTACTCTCTCACATACCTTTGCTCCAGGTTCCCCATCTTTTCCGGGCTCACCAGGCAAACCTGTGTGTCCCTGAAGGCAACAATCAATTGTATCAACAATGTTATACAACTTTATCAACAAATGTATCAGGGTTTACCCTTTTACTGATTACCAGCTGCAACAGCAATGCTGTGATTGCTTTTACCTTATAAGTGTGTGTTTGTGTGTGTGTGTGTGTGTGTGTGTGTGTGTGTGTGTGTGTGTGTGTGTGTGTGTGTGTGTGTGTGTGTGTGTCATCATGGCAAAATTAGTTCTTTTGGCTGATTTTGTCCAGTAGCCACTGGCGTTATTGCAACAATAAATCCCTCTGAGACCCAGAAAGGATTTTCCCCATAGGCCACCATTGTAAAAAACTGGGCTGGATTGGGGTAAAAAATCAGCCCTGGACTTTTGAGACCCAGACCAGCCCACCAAAATCGGCCAGACATCAATCTTGCACTCCCCTTCAACACATGTAGCAGCAACACCAGCATGCTTCAACATTGGTAGAATGGTAGATTTGCTTGACTCACCAGCCCAAAAAAAAAGATTCACTAGCCATTTGGATGGTGGACGCAAAGTTAATTTTGAACCCTGCATACCAGCCCCTAATACTCTCAGTTAGCTGAGTGGTAAGTAAGAGAGTATGATAATGTACAAACTGATTCAAAAAGGCTGCCAGGCTCCTGATGGCAAGATGGCTAAAGGTTGAGGGGGTGGAGCATGGTTGTCATCAAGATGACTTGTATAGTAAACAAGTGACAAGTTTGTAAGTTAAACTAAAGCTGCATTTTGTACACAGTTTGCAGCTTATGTTAATGGCATGTGGCTAAATCAGAAAGTTATAGTACTATGTTTGCAAGTGCCTTAGCTTGCTAAAATATTACTAACATTAGCTTACTAACAGCTAACTTGTCCTCTCTGGCAGACAAAGGGTGCTAAAATAATTGTTTGACATGCTTAAATCTCGTGTTTTTTAGGTAGCTACCGGCACTCTGTGGTTATTTTTGCCGCCGGTGGGGGCGGTACTTAAATGCGCTGTGTCTCTATGATAGGATGGAAGTGAGTGATAGTGGTATGTAATTGGCCAGTGTTCAGATGAGAGACAAACCAGTTGCCAATGATGTAATCAGTCTTCTCTGGGCCGATAAAATTAAAAGAAATTAAAAGTTTTCGACCGGAGTACAGCCCATTCAGCCCACAAAAATAGACCGGCCCACCGGGAAATGTCCAGGTACACCCGATGGCCAATCCAAGCCTGAAAAGAGATGTCTGCAAAACTGCTGCAAGGTCACTTCAGACTGCAAACAAGGTCAGTTATGACTCTTTCTATTATGAATTTTTAATCCATGAACTTTTTACATTTGAAAAACTCCCCTTTAGCCAAGAAAAGTGATTTAAAAACCTGTGATGTCACCACAATGTAAAGTCTATTGGCCGAGCTGGAACTCGCAGGTGGGGCCAGCGGGAAAAACACTCCAGCGCATATTCAGTGGGCCACGTGATCACGGAATTAAAACCGGAACTTTTTTGGTGGATGCGCCACTGAGCAACTCTCATAGGAATGAACAGGGCTCCGCCATTCTTATAATACATCCATTAAGATGTGGTAGTTCCTGCTACAGTAGGTGTACTGTAGCAGGAACTACCACAGAGGCCGTTTTCAGGTACTTTGCCAGGCGTTTATATGTCTGTGGCCAGATTTGTTCACTACATAACATCACAACCCTACAAGATGCAGTCACAAAAAGCATTCTCATGAACGGGTTTGTAGTGATATTGTACTGAAAATGTATGCATGCCAATTTGTATGATGTCCTACGAAATTACGACGAGTGCTGGCCGGGGACATGACAAAGTAGCCAAATTGTTACATGGTTCAGCGTTTCTTCCAGTTAAGTTTAGTCAAGGAAAGGTTACTGTGAGCCAGATACGTGATGGTGGCTGTTACAGTTAAAAGTTTGGTGTAGGTATCCACTTAAGTAGTACTCCCAGGACATGAACATCTGTTTCCTGGGTAAACGTCTTCTGTTTTTCCCCTTAACTTCTTCCAGGACACAAACTTGGCTCCCCTTGTTTGAAAGCCCTGTGTAGTTTCCTGCTGTTTTTCATTCTTCTCATAATATATAAACGACTAATACAGCCACACTTCTATGAGGCTGAAATTAGACACAACTGTGTTTCGCACTAAATGCTAACATCAACGTCATGCTAACGACAATGTTAACACGATGATGTCAAACAAGCACCATTTACAATGTTCACTATTTTAGTTCTCACATTTGCTTGTTAGCACTAAACACAAAGCTAGGTCTATTTGAAATGCCATTAGCTTTGCAGGTATTTCAACACATCCTCATACCTAAACAACATTATAGGTTGATTTCCAAAGACTCCCAAAATGACATTTGCAACCAATCTTATTTACTTTCTAAAATGCCACCATGAGTCGTTTGTTCAAGCAGCAATTACGATGCATATTTACGCTTTTAGAGGTGGCGTCTTCTAGTGGCCGGGCTAATGGGCTATTCAGGAATGCTTTGTTGTGTCGGACAATAAACAGCAACTATTTTACCTTATTAAAGGGATACTTCACCAATTAGCATTAAGCTTTGTATCAGTAGAAACCCGGTAGTATTTTCAAATGACCGTGCTTTCCTCCCTCATGTCCCCCTGAGATGAGAGATCTCTGTATTGTGTGTCTGGAAAAAAACCTCTGATGATGCAAAAATCCGCACATTAGACAACAAACTGGACTACATCCAACTTCAACGAAACTCCCAACGCGAGTTCAGAAACTGCTGTGTTTTTGCTGTTGTGGCAACATGGCTGAACAACAGTGTACCAGAGTCCGCTATCCAGCTACCAGGCCTGCTAGCCTTCCGAGCAGATAGAGATGCTGCTCTGTCGGGTAAGACTCGTGAAGGTGGGCTGTGCATATATGTTAACACAGACTGGTGCATAAATGCGGTGCTTGTATCCAACTACTGCTCACCGCTGGGGGAGTTTGACTGTTAAATGCCGACCATTCTACATTCCATGCAAATTCACGGCTGTGTTTATACTCAGTGTTTACATCCCACCAAGCGCTATTGCTACCAATGCGTTAGCTGAACTTTACGCAGCTATCAGTGAGCTCCAAAGCGTACATCTGGATGGACTATTTATTGTTGCTGGTGATTTCAACCACGCAAATCTCAAGAAAGTTCTTATATTCTACCTTCACCTCACGGTGAACCTAACTTATAACAATCAGTGCTCTGTTACTAGTCTACTTATACCTGTCTTTTGTTGTCTGTTGTCTGTCCTGTCCCTTGTCTGTCTTAAATGCTCTACTTTAAGTAGTAATTGCACTTCATGTATAGTCAGGTGTGTGCACTAAATGTCTCGTATGTCGTTTTTATATAATGTCGTTTTTATATAATGTCGTTTTTATAAAATGTTGTTTTTATATATTTTAAATGTGTAACACCGCTTGAGCCACAGTGAAACATTGTTTCGTTTCACTAGTGTATATGGTTGAAATGACAATAAAATCCACTTGACTGCCCTCTGTAACCGGTACGCGTGGCTTGGGCGTGGCCTCGTAGGGAAGCGACGCAAGTACATTCTGGGAGTTATTGTCTTTCACCCACATGAGCCAAAAATACATTTTCTGGCTTTTCTCAGTCTAGAAGGCACCAACTTCTAAAATTATTTCACATTTCTACTACATAAATGACCCAATTTAAATACATATTCATCTTTCCAGCGGTGAAATATTCCTTTAACTAAGCTAATCAAATCTGATCCTTGGGAATTCTACAGAGGGAACAGTTTGGTCTCAAAACTAAAACTAAACTCAAAGATAAATAAAACTAAATCTGAAGTGTCTCTAAATCTAACGTGACATTGCCATTCCTCACCTTCATTCCTGGTAGCCCAGCCAGTCCCTGGGGGCCAGCAGGGCAGGCAGCAGGACACTACAAATGAAAGAAAAAACAGTGAGATTCAGAGACACTTTAATGACTCCATTGTTCCATGAGATAATTACTGTCACCAATCCAATTGCCATGCATCCAGGACACATTTGGCAGTGTGAAAGACAGTAAAACACTCACAGCTTCCCCGCTTCCCTCATTGCTGGCACCAGGCGGTCCCTAAAACACAGCAGAGTGACATCTAAAAGAGCCGCGAGGGTTTAGATGTCCACATAAAATCCACCAGCAGAAATCCCCAGAGAGGTAATGTGAAAAGAGACTGCAGCGTGAAAGGTCACCATGCACTCGTGATTTCGAGATTGTATGAGTATCCAAAGAGATGACACATTAGTATGGGGGTTATGCATCTGTTCAGCAGGTGGTCAAGATGCAGTATGTGGCTGATGTTGAGCTTTAATTAAAAGGCATGCAGATACTGATAATTCCGTTTAGTCAACTTTGGCATGACAACAAGGCCCCAAGACCCCCACTGACACTGACTCCTAACCCCAACCCCCCATCCCTAGTCACTACACTTCTCACTAACCTTCATCCTGGACTTCACATCTGCCCATTGCATATACTTATATTCTTTGCAAAATTTGCACTCAACCTATTTTGCCTTTTTTCTTATGCAACTGTTACTTTGTATGTATATATTTGTTTTTCTATAGTTATTGTTTATTTCATATTCATGTTTAATATGTGTGTTTGTTTGTTTGTTTCACCAAGGCAAATTCCACATAAGTGTGCTTATTGTGGCAATAATACCTTTTCTGATTCTGATTTGTGATACAATCGGTTGTACATTGTATTATTTTAGATTTGACCAGACCTACAAGGTCTGATGACACTTGAGTCATTTAGCATCCCAATGTCTAATATCTGTCTCAAAGTCTTTTTTCCAAATAATAAATGTCTGCTTACAATATACTTATAATCGTTGGCGTGAAAAGTGTCCAATTCAAACAGAGTAATATCAACAGTTAGCAGCTGTAATCGTAAATATTAGCAGATCTGCAGATAAGCTTCCAAATATTGAAGATCTAAAATGCCTGTATTGTATTGTATGAAATGTTTAAAAATGATAAAGTAGTAGTTGTAAACCAAACATGGGTTAGATTTGGTTCTCACCGCCGGCCCTGGTGGACCAGGAGGGCCAGCAGGCCCTGCGGTGCCGGGTTTCCCTCTGGGTCCAGGTTGACCCTGCAAGTACAGGAAATATTATCATAACATTTTATATCCAACACTTATGAGCAAGCGTTTGATATATGACCATGACAAAATCTTTAAAATATCAAACTGTTTTTATAGTGCTGTAAAAACTTGTGTCACTGTGTGTAAACTATGTTTACAACTATTTTCAGTGGTGGAAGAATAACTCTGGTCCTTCAGTAAAGGTAGCAATGCAACAATCTAATAATACTCCATTACAAGTAAGTATTATCCCCAGTGTAAAAGTACTAAAGTATTATCAGCAACATTTACTTAAAGTTTTCAAAATAAAAGTACTAGTACTGCAGTAAAAAATGTTTCCTGTGACTGATAGCGGTTCCCAGCCAATAGGTCAAGAGGTCACAAACCAAAAATGTTGGGAACCACCAGTTTAATCTTTAACGGTGTATTATATTTCATGAGCATATGTTTTGTAGGTAATATCTTAAAGGAAGTAGTAACTATAGCTCTCAAATACATGTGGTGGCAAACCTGTCTCCTAAAAATTAGGTTTCCATACAACAAAACTGCATTCTCAGTTATGTTTCGAGAGAAACGTATTTTGAGTTTCTAGAGAAACATATTTTGTCCCAGTTTGTTTTTGACGTATCACAAAAATGTTTCTAATCAAAGTCTGCATAGGGATAGGTTCAAGGGGGATGGATGGGTCAAACAATCAGGAGGTCGCTGCTTGTGTCGCATGTTAAACCAAAAGTCAACGTTGACTCATTCTAACTTACGTCGGTAAAGTAAACTGATGTAACGTACTTAACTTACGTATATAACTTAAGTTATATAATACGTTAAAAACATTTTTTTTTTTAAACCCAAACCACAATATTTTCCTAAACCTAACCAAATAGTTTGGATTCCTAAATCCAACCTAACCTGGTTTTGTTTCAATTCACATTAAAGGTGCAGTAGGTAAGCCTTATAAAACTAACTTATGTTCCAGTAGAACTACATGAAGCAGGTCATTTAAAACAAAAATACCTACAGCCTGTAGTGCGATTTGCAAAAATCCACAGCTCCCTGTTCAGATGCACCAATCAGGGCCAGGGGGGTTGTCTAACTGGTTGTCAATCACTGCTCGAGCACACACATTCATTCTCCCTTGTGGGGGGAGGGGCTTAGGAGACCGTTTTGGGCTTTAGCGGAAAGGGGGGGAGGGACTGAGAAGTTGTTGATGTTAATTTTTTTTAGCTAAGTCCTGTAGAAGAGTAGAAGTATAAAGTAGCATAAAATGAAAATACTCAAGTAATGCACAAGAACTTTACACAAGTATAATACTTCGGTAAATGTACATAGTTACTTTTCAAAACTGACTATTTTCACGTGGGTTCATATCAACATGTATTCAAACTTAAACTGTTTGTTTGTCTGACCTCAGGCCCGATGTTTCCCTCATCTCCTGGGATTCCTGGTTTCCCTGGTGGTCCCTGTCAGAGACAGACACACAGCAGTTAATAAAGCAGCACATGTACTGTATGAGCATTTCAACAATGTGTCAGAATGCAACAGAAGATGTAGCAAACACATACAGCGGGGCCTTCACTTGCTGGGCCCTGTGAAAGGACAGACAGAAGAGATTAGTATTGGCAGTTTCTCCATACGGTCGTCATTTCCACGTACGTTGCTTTAATAAGATACTTACAGCGGGACCTGGAAGTCCTGGAAAGCCAGGAAGTCCCTGCAGTCAGGAGGTAAAATAAATCAGAAACATTGTCTATGTTTGTAAAGAATTATAATTCTAATTATTCTATAATAACTGAATGATTTCAGAGTACTATAAATGGTTTCTCACTCTCTCCCCTATAGGCCCTATGGGACCCATTGGACCAGAAGAACCCTGCAACAACAAACAAATAGTCACACACAAACAATACTGGCAGATATTAGAAAGACTGTGTGTGTGTGTGTGTGTGTGTGTGTGTGTGTGTGTGTGTGTGTGTGTGTGTGTGTGTGTGTGTGTGTGTGTGTCAGGGGATATAGTAATGTCTCCTACACTAGCTCCTGGAAGGCCAGGCATGCCTCTCTGTCCAGGAAGACCGATCTCCCCCTTCTCCCCTTTGCTGCCCTAGGAAACAGACACAACAGGAATAAAACCGCTTTATCTTCTTCTTGCATCTCTCTGCACCGTTGCTAAGATACACAGAGGCAGTGACAGTCAACATTTAATCAATGAAAGGTGGGCCGCTCTCGTTCTTAAAATAAAAGATACTAAGCTTGTGTAAGGATATGCAGATAACGAGTGGGTCGGACGGGAACAGAGCAACAATAAACGACAGAGGCACCAGTAAACATGTTGCCTCCACTTAACCCTCATGTTTAACCAGTAACAATTGTTCAAGCGTTTCAGGTCTGTTATGTGTCAGTGCAAAGACATTGGGTGGCATTATTTGTGTTATCTGTAAGAAGAATGACTTTAAAGAAAACTAAAATGGTGTTAAATTCATTATATAGTGCAGTACATTGTCCGTCTTGGAGCAAAGAAAGAATGTCTAGATTCCATGTATTTTCATTTGAAAGATAAAAAATTGTTACAGTAGATCTGAAGAAATCTGTTCCTTCACCAGATTGCCAATTTCTTTTCTTTGTTTGATGGGGACATAGATGGGGAGTGGGATGTCTGTTACCTTGCTAGGTTCTCACAGGATAACATATCACAAAAAAATCCATCTATTCAGGCTTCAAGTAATGCATTTGTGTCTGAACTACCAGCTTACCGCACCAATCGTGGTCCGGTGAGGAGCGACTGGCTGCAAGTTTCCTAGGATGGCGAAGGCATGTTCCGCCCTACTCTACCTTTGATTGGCTAATACTTGTTGCCTTTGTTGGTTGGATTGGTTAGGTTTAAGAAGAGGAGTGAGATTGGTTAAGGTTAGGGTAAGAATACCAGGCTAGGCCAATCAGAGGCAGCGTAAGGCAGAGTAGGGTGGGACATGCGTTCGCCATCCTATAACGCAAATTCGCCTAGTGGCAGCTCAAGCGTGGTTTTGTTGTGCGTGACAGTCGCGCCTGTTCGTTCAAAACAATGGTGGACGCGATAGACAGATCGTTCATCAAATCACCTGCCAGGGAATTTCTTTCAAACGTGCATGCCCTTTTCCAAACAGTTTCCAATGACGGCTTATCAGATGGTTCTGTTTAATTAACTATCTGGCATGTCAGGTTAGGATGTCTGGGTTATGTTGGTGAAAGGTGAAGACCCATTAGAAGTAAGCTTGCTCATTAGCACACATTGTCTAAAAAAGCAGCCTACAACTTTCTCTGAGAGTTTCTTTGACTTTGTGTCATGCATTTTTGTATTCCTGGAAGACAGGGATATTAAATTGTTAAGTGCTTTTAATCACAATTATCTGACTTCGCTATATTTCAAGTCACAACAGTTAAAGAGTAAAAAGAAGGCACGTGGAAAGTCCTGATAAACTATGTGAGAAAGGAACAGAAGACAGATGATAAATCAGCAGAAGAAGCTGATTGGTTTAAAGAAATATATACAAGCCAGAGCATCCCCCCATCCCTCCTCCCTACTGTATCCCAGAATAGATAAGCGGTGAAGCCAGACCATGCTCCAACACTGACACAGCGCTGTGGAGATAGGTCTGGCAATGCAATACTACATCTACCTTAATGCACAACGCGGCGAGCACACTAAATGACCCAAATCAAACACACCCATGATGTGGCCAGTACAGTTTGTGGCTGCAGCTGCTGTGGAGTTTGTTTATACAGCTCGGTGTAGTCTGATTTGGTGATTTAAATTGCTGTTGATTCTATAAGAAGTGTCAAGCTATGTAATTTATTACAGTAGCTTAACATTACTTGTTGCACCCGCTGTGGTATCCATAGACATTTTATGTATTGTCGATTATTGTTTAACTATCTGAGTTTTGTCTCTTTCCTGGTTAATTTTAGTGAAGCTACACAGAGGAATAAGGTTGTATATTTATAATTGATAATTGAAAAAGTTGTAGGTATGAGTCTGTGGAAATGGAATTTACTGTTGGTTTTAGACATGAGTGCTCATGTTGCTGATGTCGTTCCACTAGTGACTAGTGACTTGACATTTATCGCAATTTATATTGTAGCCAAAATACTAACAGTTTTCGTCAATTCTTTGGAATTTCAAAGTAAAGGTTTCTGGGTTGGCCTACATAAAAATTCCATCTCCAGAATTCAAAAATATAATGTAATGCCAAGTCATAGCCATATTGTCATGGACAAATCAGTTTTGAAATTCTGCCAATGCTTGACCACAGAGGTAAAGTGAATAATTTCCCTGAGGTACTGTATCACACAAAAAGAGGGAGAATGGATCCACAGGCTGCAGGGTATTTTGGCAGTAAAGCATTTTATACTTACAGGATTGCCTGGACTGCCAGTAGAACCTGGAAGACCCTGGAGAGATGAATACAACAACATAGTTAAAGAAAGCAGAGACATAAAGAGAATATTTGTAGAGAGAAAGAGAGTTATCCATGAGGAAATACTTACATCTCTTCCATCTCTGCCGTTTTCTCCTGCGGGCCCTCGGGGGCCCTCTGGGCCAGGGGCTCCTGGGGGGCCTTGGAGTGATTTGTCAGGCTGAGAGTGGATACAACAAGTCAGCCAATGACAGTGAAATGACTTAATAAAAACTATGAATTAAACCTTGATTTAGAACAAATTATGAAATCACAATCTCTAACTTGGATTTATCAAATCATTGTTCCAGAATGGTAACTTCTTTTAGATTATACCAAAAGTTATTTGATATATTATGCTTTTCAAGAAATAAAACAGTAAATTGGACAAATGTATATGTTGTATTGTATTGTATTGTATATGTTAATGTAACACTCTTAAAGGTGCAGTAGGTACGACTTATAAAACTAACTTTCTGTCATATTTGCTGAAACTGACCCTATGTTCCAGTAGAACTACAAGAAAAAGGTAATTAAAAAAAATCTGGCTCCTCCGGCACCATTTGCAAAAATCCACAGCTCCCTGTTCAGATGCACCAATCAGGGCCAGGGGGGGTGTCTAACTGTGTGTCAATCATTCAATTAATTCTCCCTTGTGGGGGGAGGGGCTTAGGAGACCGTTTTGGGCTTTAGCGGAAAGGAGGGAGGGACTGAGAAGTTGTCGATGTTCAAATTTTTTGGCTAAGTCCTGGATCTTCGCAATCCTACCTACAGCACCTTTAAAGTACATGTGTCTTTTTACAGCCTGCAGCCTGCCTCTGTACCCTAAAAAAGCAAACAGGCAAAACCACCACCATAAATGAGATTCAGAACAAAGCATTGAGGCAAGTAGGCAACCAAAGCACTGAAGTAGATTATTGGCTTAAAATCACAAAGCAAAAAGAAGTAGAGTAGATAAATAAATACCTCAGCATTGGCATACATCTGAAGAAGCAAGAGAAATCAGATAAAGGGAGAGTTAGTGAAAGTAGTCACACCACCCTCACCACAAGTGTCAGCAGAAGCCTGTTCATGATCATAGTAGTGAGTATATCATGCTATCGTTTGAATATACAGCCCATAGTACCAACACTCCCCATGTATAGAACCAGCTCACAGCGTGATGCAGGAATGTTGGCCTACAATCTAACAGAGCGCACCAGGCCAGGAAATGTTTCTGTCTGTAGTGGGATGGAATATTTGCATCTTGATACAAGTGATTGAATAAAAAACACTTGAGCTAATTGTAATTCATTGCACTGCAGACTTTAAACAGAATGAGATGTGAGACAGCAGAGTAACAAATAGGCTACAAGTATTTCTCTCAGGCAGAAATGTTATTATTTTGATAAAGCCACACTGAAATGAAAGATAATATTTAGTCATGAATACCAAAAACCATACGCAGCCTTGCATAATGTGTTTTCTGCATTGTCTGAACTTTCCTACTGGTTACCACACGCTTCATTTGTAGTCATAATCAGACAAGACAGTTGTAAGATTGGCAGAATTGGATGTGTGAGGGTTAAAACGTACTGAGCATTGGGAATATAGCACTTCATCAAGTAAATCTAGATGTCATTACTTTCAATGAGGAATTTTGACTTTCATTGAACATCCGTATTTGTATAACTTTATGTGCATTTCCATACTACTAGGTGCCAAGTTGACTTTCATAAAAATCTGACTTTTCCAGTTATAGTTACAACTTGGTTGTTGACATGAACGATTTTGCCAAGTCAAATCTGGTAGTTACAATAAAAAATGTACATGACTTCAGCATAACCAGGAAATCACTTAACAGGCAGAACACGATTGTGTACAAGACACCAAGGGTTGTGCAAATTCTGTTGAAAAATGTGTCAACCAAGCAAATACATTTGAGCTTCGAGGGGCTTTATAAATTGACCTCATAAATGTACGAAACGTACAAGACGAAAAAAGGAGAGGGATTGGAGGGAAACAATAGAAATCCAGAAGTTCTGAGTTCAGATAGAGGCTGCATACATTTCTAGCTAGCTTACAGCTATTGTCTACAGTTGGTGTATTAGCTGTTGCATACATCATCCAGTGGTCAAACTCGTGCGAATGAGGCCAAAATGTGCTTTTCTGTCTGTCTGAGCACACCTTGAGAATATTATTTCTTTAATGTTGAAGCTAAAACAATTTTTTTTTCTGTCTAACAGAAACCCTGTGAAAAATGGAAAAAAATACAATGACATTTAGCCTAACTTATGAAGCCTGTTGCCCATATTACTAGCTAAAAAACTCATGCTAAGGTAAACAATCTTTCTTAGCTAGTTAAGCTAACTGACTTCTAAATTGGAGGTAGTAATAGTCATTTATACCATAGTTAGTAAGCCTGCTGACGCTCCATCATAGCAAATACAGTAAAGAACATATAAATGATTGAAAAAAATGCTATTTCCATGGATAGCTTTGTCTCAGAGAACACTGTTTAGTGTTGCCAGATTGCTGTGCAGTCCTCAGCAACAACGGTGGACAAAAACACATTTAAATGTCTGAAACAGCAGGCGGCAGGTGTTAAATTTCATTCCTGTCAGCTGATAATCAAGTTGCAGCAGGTATTGTGCCTGTATTAGGAAAGTTTTTTTTAGGCAGGGAAACATACTTAACTTGTTAAAACATTTTTTTATTATACTACATTTTATGTACCCATTACCGGGACCTTTTAATTCATCTTATCCCAATTTGTGTGTGGGCAAAGTCAGTACAATAACTTTTCGGTTTAGATGTAACTATGCAAAACCATATTGTTGTTGGGCTTCATGTTGTTTTCATGTTGCAGGAGCTGCCAACCCAAGTGGCACATGCTGTATTCTGTGCTGACTTTAGAAGAAATGGTAACCACAAACATCTTGCACTGTGCACACTATGCAGGTTGGGTTTCTGATCTCACACTATTAAATTGTTCAAACTTCCTCATTGTTATTTGCCCGCTTCTGTAGTTAACTAACGTTAGAGTTCTGGCTCCGTGCAATGAGGTTTAACACAGCCAACGAGATAATCTCTGCCTGCTGCCTAAGAGCTATGCCTCCAAGAAATGTTTGTAGCAACTACAACTCCAATCTGCTGTTGTCCAACTTGCAAATTGTTTTAGATGAACAGCAACCTCTGGGTGTACTAAAAGAAACTACTTGGCAGTTTGTATTATACTTCTGCAACTCCCTCTCAGCATTTCTGCCCTTGTTTTCTCAGCATGCTGGAAACCCTATCAACCTGAATAAAACCACAAACCACAGCAGATGCTGAGCAGATCCGAGTCCTTGTTACTGTACCTCGGTGGCAGGCAGCTCGTTGCAGCTCTCTCGCTGGGCCCTCTTTGGGTCACAGTGAATCAGCATCCACTGGAGTTCAAACTGAAAGGAGATGCTAATGTTACTACAAATACAATACTATGCATTCGTTTTCAGATGTAACACAGACATGATAAATGTTGAAGTGCTTCATCGTGGTGCAGTTATTTCTTTGTAGTTTTTAATCAGTTCCCCCTATGGATTGTTGAGCTTCCACTAGTCTGGATCAACGGAAGTACATTTCCAGGATAATTGCCTGATGTCCCTCACCTTCCTCTCTTTGCGTGTTGCCGTTCTTAAACTCTGTTCGCTTCGGGAAACAACAACAAACATCTAGCTTTCAAGCTACATGCTGAAAATGGCAAGTTTTGAAGAAAATTTGGATTGTGCATCAACGCAGGCCTGGTTCTTTCGGGGAATAATTGTAGACTTACAAAGAATATGTTTACTGCATTTACTATCTAACTGGGAAGTTTTGGATTATTGCTGTGGACGAAGTACACATGGCGATACACAGCATGTATCCAGCTAATTTAAAAAGCTAACATTACTGTATTGTGTAAACAGTTAACTTCATTTAATATTTAACATTCCTTCCAAAGACCATTTTGCAGATCGACCGTCATGTCCGTAGCTAAGCGCTGCCCAAGACAATTGTGATTGGTTTAAAGAAATGCAAACAACCCAGAGCGTTGTTTTCTCCTATCCTAGAATGTATCTGTGGGGGTAGCCAGACCTTACTTCACAGTGGTGTGGCGCTAGGTCTGGCAATGCGAGACTGAGATTCCACCAATGCTATTTTCTGCAGGGATTAGGTTTTTATTTTTTTCCACTGGAACCCAGCTGAGCAGCTTTGCTGTGACAGCAACACTTTAGAATTATAGCAGAGCTCAGCACACATAAAACCTTAACGTGTTTGTTCACAGAGAGCACCGTTTCACTGATAGAGCCTGTAAGTAACAAGGGAATATCCCCAGTGTGGGACCAATAAAGTATATTGTATCGTATCGTATCGTATTGTATCGTATTGTATCGCAGCGTATCTTTAGTACCATAGAGTCAGTGAGCATGATTAAATGCAGCAGGCACTTCTCCATCCCCACTTACCACTACGGAGGCATCAGGATCAGCATCCAGCCTGCCAATGAGAGTGTCTCCCTCTGTGTTGATGGGGCCTTTGCCTTTGATGGGTCTCTGATCCACAGGCTGGCAGTCCACGTACAGAGTGACCTGGTCGCGCTCTACGCCAATCATCACTTTGTGCCACTTGGTGTTGAAGAGCACAGAAAGGCCGGGGAAGGTGACAGTCTGCAGGTTGCCGTCGGCACCCATCAGGAAGTACTCCAGAGCCAGCTGGTCGCCATTCAGCCTCAGTCCGGCTTGTTTGTAGCCGTCTTCGTCCACTATTTGCCAGACGTTCCACACCTTGTTCACTGTGTTCTTAATCATACGGAAAGTCACCATGAAGGAGTACTCGTCGGGGAAGCCGCGAGGAAAGTTTAGCCTGAGAGGGAAATTGAGCGCAAGGGTGAGGTGTCAGGGTACAATGATGCACTTTTTTTTTTTTGAATGGCACTCAAAGGAAAAGCTCAAAGAAAGGTTATTCTCAAAATATCCTTTACGTCAAAGTGAATTCATGATCACAAAACAAACACAAAGCAGCAAAACTAGCATTGAATCAAGCACAAGATGTGGATAAAAATATCAACAACAAAAAATGCCATCATTGGCATCATTTGAAGCTACATGCTTCAAAGAAACAAGGCATGGTTTTATATCAAAAATTAAATTTTGTGAAAGAGGCCGCCTTAGTGCATAAATCACTGCTTCATTTACAACATGCAGTCCTGGTTAGCATCCACAGTCTGGTGCTTTCTGTCTTTAACAAGCCAGATTCTCAGTAGGTGGTGCATTCATAGATAGGCGCTCCAGCCGGACTTTTACCATCTTGTAAACGATCAAGGTGAGCCAATAAAAAAAGAGTTTCCTGTCAGCCAATAAAACAAATGAAGACCACTCTCTAGCCTTGCCTAAGGTGAGAAAGTGTAACGTATGTGCTGCTTTTGTCCTGCAGAAAAAAGAGGGAGGGAGTGCAGCATAAAGCCTGCTGGCAGGGACGGACTTCAAAGCACAAGTCTGTGCCATGGGACTTGTGGAGGAAATAAACATGTATTTACATTCAGTGTGACAGGCCGTAGGTGCAGGGTGCCAGCGAGTTACATAACAGCTTTTTGAGAAAAGCTGGCCTGCAGGAAAAGATTAGCCAAAACAGACTGGAGCAGGCACACAGGGAAACACCAGGAGATGCCTTTCGTTATGTAAAGTGGTGAAGCCATTAATCTGCACATTTTGTGCTGACAGCATGTCTTTCACTTGTGCAAAAAGTTCAAAAAGATATTAATGTCTTTATTTTGACCAGTGCAGTGATCGTTGAAAACGTGCTTGTTTGGAATGAGACAATTGCTTGGCCTGTGGTATTGCTGCTTGTAGCTTTCTCCAGAACCATTATACCCCGAAATAACTGACAGAAGGCCCTCAAAGCAACCCAACTGTATACTACTGACTCGCGGTGTAATACCTCTTCAGAAGAAATCACTGTACTACTACATTTACCTGACAGAGAAATGTTATTGCTTATGTTGGAGATTCAGATGTTACTCATGAGTGAATTTAAGCTGGGCTTTTATTGTGATAGGTATACACGGAAGAAGTGAAGCCAGCCATATGCCAGCGGTTTTTTTCTTCTCATTTATTTGTTTATTTGACAGAAACAGTAAGTAACTGTAAATGAGCCAGAGTTAGCTCAGCCGGGCAATTTTTATCTGTTGTCCCTGTTCTTCAAACCTTATTGTGCGGTTGTTTAGTTTTGTTTTATTCATTTCATTCATATCCATTACCCAACTCTGTCCAAACTGCTCCAAATTTCAAACGCCAAGTTCATTGGGTACCCAGGATGCCAAGTGTGAAGTAGATCGGATGAACGGTTCTCGAGATATTTGACAACGGACACACATAGAGGGTCCTTGATGCATAGTTACTGTAGATAGTGCAGTTGCTACAAAGGGCTGCATTATAGACTGCGCAAAGTGGGAGGCTTCCCCAGGACCACGGACCTCAAAAGACCCTACACCCCCAGGTCCTCTATTTATCATTTGGTTCATGGTAATTTGATTGGCATTGACATGGCATTCAGTTTACTCGCTTTGATGAGAATTACTCTCTTGTTTTGTCTCTTGGGGGAGCTTTCCAAAGTTTAAAAATGTTTCCCTGACTATCCCATTGCTGGGAATGTTTAACTGGCAGTCTGTGTTACAAACCAGTGGTGTGGAATTTGAAAAATGTGGGCATTTATCTGGGAATGGGGGTTAAATGAGAGATGCTGTTGAGATGCATTATGGGAAATATGTGGTCAAGTATTTTAAGAGCTTCACTCATAGGGACTAAAATCGATTTTTCACCAAATATGTCTTTTGTAAGTCCCCCAAATTTATGGAAGTGCAATAAAAAAATAGCTGGACTACACCTTTAATATTATTATTAAAGGCCCTGCTGGCTGCTTAGGGGTCAAAATCTAGTTTTACACACTAGGGATGCAACATGCGCTTGTTTTCATTATTAATCAACCTTAATTTATAGATGAATTGTTGTCAAAAAGATGTGATTGTTGCATTGTGGGAAATGTAGGATTCAGTGTTTTTAAAGCTGATTGATACTCAGGATAGCAAATCTCTGCCTTTGATTCCGACAATCCTTTTAAATATCGGACTCTCATAGGTCACCCAACTTTATGAAAGTGAAATGCCAATTTAAATCGAGTAACACAGATTAATTAATGATTATCAAAATTGCTGTTCATTTTCTGTTTAGACTAGTATATTGTTTGATAAATTGATTTGTTTCAAAATAATATACCTTTTTTTCAAAGGGGCGTGGGTTGTCTCGATAGGGGCTCACAGCTTATTTTTGCCGCAGGGTCCCAACCAGGATAATCCGGCCATATTGCTACAGCTAACCTTTAATTAAAAACTAGGGGGAATCCTAACATGAAGCCAGTGCTGTCTTTGTTCAGTCTAAACCGTTAAAGGGGTATGCACAACAGAAGACAAATCATTGCCAAAAGGCATGGTGAAATATGTCTCTTTACTGTATATTTCCTGTAGATCCAAAGGTCCAAAGTAGGGTCCAAACGGTGCTTTTACAATCCTCCACTCCCTCCAACACATAGTGTACATACACAAACATGCCTCTCTTCTGCCTTTGTGTCTAAGAGATGCCAAACAGGTTCAGACATGTTTTTCTCTACCAATTATATGCTGCTTGCCATGCAGTAACATCTGTGGCGGACCTGTAATAACGCAACACCTGCATCAGGATTTCTGTGTGTTTTTATCTGTTTTCTTTTAAACCCTCTTTACTGTACTTACATAGTTGGAATTTGGAAGTTGGCCTCCCTGTCAAGGCGGTAGGCCACCTGCAGGGTAGTAGAGCCGTCCACCTTCCTCACACCTTTCAGAGGGATCACATCCAGCTGGAACTGGGTGATCAGATCAAAACCTACGGAGGATAATGCATGACGTATGGGATGGTGCCAGAGGCTGATAAAGTGTGTCATTTAAATGCCTGTTGTTCTTATTACAGTAAGTAAAAACAGTTGGCAGTGGTAGCACTTTAAGTTACAGCAGAGGTGAAAACGACATTAGCATTAGCCTGTGATTAACACTACTATTAGCAATAGGGCTGGGCGATATAAAGAAAATCAAATATCACAGTATTTTTGACAAATACCTCCATAGCAATATTGCGACCATAGTGTAGGGTTGACAATTGGTGCTTTAATAAAATATTTACAGAGTTCGATTTGAGATGAATAATCATCAGTAATGTGGATATAATGGTTAAGTGGGTGAAAGCAAATAATAGAACAGTTAGAACAGTCTGGTAAGTTTAGAATATTACATCACTTTACTGTAATGCAGCCTTTAAAACCAGGAAAAGACAAGACTGTGCCTTATTACGATATTACGATATCCAAAATCTAAGACGATATCTAGTCTCATATCACGATATTGATACTATATATATATATATATTAATTAGCAATCATGACTTTATGAGTGTTACTGTAAATGTATGATAAAGGTTATGAGAAAACTAAATAATAATCACAATTAACTTTTCTAAATAGCAATGCATTACTTTTCCAAACCACAGAGCAGCATGAGAGCAATGACCACATGTGTTTAGAACAGGACAGTGGTGAGCAATTACAATCTTGCTGATCTTTTGAGGCATTAGGCGGCCCACCCTGTTCAACTAATTAAACTCACCACCTTCCCTTGGATAGTCTATTTTCTCCTTTAGGCATTTTGTAGGCTTGAGGGTTGTGGTTTTACGACAACTTCAACCGCTGCTTTTAATTTTGTTCAGTACAACCCGACTATAGATAATTTACCTGGAAGGTCATCTTGGCCACTCCTCATTGGTGGGCAGACTGTATCGCCATCCAATCGGTTGAGGTCTAGTTCTGATAAGACAAAACAAAAAGAATTATCTTGTTATTCTTATCATCATGTTCTTTGCTGAATTTAAAGGAGCAGTGTATAGGATTTAGTGGCATCTAGCAGTTACAGATTGTGGCCAACTGAATACACCTCCACTGTTGAATACACCTCCACTGTTCCACTTCCGGGATTGCTCCATTGCCGTATTTCACTCATTTAGGCCGGATATCCATTACCTTGGGCTCTCTTTGTGTTGAGATTTTAAACTCCGGTCGATTTATGAGGACTACAGTAAACCTTTACTCAGATCTCTGCAAAGTAAATCCAGACAGCTAGACTCTGTCCATCTGTCCAATCTGTCCAATCTGAGTTTTCTGTTGCACGACTAAAACAACCTTTGAACGTACACATGTTCCACCAAAACAAGTTCCTTCCCGAGGCTATTTTGTAGAGGCGCCGTTGACAAGACAATTGTGATTGGTTTAAAGACATGCCAATAAACCAGAGTTTTTCTCCCATCCCGGAATGCTGTGTGGACTTTCCAGACCCTCCTCCGCAGCGCTGTGGAGGAAGGTCTGGCAATGCGAGCCCTCCGCTAAACCTTTCCTTTCCAAGCGTGTAGTAGAGCCTACGGTGGCCTATCTGGTAACGTAAAACCGCCAAAGGCACTCTCTACAGCCAGTGTTTGGTTTGTCCATTCTGGGCTACTGTAGAAACATGGCAGTGCAACATGGCGGACTCCGTGGAAGAGGATTCACTCCCTATGCAGATATAAACGGCTCATTCTAAGCTAATGAATATACAACAATTCTTAGTTTCGAAAACATAATAATGACATAATAATATTATATTCCATTTCTGCCAAAAGATCCCCCTAAATCCCACACACAGCTCCTTTAACATATGCAATATATAGAACTCAACAGTGACCGTCCACTTTTTGAACGGCTCAGGTTCCGGAAGTGATAATCCCCATTTAATATCTCCATTGACGTTTAAGAAAATGCTTATAAAAATAGTTTTAAGGCTGAACCCAAGCCAACCAGCTACGAGATGAATTGTAACCATAAAACATTTAGTTTGGTGCTAAGAAAAAACAAAAAAAAACATTCATACATTATTGTTTCCCAATCTCGTAGCTCGTGGTGAGTCTAACTTGGATGGTTTAGACATTATGGCTAATTATCAAAATCCTTATGGAGAAAATAATTGGGAATTTCACTTCCGGAACCACACTGTTGAGCTTTATTACCAGTCAGTTTAATTCAATTGGAGTAGTCTGCAGACAAATACAAGGGAAAACCATGGTGTTTAATGTCAGATGGGATTAACATCAGAGTGCACTCTGCATTTTTAATGTGAGTTTCTCTTACAACTCCACTTTCAGTAGTTCACATATTCACACATTTCAAAGCATGAACACAAATCAACATCATGTTTGAGATTTATAATGCAGACGGCTCATACACCCTCTTGTGATCCAAATAGGTCCTCAGAGACGGAAACATAATGTTGATAAATATGGCAGCTAGTGTTGCATGACTGTGGCCGAAGCCATACGTCATGGGAAACATTTTAGAAGGTCAATATGGCAGGTGAGCTGCTTTCCGTTTTATTTATGTGTAGGATTTATCAAGATGGAAGTCTCGTTTGGTGGAAACGGTAACCGGCAATTAATCACATTGCCATTTGAGTTGCTCTTTCATCATGACTTTTTATCAGTTGTCTAAATCTATACTGTTTTTGTTTTTTTTTATTCAACAAAATAAAAGACTGGCCTAGTGTTTGCATTGCCATCGACAAACTGATACATTTAGAAACTTTTATTTAAAAAAGCTTAAACTTTATGTAATATGAACTCATCCGTTTTCAATAGAACAGCTGTTTAGTACTTGGTACTGTACACATTTTGCAGATCCTAACTTAGACATGTTAAAAAAAAACGCTCCCCAACAGTACAAAACAAAAATCAATTCTTTGAATGTGTCAGAAGAGGGGGCTATAATAAGTAGAAAAGCCTCTCAGAAAAACCCCATGAAAAGAGCATGGTGACAGCCAGAGGGCCTCCCCAGTCAATAACCTGAGTCAGCTCATTTACAGTGAGCAGCGAGGAACACAACACATCTGGAAGCCGTTCCCAGATCCCACATAACTGCTGAGAAATGAGATAAAGTGGTGAGACGGTATTTATAATGCCATATTTACGACCACTAAACACTTATCTGACTGTGCATGTGGGCCTCAAGTAGTTAAAAGTTACTGCTTGCCGCAGCATTACGCTCAGAGAGCCAGTCATTAGTGCAATGAGCGGGAGATGAACCACAATTAAGATGTCACATGCAGTTGCATGTGTGTGCTGTAATAATGAGGCGAGGTTTTAAAAAGCAGTACACCTACTGTGTCTGGCACTTACTGTGCGTTAACGTTAGATTTACTATGTCCCTGAAACAACAGCAGAGAATTGGCTTGTTGTGATTATCAGAGGGGACATTTAATCTGATTTAGTCTTACAGCACAGACACAGGCACAGTGCGTCTGCTATTTGTGGCCTTTTCTTTGTGTGTTCTGATAAAGAGAATGACTTAGCAACAGTCAACATGCAGGCGTCAACATGAACCTGCTCCTCTTTGTGTTCACAGGACAAACAGTTTCACAGAAAAATGGTGGCATTCATACAATGTACGGTACAATGATTTTATGATGTGGCAATGATTGTGCATTGTATTGTGGGTGACTTACGTCCAATTGCCGGGGCGAGGAGGAGGGACAGGAGAGCCACACAGACGGGGGAGCACACCGACATCGATAGATGCCACGGTTGCTTTCTATTCAGGAACGATGGAGAAAATCAGTATTCAGTCAAGCATCTAATACTCTTTGACAGTTTCTTTGTGTCTGAATCAATAAAACACCAAAGGGATGACATGAAGCACTTTGCTGGTATCCTCTGTGATCTTCGTGAGCACATGAATAGAAAAAAAGAGGTTTACACGGTTCCTTCAAATTGTGTTTGCTTTGCATTCTGTACCAGACTAATAAAGTTCAATTTTGGAGGAATCTGAGCCACTGTTTAATGCCACTTAGCTAAACTGGTCATCTGAAATAGCTCATAAGGAACTATGGTTAAAATGTTAAAGCTGCAATGATATTTTTTTTATTATAACGATGGACAAAGGTGTTACTCATAGTGACTGACAATTATCATCCAACAGCAGATGAGTTGGGATTGATTTTTCCAAAAGTCGCTAAGTCACAATGAACAATGTTTTCCATTCTTGCATCACTATAATTTTCATTATACTAAACGATTATCAGGCTAGTTAATTAGCTCACTTACTGTTGCTAAAAACTAGCCTGTATCCCTTCGGCTCTCTGTGTGTTGCCGTGTCAAAATCCCTTCGCTTCGGGAAACAACAATAAACTTCGAGCTATCAAGCCACGTGCTGAAAATGGCAAGTTTTGAAGAAAATTTGTAAGATTTACGAAGAATATGTTTACGGCGTTTACTGACGTTTTGGGACCGATTGCCAGTGATTGCTGTGGGCGAAATACACACGGCGATATAATGGTAAGAGCAATTTAAATTTGACCATGTATCCAGCTAATTTAAATAGCTCTCGCTACTGTATTGTGTCAAGAGTTAACTTCATTTATTAGACTATTTTGCAGAGCCACCGGCGCTGCATCCAGAACTTAGCACCGCACAAGACAATTGTGATTGGTTTAAAGAAATGCAGCCCAGAGCGGTTTTTTCCCCCCCTTCTATCCCAGAATGTATGTGTGGAGGAGCCCGACCTTACTCCACAGCGCTGTAGAGATAGGTCTGGAACTGCGAGACTACCTAAAAAGTAGTTAGACTGATTTAAGGCCAGGTCATTTAGACATTGTGATCCTCTTGACCTCTCGCCTTTCACTGAGCCTCAACTAACATTACTGCCCCCCCCCCCACTACAAGCAGCCTTATCACGAAGTCAGACGCAGATTGGTGTTTTCTCCAAACTCCCGTCTGTCTTCGGGATAGCTTGCGTGCTGAGGGTTGCCTGCATTATAAGTGGCATTTCTGCCCCACACAAGTAGCCTTATGTCTGTATGTGCACTATTGAATCCTAGAGAAGGTGGATGATAAATGGCGGTAATAGCTATGCAGCTTTTCCAAGGTGATCTTAGACAGCAGAAGAAGTAGGTACCTAAGCAATGGTACATTTTGTCCACACTTTACACTAGCATTAGCACACCTCCTCCTTCAGCTTCTCTATGTTGTGTTCTACTATGTGTGTCCTGAGTTGTGACAGCTTTCCACAGCAATCCCAAATCCTTCATCAACATGACTGATAGCGATAGCGAGGACTCTTTTCCAAAAGCAAAGGCTGTAGCTCATCAATCGGAGAAACAAATGAGGTAGGGGTGGTGTTACTGAGGGCGTAACCCATCTCCGGTGTGCAAACTCTCTTGCAAATGTGTGTGTGTGTGTGTGTGCGCGCGTGTGTGTTTGCTTGAGAAGTATGCTCATGTGTGTCTGTGTGAGTGCACTGTCAGAGAAATGACTAATGGCTAAGTCAGCAAGGTCTCTTCAGAGAAGCCGTTGGGCTCTAACATTCTGCCCTTCACGTTAGAGGAGCATCTTCAGAGCCCCAGTGGGACTGGATGTCTGCCTTCAGTCTGGACAGGTGCAGCTACATGTCACTGATAAGATGTGACAAGAGGGAAGCTTTCAATGTTTAACCCTTCCAAATTACAAACCCATAGTTATTTAGGAATAGTTTGACATTGGGGGAAATACGCTTTGTTGACGAAAGTTAGATGAGAAGATCGATCATATTTGTCCGTTAAATATCAATCGACAGCCAGGAGACAGCAAGTTAGCTTAGCTTAGCAAAGGTAAAATATCCACCAATGTTTTTTTCACTGAAGCTTTTGTACATATTATACAAGCAAGATCCTATGTGTTAATTAGTGTTTAAGAGGTGCTGGTAGACATATTTGTTTTAGCTAGCATTTAGCTAGCTTTTCCCCCCTGCTTCCTTTATAATAAGCTAAGGTTACCGTCTATGGCTGATTTCAGATATTTCAGACTGCTCAGTTTGACCTATTACAAACATATTTCTGATCAAAGTCTGTGTAGGGAGGGATGGGTCAAAAAAACATTGGACTTTCACCCAGGACACCCCTGTTCATATCCCGTGTGAAACCAAAAGTCAACGGTAACTTATTTTAACTCATGTACATAAGTTAAGTAAGTCACGTACATAACGTACCTAATATATGTACGTAACTTAAGTTATGTAACAAACATACTTATTTTAACTCACACTATGACCTTTTCCTAAGCCTACCCAAGTAGTTTTGTAGTTCCTGTCGCCGGTACAAGGACATGTTGAACAAACTTAATCCTGAAAAAAATAATTTTTCCTAATAACGTATTTGAGAATATTTTTTTTTGTACGATAGCGTAATTTTTAGGAGACAGGGTTAAATTTGGAGACTATCCTGAGTCTGACTAATGAGTTAGCAGTGCCACATTAAGAAGCACAGTCTCTCAGCTCTGCTACAGGCCTGCACTGCGTTAAAGGTTAATGCTAATGTATGATTTTTGTATTGTAACACTCTTCACTGAATTGTAAAATGACCTTGTAACTGTTGAATTCTTCCAGAAAGCAAATATGTTCTGCTGGAGTGGTTTGACACAGTTTTAGTCATGTTTTTGTAGATTAAAAAAAGTCTTAATTTACCGAGAATTCATGGCAAATTGGTCCCATTTAAGATAACCAGGAGCCTATATATCTAGTTTGACCTAAGCCATAGTCAAAGTCTATCTTTGTGAACGCAGCTCCTGGCTGTAGCTTAAAAGTTAATGGACAGATAAGAGAGCGATATCAATTTTCTCTTGGCAAGAAAGCTGATAATTTCCCAGTAGACCAAATGTCAAACTATTCCTTTAAGATTAGTAACTGAGGCGAGAAGAAAATGAACACTAATTTGGACCAAATTAAATAAATGTTCTGCAAAGTGTGATTTTGTACCATTTTCCCTTAAAGGATCTCCTAACATAATTGTACAATAAGCTTCTCGCAATATTCAGCTCTGTCTATGACAACTGAAAAGGAAAGAGTGGAAATACAATCAACAAAAGCCTTGTTTGTGCCTTTAGTGCAAAATGAATATAGTAGTAGCAGGTATAGGGATCCTCAGGGCTAAGTTTTCACTGAAAGTAAAGACATGCCAAGCTATTTGAAAATTGAAGGACTTAGAGTTGTTACAGTTGTTACAGCTGTTTTAATGTAGGCTTTAAGCAGCAAGCTTCCCACCGTACTAACATAACGTCAAACATGCATCCATATCACATTTGCTGTAATTATAAATGTGTGTGATCTGCATCCTGCAAGATTAAAGGTCCTATTTAAGAGTTGTGCTTCCACACAGAAAGGTATTCATGTGCTGCCACAGTTCAAAGGTAAAGAAAATACTTGCAAAGACAACAACAGAAATCCCCAAAATATATTCCAGTTAAATCACGTCATAAAATCAATCAGTCAAGACAATTAGGTAATCACATGTCATCTACTTTAATTCCTGACATTTATCAACATTTAATGGGACTTTCCCCTTCACTGCCACCCATGTTGTAAAGTCCCTTAGGTGCTCCCAAAATGCTAAAAATGAGCCAACACTTCTGGCATGATTTCTGCTCTCTCATTTGTCTTAATTATCCCAAAATGGATCGCTGTTCCGCATGAAGCAATTAGCTGTACAATTAAGTCATATTAAAGTTGCAGAAAATGTGCAGACTAAGACCTTAAGCAATAGATGTGTGACCATTTCTTTGCAGAGGATGATGCTGTAGGAATTAATCCTACAAACTGAATGGAAACACTGAAGGGCTAAATGTCACACAGTAGAGGTTTATACTGTAGGCTGCATGTGTGGGCCAGATTAAAAGTCAAATGGCCATCTTCTTTTATCCATGCTAAGCTACACATTTTATTGCAACCAGTTATCAGAGGGAACATGTAGATGTTTCATCCTTCTAAATGAAGATTTAAAAAAAAAAAAAAAGATATGTAGTAAGTAAATGGAGACCCAGTTTGAAATGAGTCTTCGTTATTATGGAAATTAGACAAAAAGCTCAAGGACAAAGGTAGCTGATAAAGAGCCCTGACAGAAATCCAACATGAGATATTTACCTCTTCAAACCAGAGTTGTGAAAGGCCATGTTTCACTCGCTTCCTTGACGGGAGACAGGTCAGATTCAGAAACGAGGAACAGCGGTGAGATGCAGAAGCAGAAGGAGCGGCAGACACAAAATTCCCCCCTGAAGTCAGTCCTACCTGCGCATGTTGAGGACTGGCGGAGAGAAGAGGCTCAGGGGATGCTCAAGCATTTTCTGAGGACACATAAAAATGTGTTCAATGGGTTCCCATTGGCCAGAAGTTCTTCAGGAGGTGGTGGCTACATTTTTATTACCAACACTTAAAAAGATGCAGAAGCCCACGGGCCTCTATGTGTTAACCCTCCCCACCTCTGCTTCTTTTCTTTACAGTGCCTCCTAATGACACGTATGCCTGTATGCAATTCTCTTAATAATTATCGTCATGATAGGGGGAAGAAGCAGCGAACGAGTGATGAAATGTGGATTTCATAATGACGTGTACTCATCAGTGTAGGTGAAGAATGCAATGTTAGCCTGTGTTGACATGGAGAAAGCCTTGTTATTACCAGAAGGGCCTTAGGCAGACATGATGTCTGTATCCTGCGTGTTGTGTAATTGATTCTGTGGCGTTTTAATCTTTGATTGTTGCTGCGCTTTGGAAGATCTGAGAGCCTAAAACGAGCTGCGCGGGGCGTATTTCTTGCAGGAAATCACTTGCACTTCATTTGGCGTGTACATGTAGGCACTTTGACATTTCTTACAGGTACGACTGTCTCATCCTAAAAAAAGATTTGTCGGCTCCGACGGTCCACAGCCATTTTGATGTGACAGGAAGCACTTTTGCTTGTGGGTATAGAAGTGTCTGAAGCAAATATTATTTGCGTTTTAAAAGCATGAATGTACTACAGACTTTTGTAACACCTGCTTTAAAGTAAATGGATCTGGAAAAAGTGATTACCACCGCTGTCCAGGAGCATAATGACCACTTTGTATTGAACATATTTTTATAAGGGTGCATGCCAAAGTGTATTTTCTATTAAGTATTTGTATTCCTAAGTCTGTTTTCCTGTGTGTATATCTTGAACACATTGTTTTTTTGATCCTGGCAGTTGCTGGCCCTGATATATGATATATTATCTGGCATCAATAACCTCACAGTCAACTGATACTCTGCAATTTACTACAACCAATAATATAAAGGCCAAGTATAAAATATTTGTTACTGTATCAAATTGCATGAATTGATTGTTTTTTGTAGCTACACCACAAAGCTCATCTGAGAGAGCTGTGTGTAGGGAAACCTAATGCAGTGACTGGGCCTCCTCAGAGATTTGGCAGAGAGATCATGTGTCCAGCCTGGATAATTGAGAGCTCATGCTCTCAATGAGAGAGCAGGCACAGACAGTGCGGGCAGAGAGAATGAGGAAACAAGTTGGGATTATTCATCCACATGGCAGGCCCCATGACTAGCACACTTGTGACCTGGCATCACATATGCCTAGGCCCTCCAGTCAGAATACAGCCTGATGAAGTTGTGGAAACATAAATACAGGAGTGTTATGTACACAGAGCCGGTAGGTTTTGGATGAAGTAAAGTCTTGCAGAGACCGATGTGGTATGGGTGCAGATTAATGTTATGGACCGGCGAGAATCATTTATTTCTAAAATGATTAACTGTTGTGTCTTTAGCTCTTGCTGCTCCCATTATGAGCTGTAGCTTTTAAAGATCAGCTCAGGTGACCTGAACAAACAGCTGGCTGACAGCCTTGTTAGGTAGCCAGCAAGACTTTAAAACATTGGCGATTTTAGACCCTTTTTAGAAAATGTCACTAAATTTTACTGAATTTCAACTCAGCCCCCCTAAAAATTAAAATAATAAAATTTAATATTTTTTTTTTCATTTATTTACAAAAAAAAAATAATTTTAGTGCTTCAAGTTAGAGTTTGCGAACTTGTCTGTTAGTGACAGAGGACAGACAATTACAGGTTCAAAGGGCTTGAAACAGGTTTAATATCCTGTGTGTCTGTCGCCAATACTATGCACCTGTAACCCAGTCAAGGAAAGGGTTAACAGAAACGTAGTTTTGACCAATCGGAGCTGGTTGTGTTAGATTCCCACCACTAAAATTGCTGAATGTTAGAACATTGTGTGAAATTGGAAAGTTATTACTTTAATAAATGTATCCGTGTCACATTCTCATTAGGGGGCTGAGCCCCCCTAAAGGTCTGATCCTAGATTCGCCCCTGCTTTAAAAAGGTCCAGTGTGTAACGTGTTTAGTTGTTCATTATCAAAATCTGTGTTGCCCGTTCACAAACTTGTCCTTTTTCATGAATATTTACCACCACCATCAATAACAAAATTCCCAAAAATTCCTATTGGCTTGAAATTTTACATTTGCATTCGCATGAACTGGGGTAGACGCTCCATATTCATGCGCCATCTTGAAATACGTTAGCCGGTAAGGGACATACAGGACATACTGCTCCGCCTTTTGTGTTTTCGCTGTCACATGATAAACTCACAGGTGCTGCTAATGCTGCTAATGGGTATCGTAGCTTCCCGGCCCCGGCAAGTTTGAAGAAGGAAACATGGAGGACCACACGTATTCAAAATCCAAATTTCAGGAACAGGAGTCTTCTTCTTCGCCCAGAAAAAGAAAAAGGATATTGAAAAGAGCAAGAGACCGGCTTTTTGAAGCGTGAAGGCTACCGTAGCTGTAATACATTCTTTGAACTGCGTGGCGCGAGAGAGTTGATTGCGATATATGATCTCAACGCTAGATGGGAGAAATTCTCACACATAGGACCTTTAAGGTAATATGAGAAACCAGAAGGAAACTGCTAGCTCGGGACTGTTTGAAGTGAAAAAAATACACTAGACACTGCCATAGTTACCACTTGCTACTATTGCTAGCTTTTAGATTAGCAGGCAGAGTAAATGTAACACGAAGACAGTGACGGTTTGTTTATCTTCACACAAAATGAACAGTTTACTGTATTCAATTCTGATAGGTTCCACTTTAGCGGTTTAGCTATTTACTGTTGAGACCTCCGATTTTGCTGCTAGATCATCGTTTCAACGGCAGTTTTAGTTTAAGTCTGAGTATTTGACAAACGTGTAATAATGAGATATAGACAGGTGACAAATTAAAGGAAAACTCAATTTAAAGTGCCTTTAGTAAAGTGTTGTTTTAAATTCAGTGCAAATTTGAAGGATATTCGAACATTTGCAAAAGAAAATGCAAATCAATGCACGTTTCAATCCACTTCAAACCAACCAAAACCAACATTTCCACCTCAGCCAAGAGTAAAACCATATATTTGAACTTTTATTAATATATGGCTGTTCACTCACTTATTCTTTTCTGATATTTGTCACCTGTCTACATACTGTTTTACTTGGTCATAGTTGACAATATGAACTAAGTTTAGGGTAAGGTGGGTGTGTCTGTGACTATCCACTCTAGAGCAGTGGTTCTCAACCTGGGGGGTCGGGACCCTCAAGGGGGTTGCGAGATCATTTTTTGGGGCCGCCAGATTGTTGGGGAGAAAAAAATGTAAATAACATATTCTAGACTGGGAATGATTTTTACATGACTACGTGAAGTTTGGTACATCTCATGTGTTACGGTATATTCAGAGCTTCATTTGTAAATCAGGAGGTCCTGGAACACAGAAAGGGGTCTGAAGGCGGGTCAGGGGGAGAGACCAACCTCATTATTCTGGGGGGGGGTCGCGACTCAAAAAGGTTGAGAACCACTGCTCTACATTTCTGCCAAATCAAATTAAAAGCAAAAATGATTAAATAAGCACAGCGATCACCTCTACGGTCTTACTTTCGTAGACCAGATTTAATCATCTAAGTTTGATATTGGACCGTGTAAAAGTGAGTGTCCTTGCTGTGTTTTCAGACTATGTGGTCATCCGGGCTTTGGCAACGGTTGGAAAAAAATCGATAGCGCTTCTCTCTTAATCAAGAGTGCTTGGAGCTTATGGCAGAACGCCATGAGAGAAAAGCAGCAATTGACTTTGAGGTTTTAAGGAGGAAGGTGAAGCAGGGAACAGAGGAGGGTCATCCCGCACGGGTTCATGTGGTGCATCAGACACTAACCACCCAAAGAGACGGATAGAGAAAACCAATTTCTTATTGTTGACAACTGTAAAACACATTACCAACGGCAACAGCTTATGGGCCATGGACATTTTTTGATTTATTTGTAGTTACATAATCCTCCCCTCCCCCTTATCTGACTTTGTGATTAGTCAGTGACGGGTTGTTTAACCAGGACAGATGGCCTTTTCAATTGCACTGTCTGCCAGGAACAAACGAGACATTGCAGGATACTGTAATGGTTTTCCATTGTTACTTTGCTCATATGCTGTTTCTCCAAGAATAAAATCGGTTAGATCACGTCGTCTGAAGGGACGTGCACACACATCTGCATAGAATAGCCAATACGAATGCTTACTCCCTGAAATGACCTGTGATTGGCCAAAGTTTCCTGTCACAGGCTGGATTTTCTAAAGCCTGAAGACAGATTAAATGTCGCCACTATTGCATCACATGCTTGCTTTTTGGGGGCAAATTACTGGGTCTTTGTAAATTATAGAGCGTCTGTAAAGTGTCCTGAGATAACTCCTGTTATGATTTGACCCTATAAATAAAAACTGAATTGAAACTGAATTGATAATTGCAGATTTTTTGCCCAATGATGCTCACTTTGGGATTATTTTTTTTTATAATTTTGTAGATAGTTAGTCCTACATTTAGTGTAACTTGCGGCATCAATTCTTTTAGATGGGGTTCCCATTGACAAAAACATTCACAGTTCCATAACAGCTTTATATCAACTGCAGATACAATGTGAAGCTGGGAACTCAACAATGGACAGCAAAATGAGCGTGTTACATGTTGGTCACCTATCAACCAGACAGATTGGATGTGTGGGGGGGGAAGCAATTCATAAAATAGCAGTTAGGCTATTTAGTGCCATATGATTTGATTAATTTCTTCTCTGAACAGTGTTAACACTAACCGGAGTCAGAAAAGTTAGTTTGCTCCTATTGTGTCCATGCATTTATTGCATTAATATTTTGTTAGCATCTAGGCTAACACTCACCCTTTGTGTGTTAAATGGTCATTTCTGACAGCACGGTTCACGTCAGCTTTTAGGGGGCAGGCTGTGACGTGTGACACACTACAGCGCAGCAGCAGCAGCAGGACACACACACACACACACACACACACACACACACACACACACACACACACACACACACACAGACTGGGTGCCGACTATTAATATTTCCCTTATGAACCTATACCCACAGTCTGTTTTGTGTGCAAAACGCCGGGCGGACCGGGAAAGCCAGATTCCGCACTTCCCCAAATTAAAATCGCCGTCAGGAGAGTGAGAGACTAGGGGAGGAGAGAATTGAAAGAGAGAGAGAGAGAGAGAGAGAGAGAGAGAGAGAGAGAGAGAGAGAGAGAGAGAGAGAGAGAGAGAGAGAGAGAGAGAGAGAGAGAGAGAGAGAGCGAGAGAGAGAGAGAGAGAGAGAGAGAGAGAGAGAGAGAGAGAGAGAGACAGAGAGAGAGAGAGAGAGAGAGAGAGAGAGAGAGAGCGAGGGAGCAAGAGGAGGGAGGGGGGGACGGGGGGGACGGGGGACTGCAGAACATACAGGCTCTGGATGAATAACCATGGCAACAGCAGCAGCAGCAGGAGTAGTGGCGGTATAAACATTGCAATCCGCGCATCCGTCCGCAAACAGCGGATTACTCAGTAAAAGACTGGAGCCGAACCCCTCTGCGGATAACTACGCTTCATCACTGCGAAGGTGAGGCGGTTTTATTCTACATGTGATACCCTTCTGCTTTAGTTGGGCTGCCTGTTGTCTGCATGCGTGTGTGTGTGTGTGTGTGTTGAACACGAGAGGAGCTCGTTGTTTTACATTAGCCTACAGTAGAGAAAGCTGCTACTGTAGCCGCTGGTTGGTTACAGCGCTGTCAGGCTGAATGAGGATGGGTTTTTATAGGAAACTAGGAGCCTAATGGGGGATTAATACATACTATCATACTTCTTTATTGCAGCATTTCGGGGTCTTTGTCGGATTATTGTAGCCTAGGCTACTGTATGTGTGGTTACTGGGCATGTGTCCTTGTGTAAACAGACATAACAACACTCCACACTGAGAAGTTAACAGAGCAGAAAGGACCAGTTTAATGAAATAGGCTAAGCCTATCAAAATAAAGGTATTAATAATAATAATAATAATAAAAAAAAAAGATCTGAATGGATGCAGTATTTGAATTAAGAGTGACAAACTATACTGGCAACTGTGCGCCTGTGCAGTTCTGCATCTTCATGGCAAGCAGGGATGTTTGTCAAAGCTGCTGACACGGTAGCCTACAGTGGTACTGTTCATTATCAGTCTTTCACAGATGCTGTAGTCTGAAACAGTCCCACACGCTGTCTGAAATGAACAAAGCAATATGCGAAACAATGCAGGGTCGTCACAGCGGGCTTCAAAAAGGAGAAGAGCAGCAGCAGAACGACGATGCAGGGTTAAATGAATCACGGATAATAAGTAGGGCTGTGTATTGGCAAGAATCTGGCGATACGATACATATCACGATACATGGGTCACGATTCAGTATATTGCAATATATTTCGATACTGTGCGTAAGGCGATATATTGGGATTTTTTTTAAGTATAAGTATAATATTTAAAAAAAGACATGATGTGCATAAAAGTCAAAGAAGTTTACTTTAGGTAAACAATTCAGTACACAGAAAATCAAACTGCCAGTTTGGGATTGTGGTTCACAGGTTCTTAGTGAGCTAATGTTTATATGCTAAAGTAGGCCAAAGTTTAGCCATAGCTACGTTGTTAGCTTCTAGCAAAAAGTCAGGCACTGTTAGGCGAGGACACTAGTGGTGCATCTCAGCATAGCCATCTAGCGATAGGGGGTTTAAACACAACATGAACGTGAACTACTGTCTTACATGAATATTTTTGCATGTCAACTAAAAAAAAAATCAATATTGTGTTTTTGAAAGTCGATACAATACTGGAAAATAAAACACTGCGATACTCAAGTGTATCGATTTTTTTCTGACACCCCTATTAATAAGGCTGTTCACACCTTAATGTAGCACGACTTCAGGCCCTCGTGTGACTGATGTAAACATTCGGAGCAGAAAACCACAAGAGTGCTAGAGTGTGTTATTGCAAAGCTGAACTAGTGGTAATGTCCTTCATACTTTTTGACCAAGTCTTTAAAGAGCACATAGCTCACACACACACACACACACACACACACACACACCCGCACTTGGTTCGCACGCAGACCAATGAACAGTGAATCAGAGTTGTGGATACATGGTGAGTCTGTTTATGGACCTTGAGTGCAGATTGCACGCTCCAGCAGCTCTCCAAACACTACAAAAGACTTCTGACGTAATGGATGTAGGATTTGTTTTTTGCATAAAAGCTCTTTGATCATATGAGAATCTCATGTGGAGATAGCACACATGCCGGTCACATCCTCTCAAAGTCCTACTCTGACTCATTTAACTTGATAACTCCACTTGGTCCCCCTGCCTTTGCAGGGATTTGGCTTTGTAATTTTGACAACAAAGAAAATAATACAGAATCACGGAGGGTTTTAGCTCTGTCCCCACATATCCAGTGTGCAGATTCCTTTCCCATAAAATAAGACATCGCGAAAAATAAATATTGCCGCTTTGATTTGACTTATGTTAATATCCTTGAAATACTTCATAACCTGGACAGAAATTCCCAGCATTGCATTTTTTCCTTTCATTTCTTTAGCTCCAAGGAGGTGCTGTAAGCCATTGGCCCTCTGGCACGTATCCCTTAATTTTGGTGATAGTCCTGTTTCTGTTATTGTGTTCTGCAGAGGAAGAGTTAGCTGTAAATGAATGGAATAATGCCTGATATTCATTTCCGGCCCTTGGAGCTGGGCACACATACAGCAGCTCCCAGTCGTGGCACACAATGACTCTCAGTGTTACAATGACACCTACGCCTACGTAGCCTGCAAAAATCTGCTCATTCCACATTCAGTCACTGTGAACATGTTGCCTCTTCGTCCTCCCCAAATTGAGATTGGAAGTGTCAGTCTGCATTGCCAACTGTGCTGACACCACCAGGAGCGGCTGAAAAGGGAGGAGGGCAGCTTAAAGGGTAACTCAGATATTTTTCAACCTGTACCCTATTTCTCCATGTTTTTGTGTCTAAGTGACTGATAGGAACAACAGTTTTTGAAATTGGTCCAGTATTAAGCAAGACCGCTGTAGTCGGCAGCTGCGAAACAAGCTGCAAGGTGTAAAGTTAATGGCCAATTGCGCACCTTCAATTTATGTCCACTAAAAGTGCTTGTGCTTGTTGTTGACCACTGACATGGTCATATTGTTATTCTAAGTGCCTGACAACATTATGTAAAGTATCCCTACAGAGGTCGACCTTTTTGTTAAAGAGTAAGATCCTTTTTGTTTAACATGAAACAGCCCCCAAATCGCTATCGCGAAACCCACCAGACTCCTTTTAAAAAAACTGTAATTTTACATCGTAAAACACACTTTATTCAAAGTCGACAGAAACAAAACAAATGTATCAAAAGTCATCTTCGTTCATCTTTCCACTGTTCCAACAAGTTCCACCACTGTGGTTAGGTTGAAATAAACCCTTAATTCACACATTTACATGTGAAATAAAGCTGGCTCTATACATGCTAAAAGTACTGTTCGTTAAAATGGAGTCTGGTGGGTCTGGTGACAGTGATTTCAGGGCTGTTTCTGGTTAAACAATAATGATCTTACTCTTTAACAAAAGGGTATATCTCTGTAGGGATCCTTTCAATAATGTTGTCAGACACTTAAAATAATTATCTGAGCATGTCAGTGGCGAAAACAGCACTTTTAGTAGACGGAAATTGACAGTGTCACTAAGACACAAAAACCTGGGAAAATAAGGTCCAGGTTGAAATATAGCAAAGTTACCCTTTAAGGGCAGCCTGGAGTCTTAGTTTTTTTCGTGTGTGGATGAATTACTGGCATACTCTAGCCCTCAAAAAAAAAAGCCAGTGTGTGTGTGGCCTGCATTAAATAATATACAGACACCAGATGGCTGTTTTGTAATGATTAACATTTAATGATTTGCTACAAGTAGAAAATCAGAAAGATAGTTTATGAAAATGCACAAGCAGAGAATTCTTAGGACATTAGCTAGGCTACAGGTTGTGCAGATCTGTGTGGGACAGCAGCATTGTCCAGCAATCTGAGCACACAATGCATTTTAAGTGGGATTTGTCAACAATAGAAGAAGGTTAGCAGGGCTCAGGAAATTCCTGATTAGGTAAAAATGACGTTTATTGAACAGCCACATGAGTAGTATGTTTGCTATGTAACTAAATTGCTCGGCAGTCTTTCATGCCAACTGCAGTCTGAGAACGGCACACAGCTCAGAAACAAGCTAGTTACAGCTTTGTCCCCCGTACTATTGTTAACTGTGGTTTAATACTACAAGTTCCAGAATTCTGGGGGCAGCAAAGGCTTGTTGAGCAGCTAGTTTACTTTAAGCACATAGAAAAGCAACTCATTTATCTGTTTACAGTGCAGCCAAACAAATGCACGTTGTAGGTAAGTGAAGGTAAGCAATTTGAATCCAGGGAGGGAATGGCGGACTCCTCCACTAATAATGAAAATACTTTATAGTAGTGGTGGGGGGGGGGAAATCGATGCAGCATAGTATTGCGATATTTTCCGTGGCAACACTGTATCGACACACGGACGCCAAGTATCGATCTTTTATTATTATTTGTGAGATGAACAAACCAGAGACATTTCTATTAAAGACAAAATAGACGTTGACAAAGTTTGGCTTTGGGGACATAAAAGGTAATAAAAAAAGTTTAAAAAAAAAGGTAATTAATTGCAGTATATCGAAGAACATAGCAATATGTGTAAAATCGCAAAAATATCATATCTTGACGTAAGTATCGTGATAATATCGTATCGTGGGGCCTCTGGTGAGTCCAACCTCTACTTTATAGAAAGGTATTACAAAATGTACACATTGAAAGGCTACTCTTAAAAAAAAACATCAGTAATAAATAGTATCAAAAACAGGTTTTGATTTAATGAAAATGATCATGAAATAACAGACACGTAATGTAAAGTGTTATCACTCTATACTTTACAGCAACACAAAGGCATACATTCTGTTTAAAAGCCCTGTAAAATCCAGGTGGGGAAATACTGGATCCTGGTTGAAATAGTCTAAAAATAGGCCTGCTGGTATCAGCCTAAAACAGGTTTCTATCTGTAAGATGCTGCTTGGATAAGGCTGCCAATATTCTATGCCCTTCTTTTTCTGTCAACAAATCAAATGAAAAGACCAAAACCAACAAAGAATGTATAATTCAACAAGTATTGTCAGAGTAGCCCTAAGCCTTTATAAAAAACCAAGACATTTGGGATTTGGTAAAAAAAAAAAAAAAAAAATGTACAAACTGTACATCTTTAGAAGGCAAGGATTAGCTAAGGGCTGAGTGCCACAGGGAGGCCTTACACAGAGAGGAACAAACACATTGTTAGTAGTATAAGTCTTTTCATTGGATTTGAATATGAAAATCGGCGTAACCCCACATTGCCCATTAAAGACATTAGCGTATGCTGCAGTTGATAAGGCTGTTCTCATAAACCATTCTTACATATAGCTACGAAAAGAAACAAACTGTAATTCATATGTATTCCATGTATTTCTTGCTGTATGCAGCACAGTGACTGCTGCTGTACTAGACCGCTCCGGTCTGTGTAGGGAGGAGATTGGGTCGGATAGGTGGGTCATAAAACACAGGGCTTTCAAGTAGGCCTGGGCGATATGGAGAAAATCAAATATCACGATATTTTTTGACCAAATGCCTCGATATCGATACTGCAACGATATTGTAGTGTTGACTATTGGTGCTTTCACAAAATATTTACACAATGAGATTTTTGACACATTCCTGGAGCAGTGAGCAGCTCCTGTTTTGAACCTCTGAGACAGCAGATAACAGATAACTAGGATGTTGGCTTACAACTCAGTGAATTACGGAAGCAGTGAAGCATCTTGGGCTAGCGTAATCAACGCTAAAGAAATAACAAGCTGTACAAACTCCAGTGTCTCGCAGTCTCACGCCAACTTGCCAATAATTGGCTCACGGCATTATGATGACCGCTGTCATCTGTGGTCACCCTGACACACACAAAGCTTACGGAGCTGCAAGCGTTTGTGCGTCAATGTGGCATGACATGCCGATTCAGCAAGAAGAGAAGAAGGCAAAAACAGCCATTTCTTGTCTCTTTGGGCCATTTGTAGCAGTGTAGTGTACTACATTAGAGAAGGTTACGGTGTGTCTCAGCACTGCTTCAATGCTTGCTTTCTTTCTTTACATGGACACCTTTTTGTTGTCCTCTACACTGCTGGCTTTGTAAGGCAGATGTTCAGGTTTTACTGAAGATTTACTGGCCCTTCTTTCTCTACACTTGGCAAGATACGTATAGTATCTTATTAGCATAAGCGAGGGGGAGGAGGATGTTTTACTGCCAACTGAGACACCTTGGATGCACCCTATTTACACAAATTACATTCTGATGTTGGTAAGGAAGGGACACTGGCATACATTTCTCAACCAACTATTGGAGTTCATGTTAGCTTAATTAGCTAGCTAGCCAGGGTAGGAAGATTGGTGGTACTCAATGAATATCTGTATGCTGGAGTTAACTATAATTAGCAGTAGCTTTTGCATTTTAGTCACAGCAAATTAACGTCTCGCAATACCCCAGTGTCTGACCTCTGGTGAAATAAAACCAGCCTGTCTAGATCAATCTTCACTCCTTAAAGAAAGTGGACTGAAACTGCGTCATGTTTTTCAGGCAGCTAATGTCTGGTGCACACAAGAGGATTTTCAAACTGATTTAAAAAAATGTGGGTGACCACGGATATAACGACAGGTTCAACAGATTGCTAATCTTTTAATCATAATAGTGCACACACAAGACAATTCAGTCAAGACTCAGGATCACACACACACTTATCCTAAATTATTGGACTTGGGATCTCACAGAAACTGGCAGGATCATATGTGAAAAACATGGAGGTGGACTGTCGTTGTCAGATGGTTGCATTTGTGTGTGCTATGTCTCACAAGCTTGTCCTCCTCTTCTTCTGTCCACCTGTCTCGGGAGACAAAAGAAAATATAATTTGTGTGTCCAATCGAGGGAAAATCAATCAATACTTTTTAAAATCCATATTTGCTTATATCAAGGCTGAAGACCTATCTTTTTGATGTTGCCTTTCTTTAAATAAGCATTGTTGACACTGTATAACAATCTATATAAACATATAAAGAGAAATTCCTATAACAAATAATAGAAATGAATTTATGATTATTCCGGTGACATTCTTTTGCAGTAACGGACATATCTCTGATTATTTCTCTGATGCAGGCATGATAATACATATATCGTTTATTTAGCTAAGCATGTAAACGATCGGGAACAACGAAAACACAATGTTTAACGTTAGTGAATATTTTAGACAATGAAAACGGCGAGTTCATGAGTTCGCCACTTGTACGAGACACGAGAGAGGAGCTCATGAACGCGCATGTTGCTACTGGTTGCTACGACAACACAAACAAATTGTTGCTAGTGCGCATGCCCATCGTGAGCCAACCAGCGTTATGGGCCAACAATGCGGAAGAGCCGAGCTCCATGTTTGCTTTATGCGCTTTTGAGCACTCTCATTGGAATGTACGGGGCTTCCCGCCGAACGCTGTATCCAGTTCTCTTAATACATCCATGGTTAGCACACTCACTGGGGCGATCCGGAGAGCCATGCTCATTGGCTGTAAAGTTAACCGTCCCGAACGGTGTGTAATAAGCGGGATAATGTAGCGAGCTGGTCATTATTGCAAATTCAACCCCTACACACTGATTCCATGTCGGGGTTCGCAATGATGACCGGCTTGCTCTACATTATCATCCTTTATAAATGAACTTCTTTCCTTTAGTGGTTCTATATGTTGGCAGCCATGTTTCTGTTCTACACAAGTAAGCAACATTCAGTTGGTGATGCTTACCCGATCAGCTGGCTCTCATTGACTATTGCAGGTTTTTGCTCAATAATCCATCGCTGTTCCTTTCACACTGTAGGATTTCCAGTCAGAAATCGGGGGAGACTCCGATCCAGTCGGTAACAGAATAATCTGTTTAGACCAACCTCAAATCATGAACAACCCCGCCATTGTCTGGAGGGGTGAATCGGACCCAAAATCTAGTATATATAGGGCCAGCATTAGCTAAGGACTGGTCGTAATGCACAAGTGAAGATGCACTTGTGTGTGTACCTTCCTGTCTAGTTATGACTGTCCATGTTCTTCTTTACAACGCTTACAGGAACACTACCCACATGCAGCACACATGCAAGGATTATGTTCCAAAGCATTCAATGAGGGGTTATTTGAGACACTTTATTGTAAACAGAGTCCGTTTTTTATCTCCTTTTGTTTGGTTGCAGCTCAGTATTTACGGTTTCAGCTTCCACTGCACTGTCTGTGAATGCTGCAGAATATATAAGTCCACATCTACGTTTACTGGTTAGAGGATTTAAAGTCTAATTAAATGGTTGGTGTTTGGACGTGCTGCTAATGGAAAACATTCATGGGTGTGGAATGAGCTTCAGCTAGCCTGGGATACGTTGATCACAGGTTCTTTAAGGTACATCCATTTTCAATGGTCTGATGCATTGAGGCACATTGAGAATTGAGCTCAGGTAATGCCCATGTTTAGGCCTGTATTTATGTCTTTGTCCCTACAGATAATAGTAAATTTTACACAAAATATCCATAGGCTACAGCAACATATCGTTGTCCTTCGTGCGATACGAGAATCGATACGCTGGCGCCAAATATTAATATTTTAATTCAAAACATAACGCGCTCTTTTCCCTGCTCCGAGCTTCGCTACTTCATGGCTCCTCGACACACGAATGAGAGAAACTTGAACGTAAGTGAACTATAGTCAAAGAGGTTTTCAACGAGATGGCGGACAGCAGTCTGAGGAAAATAGCAGATGCCCCAGCCACGTTTAAGTCCAAAGTCTGGGCCCATAGTTCTAGCTCTCTAGTTCTGTAACTTTAATTTACGGACTGAAAAACTGGTGCTGCAAAATTGTGCCGTTTTCTAACAGTTTGGACTTAGTGGAAGTGGCAGTGAATAAAGAGAGAAAACCTGCACTTAACCTTTTCACATGCATTTTGTATTCATAGTTAGACGGATATCGAGATGCATCATTATAGGATTGTATATTGAATATTGAATATATCGCTGAACTGCTGTATCATGATATTATCGGTATCGTGAGCCATGTATCATGTATGGTATCTTAATCGTGACGTACCCTGTGACTCCCACCCCTAGTCATTTTAGTCATTGCTAACTACAATAAAACACTGAACTGAACCCCTAATCCTAAAGGCTAATAGGTACTGGATGGGAACATTTTTCCACTGTTTAGTTAGTTGTTATGTGTTTAGACATCTCCTTTAACAAGATAATGGGCATCAGTGCTGTGTGATCATAAAAGAGGTTTTCGGGTAAACTTAACTAAATGCGCACAGCAAGAAAAAATACCAGCAACAGGCAGACAAAATTGTGGTTGACACATCAATTCTTTTTCATGTGTAAATGGGAATCTACAATGCAAACTTTGTGTGCCACATCAAACATACATTTGATGTCCCAAATTTCAATTTGTGTGTGAAACAGGATAAGGAGACCTTCGTTTCCTCAGACTTTCATATTCGTCTAGGTACAAGAGTCTCTGAAAAAGCATTTAAAAAATCATCCATCCATCCATCCATCTTCATCCGCTTATCCGGGGTCGGGTCGCGGGGGTAGCAGCTCCAGCAGGGGACCCCAAACTTCCCTTTCCCGGGCCACATTAACCAGCTCCGACTGGGGGATCCCGAGGCGTTCCCAGGCCAGGTTGGAGATATAATCCCTCCACCTAGTCCTGGGTCTCCCCCGAGGCTTCCTCCCAGCTGGACGTGCCTGGAACACCTCCCTAGGGAGGCGCCCAGGGGGCATCCTTACCAGATGCCCGAACCACCTCAACTGGCTCCTTTCGACGCAAAAATCATGGCACACTAAATCTTTAACACGCCCAAAACACGGAGAAAGCTCTGGGATACATGAGGCCTTTAAATTAAAACATTAAAAACATAATTACACCATTTAAGCACCAGTTTTGCAGCTATTTGATATTTAATTAAAGGGTGATATATTAAAGCAGCAGAGCTATACAGTCCCTAGATCTAATCCTACTTATTATACAGGTAATAATGATACTGTACCGAAGGGCTGGCATTGACAGTAATAGAAGCTGAAATAGAATCAGCTCACAATCTCCTTTATTAAGAGAGATACAACAAAGAGAGCAGCTGCACATGCTTTTACTCGGACATAATTATCATCGGTTGGTGCTCTTTTCTCCAACATTTCTGTCTGTCTTATAGAGTCGGCTCTCCACACTGGACTGTTTGAGTCATATCACCTCGGCAAACTGAAAATAACAGTGTGAGCTAGTTTTAGAAATGTCATCATTTGTCTCATCTTTCATTGTGGATTCGGCTTATATGTCTAATACGTCATATTTGCTGTGCTTCCTCTCTTTTGACAGGTGATGAGTGGGATTAAATCATGTCTGAAGTACAGGGAACACTGGAGTTTTCTGTAGAGTTACACAAGTTTCACAATGTGGATCTCTTTCAAAGGGGGTAAGCAATTTATCTCTGCACAAATCACATTTCCAGAGTCATGATATTTGTTTAGATTACCTGGCTGGCTTCACAACTGGCAACTCCGCAAACTCCCAGTGCATATTCATGTTGCTGACAAAGGATCCACGCATTTTATTGATTGTCAAAAGAAGCAGTTTCTTTATTCTTTTTTTGTTTTGTTTTAGTACCTGAACTGAATATTTATATATTAACCTGAATTCAACACTTAAATGTGTTGGATACATAGTCTCCACAGTACTGCGGTGTTAAGGTCTGGCTCTTCAATACATACGTACATTCCAGGTTAGGAGAAAAAAAATGCTCTGGGTTGTTTGCATTTCTTTAAACCAATCACGTGGGCCAATCGTCGTGGGCGCCGCTTAGCTCCGGACTCAGCGACGCTGGTTCTGTAAAATGGTCTCAGGAAGGAACTTGTTTAGTTGAAACATTTGCACCCTGCAAAAAAAATAATAAATCAAAATACATCTATTCTTTGTACATCTTAACAAGTATTCCCCGGAAAGAACCAAGCAAGCCTGCCTTGTTGCACGATCCAAATGTTCTTCAAAACAGGCCATTTTCAGCATGTAGCTTCTAGCTCAAAGTTTGTTGTCGTTTCCCGTAACGAACAGAGTTTTGCAAGTCGAGGGACATCGCCGCCACATCTTCCGCCGATTATCCAGTAAATGAACGTCTTTCATCCAGACTATAGGATGCATAGAAGTAGTTCAATACAATTCTTTTAGTTTAGCACAATTCTTTGAAAATCATACTGAGTTTACTTATATAACCAGTCACACCAAGTGACTTTCGCTGACTTTTTTCACTGAATATTTTCTTTAATTTGGCAATTCATTTAGCTACGTTTTAAAAAAAAAAACACCTGTGTACTTGTGGCCTAGGACATAGATTACACTGTAAAACTGACGTACTACATTGGAAAGAAAAGACCGTGTTGAACAACCTTCATCTGAGCTGTATGTTGTCAGGCATGTTTCATAAAGTACCCATAATCCCCTGAAAATGTATGTCAGGACATCATGGGGTCTAATGAATTTAGAATGGGTTGAATGTGCCTGTCATCAACATTAAGACAACAGGATACCCTAAAACAGAGATCGTCAACAGGGGGTCCTGGACCCCTATGGGGTCCTCCGAGTCAATGCAAGGGGGCAACCAAATTATTTTTTTTTTCAAAACTTAAAAAAGTCTTAACATGAATCCAACATATTATTAGCAAATATAAAACCTCACTGCTTACTGGCCTATAGGTAAGGTAGTCACTAAGGCCATCCACATACAATCCTAAGGATTCGCTGATTTATAAAATCATGCCAACAATTATTAGGCTATTTTAATAGCTTAGAATTATATGCAAAAAAAGTATGTATAAAGGCTTTTGGCCGCCCTTCACGTCATTGTGGGCCCAGTTAATTTGATACAATGTATGTAGTAGGGGGTCTCTGCTCCATCTCTCTTTCAGTTAAGGGGTCCTTAAAAACGTTTAAGACCCCTGTCCTAAAAAGCAAAACGCAGTATATTCATTTGGATTTTTGGCATCTACCTTGCCATATAAAAATATTATACCATAAAAAATTTATGATTTTTGTGATAGTATTCAATTTTCAGTAACTACAAAACTGAGAGCTTCATCAAGTGAAAGCTAGCTGCTGAGAGGGCTAGCCTTAGCTAAAGCTAAATATACCCACGGATTTTTCTATAGCTGTTAACTGTCATTTTAAAATATCAATTTTTATAGAGTCTTGGGAAGAGAGAGGTTTAGAGAGATCTTGGTAATTCCACATAAGTAAATGAGGCAGCAAAAAACACACCAGCTAAAGCGAAACTGCTAAAAGGTAACTAGCTAGCAGATTTTAGAAGCTGCTATCTCTGCTTTTGACTTTGACTCTTTAAGAGGACTTTGTGTGATTTGGCTAAGTTAAGCTCCCTTTAAACCACATATTGGAATGTGTTAATTGTAAATCAATTGTATTGATTTCTATATAAATATCAATTAGTAGATCTAGAAGATGAACCGACTCCTAGAAAAGCAAACCAGACAACCAGAATAACGTAAACCATAATCTTTTAAAACTATCTAAAGGAACACATTTTGTTGGAGAGACTGTGTTTTCTCCACATAACCTGAACGTTACAGTAAAAGGCATCGTGGATTTTTTTTCATAATAGCGGTTCTAATATTTTTGGGGGTTTAAATAATCAGCCCCCAAAATGAAGGCATTACAAGTTTTCCTTCTGCTTCTGTAGGTCAGCGCTAACCTGAGTACAACATTACAATGTACAAACATACACACAAAGTAACAAATTAAAATATGTGATGGGCTGTACCAATAAGAAGAAGAATGAGAGTGTAAATAAAAGAGCTAAAATCTAATTATTTACTTTTCCAGTTGAGTCTTTATAATATTCCATGACAAAAAAAGGGCCATGTTTATACTGCTGCTGCGTCTGCAGGAAGATTAAAACCTCTCATCTGGTCAGCTGAAATGCCAGCTTTATCAAAATGATTTTCCCTCTCCAAATAGGGTGGGCTTAAGCTTTATCAGGGTAATCCCTTCAGCTGAGTGCACTAATAGGTTTGTTTTTACTGGTTGCCACGTTGCTTTCGATAGCAGCAGAGATGTGATGTGGACACTAAGAAGAACTGGATCCCCCAATATAAAGATGATGCACTGCGGAATAAGAACAGTTTAGTTTTTCCAGGACCTGAGCATCAGCACCACACAGCAATGTAATTACTGAAATCAATACAAATCTTTGTGCCAGACTGGGGGGCCATGCACCCGTACACTTTGAAGGGCCCAGTTGTACACGGATTGCATTGAAAATACTGATTAAATCTGCATTTGATTTGAAAGAAGGCGATAAGCATAACCCTTTTAATTTTCACTAATGTTGGCAAAGTTAGAGTCTTGGATTGCTTCAGATACTCGGATTACGAGCCCAGCTGTATTTTCTTGATTTTCGTCTTCGTCATTTATTCTGGTTTAAATGTGCAAAAAAAAAAAAAAAATTTCCTCCAGCATAAAGTATATATACGACGAAGTATTTCAGATGTGTGCCTTTTAAAGAAAATGATAAAGTAGTTTATTGAAAATTAGTCTATATCCACGACGTTCCAATTCCGGCATTGCTCCGTTGCCATTGGAAATTCCATCGGATTTCACTCTTTTCGGCCGGATGTCCGTTACCTTCCTCTTTCTTTGTGTTGGCATTCTTAACTCCTCTGAGATCTCTGAGTGGGTAAATCCAGACAGCTAGCTAGACTATCTGTCCAATCTGAGTTTTCTGTTGAACAACAAAAACAACTTTTGAATTTACACTTTACACTTACAATGTTCCACCACATCAAGTTCCTTCCCGAGGCTATTTTGCAGCGGCACTGGGGCACCGTCCGGCGCTTAGCGCAGCCCAAGACGATTGTGATTGGTTTAAAGAAATGCCAATAAGCCATAGCACATTTTCCTCCCATCCTGGAATGCTGTGTAGCCCGACCCTCCTCCACAGTGCTGTGGAGGAAGGTCTGGCAAAGCGAGACTAATTGAAAATTAAACATTAAGCACACAAATAACAACATACATCACTTGTAGTCATTTTGATTCTCTTTGTAGTCATTTTGCATCGCTTTGTGGTCATTTTATGTCACTTTGTAGTCATTTTTAACTCACTTTGTAGTCATTTTGCATCTCTAAGTGGTCATTTTGTGTCTCTTTGTGGACATTTGGTGTCCCTTTGTAGTTTTTTTGTCTCTTTGTGGTCATTTTGCATCTCTGTAGTTAAGTGGTATTTCAGACTGGACGTGCTGCGATGATAGCTCAGTTCACAACGACAAAACACTCAGATCACTTTGTTCTTGTCAATGGAACTATTTGGCAACTTTTTAAAAGTAAACTTTCCATTCAGAATCTTATTGGCATCCATTTCGGCGTCTCGCGAGCCCAAACAAGTGTGTGCGGCGTGCCTGTTGTTTTGTTTCCGGTCTAGCTAGATCCGGTGTGGTGTTGTAGTTTTCCTAACGTTACTAGTTGTTGCAACAGAATGTGAAAAAAACTACAAAGTTTGCTTATGCCAAAAAGAACGTTAATATCGCTATAACAAAAATGTACGCCGTTAAAATGGGTTTGCGTTAACGCCGTTAATAAGGCGTTTAACTGACAGCACTAATAATGCAGTTTTGCTAAATTAAACATTGAGCACACAAGTCTGTACGTCTCTGCTGTTAGAGGTAGAAGTAGAGAGGTTTCTGACCAGCTCTTGGCCACTGAGTGACCTATTTCATTCCATAAATATCCCTTATTTATTTATCAACCTTCAAAACCTTTTTCCGTGCTCTTCTCTGTCAAGGCTCCATCTTTAGGAGCGCTGTCGCTAACACACTGATGTGATGACTGTGTTCACAGCCACACTTTGGTCTCTCAGATTGCCAATGGGTCCCTGGGGATGTGCTTTTACACAAAGCTGCTTTGACTTAAACTGTCAAAGTGAGCTTTTCAAAGACATGTTTTCCATCACTGCCTATGGTCTGGAATGTCATGTCAATAACCCTTATATAAGTCAGTAAGACTACTCTATTCTGTTTTCCATTGTTAAGGTCTGTGCTGATATTTTTCTTTCTTGTGACTAAAATTACTTTGAAGCTAATAGCCTCATTTTCCTGGGATCAATACATTTTCATCCAACCTGTAATGTTTGACAGAACTGTAGATTTCTAGAACCAGTGCTCATCCGATACCATGCACAGTATACATTACAGCCTTTGAATAGAGGTACATTAGTATGTCTTTTTCATTATTAATAACCAAGTGCTGTAATCCTTTAATTATTTAGCTACATTTGTACAATTCATGGATTTGTATTTTGTTTAACATGGCATTGTTAACCTCTTGTCCATGCCATGAAGAGCACTTATGAAGCTTAAGATCTGCACTTGTCAATGCTGAGCATCCTGTATTCCATTTAGACATGACACTCCAATACATCTGTCCTAGTCAGCAAATACGTTTTGCTAAGGCATATTTCCTCATGTTTTATAACAGGATACACCACTTCACATGTTTAACAAGAAATGCATATCTGAAAAATCTGCCTCAGTGATTACATTAGGATATAGGTTTACATAGTCTCGCATTGCCAGACCTTACTTCACAGTGCTGTGAAGGAGGGTCTGGCTAGTCCACACAGCATTCTGGGATGGGAGAAAAATGTGCCCTGGTTTATTGGCATTTCTATAAACCAATCACAGTCGTCTTGTGCGGCACTAAGCGCCGGACGGAGCAACGGTGCTTCTGCAAAATCGCCTCGGGAAGGAACTTGTTTTGGCGCCACTTGTGTACGTTCAAAAGTTCTTTTAGTCGTGTGAGAGAAAACTCAGATTGGACAGATAGTCTAGCTAGCTGTCTGGATTTACCCTGCAGAGATCTGAGGAGCAGTTAACCATAGTCCTCAGCAATCCACCGGAGTTGGCCAACACAAAAGAAAGCGGAAGGTGAGGGACATCACTAATAAAACCAAACTTATAAAATGAATGCTTGAAAAAACACCAGCGTGACCAGAACTACTTAAAATGACAGAAACCATCTTTGGGAAAAATGTATTTGACGTGTACTTTTAGTTTAGTCCATATCCCATTTGCTTACATGGATTTCGTTTACCTATACTGCATCCAGCCACAAGGGGGTGATTCAGATGTTTTGGCTTCACGTATACAGTCTCTGCATCTACCCCTGATGGTGAACACCAGCATGTACATTTTACTATTCACATTATATATTTTCTTGATACCCCCAGGCCATTTGGAGACATCAGTTTACATTTATTCAGTGCAGTTTTAAGTGTGACTGCTATGTTTGTATCCTCTCCGACAGGTTCTACCAGGTACGAGCAGGGCTAAAGGTCTCGCCTCGAGTGCCCCACAGGTTGATAGCGACAACACAAGACAATACAGGTACTGTAAGGGGAAGTGGAGTTTACACCACACACATGATATTTTTAGGCATCGCATAGACTTTACCAGTCAGACAACATTATCCTCATCCTTGTCTGCAGATAAGCTCCCTATTTGCTATATTAGTTCTCTGTAATCGCACTTTTGCTGAACCCGTGGGCTGATACATTTATTCTGCAAATGCCAATTTTTTTTTTTTTTTAAGCATGCGTTAAGACTGGAGATTTTTAAGGTATTTACAGGCCAGAAGTGATATTCAATCATGGATGGATTATGAGACAATGGGCCCCTGGGCACAGCCATGTTCAAGGCCCCCACCCCTGCAACATCGAGCAAGACAAAGCATCTCTTTCTAGTCATTTTGTGTCCCTTTGTGGTCATTTTGCATCGCTCTGTGGTCATTTTGCTTCTCTTTGTAGTCGTTTTGCATCTCTTAGTGGTCATTTTGCATCGTTTTGTGGTTATTTTACATCTCTTTGTGGTCATTTTGTGTCTCTCTTTGTAGTTATTTTGCATCTCTTTGTAGTTAATTGGCATTATTTTGTGGTTATTTTGTTTCCCTTTGTAATAATTTAGCTTTGCTTTGTTGTCATGTTGGGGTCATTTTGTGTCTCTTTGTGGTCGTTTTGTCTCGTTGTTGTGTTGCAGATCTTTTTGTATCTTTTGTTCATTTTGTATTCATTTTGTGGTCTTTTTTGTGTCTGACACTTGTAGTCATTGTGCATCTCTTTGTAGTCATTTTGTGTAATTTTGTAGTCACTTTGCCTCTCTTTGCAGTTTTTCCCCTTTCTCTTCATGGACATTTTGCGTCTCTTTGTGGTCATTTTGGATCGCAGGGGACCCCCCCTGACCACTTGGGCCCCAGGCCCTTTGCCCGGAGGGCCCATTCAGTAATCCATCCATGTATTCAGTTACAGTATGTAGCCTATATGTAATAAAGAAGGACAAATATAAGGATGTGTGTCAGACACAATGTACTGAACTTGAAATACAGCAGTTTAAATACATTTAAATTTGAATATACAGTTTTTTTTTTTTCCCAGAGACGTATCTAGGGTGGTGAAAAAGAAATGTCCTCATTTGAAACCAGAAAAGTACAATCAAATATACTCCTACTACTACTAGTAGTAATACATCTTGCTACTGTACTTGTGTTCAGGTTAAAGACACTCTAATATGACTCTAGTTTGACACAAATACACAAATAATAAATAAATACTATACTAGATAAATACTATCTAGTACTATTTACACTGACTGGCAAACAGTTGATTTAATTAAATGTCATTCTGGGTCTCAAATATTGACGAAGGATGTTAAGAGCTTGATCTTGATCATCAGTCTGTACAGTTTGCTTTACATCCACAGTGGTCCAAGTCCAAAGGGAACTGAGTGTGAGAAAATCTCAAGTGACACACGGAATCGTTTCATGACCACAGTTTGCGTCTGAATTACACACACTGTTGTTCATGCTTGTGTTTGAAGTCTGTGTGAAAACAGTAATCCGTCACAGTGTTTTGTGGTAAAGTACATGGTACTGTAATGCAGGAAGTACTCTTATTCTGTGCCTTTCCTGGAACTAGTAAGCATATCACGTGGATGTGGAATATGAACATTCTCTACAATCTTCTTTGGATTATAGTTGTCTAACAGATTCATTCCTTCATGTCTCATGGCTGTATTTCTGACATCTGTGGATTGAAAAGAGCTTCAATCAGAAACATGACAAAGGCGTTTCTTAAAATAAAGCAAACCACAGATGTGGAGACAGAGCTGCAATGGATTTACCTTGGAATGGACCAGAATCTTTCATTTTTATTGTGGGTACAAGCCCTAGCATAAAAATAACCAAATCGATTGTTTTAACAATTAACTGTGCACAGTAAGTTCATCTATTGGTGTGTTCCTACCATTGTCCCAGCTTTAAAAGATATGCACCAGAGAAAGAGAGTGGCATGTGGGGATTTTATGGCTTTACCTTGTCTCAGTGATTTAAGACATTTGGTGGAGTCTTTGGGTTAAAGACTGACTGATGCACTCTGCAGAAAATCTTCCGTCTCTGATATCTTCCAAAGCCAAATGGTGGCAAGATGATTCAACTGTTTCAAAAGTAAATCAATTTCAGTTTTCAAACAGTGTCATTTTCTTGATCCATATTGATCTTAATTTTTTCTATGCTGTCTCGAAATATTTGCACTTTGTTATACTAAGAGAACTCCATTGGAATTTCGGTGCTCCACATTTTCCTCTTGTCCAGCCCAGTGTCACGGCAGTTCGTGAAATGTTCACGTAATTTAATCTATTGAGTCGTGTAAACAGACACGTTTATCTTGTTTTTTTCTCCGTGATATCAGCAAATTTTTTAAACTAATGAATTTCAATGGGAAGAATCTTTCGTGAGCACAGCACGATTCTTTAGTAGTATGAAAAGCCCGAAAATTTGCGTAGGGAGGTTGGTTGGGGTTGTGGATCGGTCAAACAACACAGGACTTGCACCCAGGAGACCAGGGTTTGTTGTTCCGCGTTTTCCGCAACACAACCGTCACTTTCTTTTTTTTACCAAACCTGTCCCGTTCTTCTTTTACTAAACCCAACGTCCCGTTGTTGTCCCTTTGTTTTCCTAAACTCAACAGTCGCGTTCTTCTTTTCCTTAATCCAACCGTCCCGTTGTTGTCGTGCTGTGATCACGAAAGATGCTTCCCATTGAAATACATTAGTTTAAAAAAAAAAAACGTGCCGATATCACAGAAAAAAAACGAGATAAACGTGTCCGTGTACACAAATCGATAGATTAAATTACGTGACCATTTCACGAACTGCCGTGCGACTGGGTTGTCTTGTCTTACAATGAGGGATTTAAGACAGAACAGGCTTAAAGCTGAATGTTTTTGCAGTGCACCATAAACCACAACAGCTAATCTTAAAATTCCTTGCTTCAAAGACAACTATGTTCATTTGTGGCCATAACATTTAAATTGAATAATTTTCACTTGTAAAAAGGTCCTTTTGTCAAAGGTTTGTTTCTTAAATAAATAAAATGCTGTAGATAACTAGCAACAAAATATGCAACCAACGAGGCGAACAGGAATAAAACAGCATTTTACTTTATGCTCTGTGCATTCTACATCCATTAATTCCTGAATACAATTACTTGCAGATGGTTTCTATCATAAAAGATAGCTCGTGTCTTGTCCTCTTTTGTATTCATAGGTTGTGACACAGTATTTCTGAACCTACCCAAGTGTAAAATCTGGATCTCTGGCAATGCAGAAAGCCGTTTTACTGGCAATACTGATTCACAGTAATAACAGCTATTTTTAGCTTGTCATGACTGGAGCGGTCGGTGTGTGTGTGTGTGTGTGTGTTTTAGATGTACTTGTGAGGACCAATTCCTGACAGTGCAGCCCACTATCCTTGTAAGGACATTTTGGATTGCGAGGACATTAGGTCCCACATTATAATTCCAGCCTCAGTTTCAGGTTATATTAAGGCTAGGATTTTGGTAAAAGGTCTGGCTACACCTCAGATACTAGGATAGGGGGAACAAAACGCTCTGGGTTGTTTGCATTTCTTTAAACCGATCACGATTGTCTTGGGCGGCTCTAAGCTCCGTCCGCAGCGACGGTGGCTCGGCAAAATAGCCTCGAGAAGGAACTTGTTTTGGTGGAAGATTTGTACCCCGCAAAAGAAAACGCCACTTACAATATTAAATGAAGCCAACTGTTCACACAATACAGTAATGTGAGCTATTTGACAGTGACTCATGTAATTTGGAGTGTTTTATCCAGAAACAGTGAGAGGAATACCAGCAGGGAAAATTATTAGTTTGTGGATGGAGACAAATCCTGAATAGTCAAAATATTAATAGATTGCAATGGAAATGATAAAAATAGCAGTTGATTAGTCTTGCTCCCAATAGTCTATTTTTAGGAGTTGAATCCTGCAGGTGCAGATTTACATAATGTCAGGTGAGGAAAAGAAGGGAGAGCAAAGTCCAGCTGGAGGAGGATTCAGTTAAACTGAGTACTGTACATGCTTTAAAAGAGTATGTGTGAACAGACACATTTGCTTCAGTTACCATAATATAACCTAATGTATTCATTCATCTTCGCTCATTCTTTGAATTATTCAGCCTGATGTCAAGGAAACTGACCTTGAGTGAGTCAGCACAAGCAAATATCCAGTATGAAAAGATATAATTGAAACATTGCCACATTTATTCTCTTCAGCTAAACACCATTTGAGTAATTCAATATTTTGTGAAATACACTACTTACACTACTTTCTTCTGACATATCAGGCAGCTTATTTATGGATAATGTCTCCAATAAAAACACTGCGTACTACCTGCCCAGCACCAAATAGTACAGACACAGTTAGCCCCTAGCTGGTGAACCTAGAGAAGCATTTAGCTGCTAAAGAGACAGATATTTCCCTCAGGAGTTAGACCAAAACAGAGCTAATAGGAGAGTGAATATAGGACTCATCAGGTGGCCAGAAACCAGTGTGTATTTTGAGTCACCAACTGTGAGTCCATGTCAACTCTCAAGTCCCCAGTTTTCAAGTCTGAGTCCCACTCAGAGTCGCCAAAAAAAAGAGTCCAAGTCGAGTCATAGTCGAGTAACGAGTCCAGAGAATAGCGACTCGAGTCACAGTCAAGTACGAGTCCAGGATTCGAGTACTCAAGCCCTGCCTATCAAACATAATAGTCAGAAACTCCATCCAATTTCCGAGTTCGATTTCATAAATCCTCGAGTCCAAGTCATCAGTCAGTGTGCGAGTCCACGTCGAGTCAGAAGCCATCACGGCCAGAAACATGACTCCAAAATAATGAAAATGTTGCTCCATGTCCTCGAAGTCTAAACGGGAACAGTTTACTAAAAAAGTTCACCATTAGGGTGATAATATTTTAGTTGTGTGTTCGCAGCTTGTTTTTGCTGCCAGAAAAATCAGTGAATGAAGGTTTTGGTTCGAGCTGAAAACAGGATGCATTTAGCCTAGCATAGCATAAAGCCTGGATGCAGGGGGAAAACAGAAAAAACACACCTCTCATCTTTATATGGCAAAACTTGTTCGAAAGCTGTTTAATCTAAAAGGGCTATATACAACATTCTAAGCAGCAAACAACTACCTAAGGATATAGTGGAGTAATGGTGTTCTCAGGCAGAGAATGAAGTCATACTTCCTGTGTGTTTCATAAACCAAGCTTCTCTGTTCTTTGTTTTGGTAGCTGGGCCAGCTACGCATGCATGCTAGAGCAAATGCTAACGCAAAATGCTAGGCGCAGCCATTTTGATGTTTGATTGTGACGTCAGCGGTGAGAGCCATGTGTAGGCAATCCCTGCCCAGACTCTTAATGTTGTATATAGCCCCTTTAAGACAGTGTATGTCTTTTGTTCAACCCATACATAAACAGCAATTCAAATTTTGTTTTCTTTAGTTACACTCTATAACTACAACAAGTGAAGTGACAGTGTAACAAAATACATCTTAAATAAGTCAGCTTAGAGGTGTTGGTAGGCATATTTATTTTTCACATTGGACTGAAGAAACCTAGCTTTTTTCAACTGCTTGCAGTCTTTATGTAGCCTGGTTGACAGACCCTTCTCAGTTGTAACAGAGTGGGTTTGGGCAAGGTTCATTCACAGCCCATTTCCAAAGGGGCGTCACCAATGGACGCCGCTCAAATGCCTCTGGGCACATTGGATAGTCCTTCAACCAATCAGACCAAAGATCCGGGTGACGTAGCAGCGACAGCGGCATCAACGTCAACAACGTAAAACAAAAAGCTGCTTGCCGTCGCTGTGCTATCGTCATCGTGTAAAGCCCGCCTCAACGGTTGTGTTTGGTGCCTCGATTTGGAATAATTGGAAATGGGGTTGAATGGGCTCTTGGCCAGACGGACTTGCAAAGCAAATCTCAAATTTGCCGGAAGTTCGTCAGGGTTTTCCCAGGCTAGTCTTTATGCTAAACTAAACTGAGCTTGATTTTGATTAATCTCACACGGAAAGAAGGTAAATAAGCCTTTCAAAAAATGTTGAACTCTTCTTATAGATTTATGGCCGTCAACCTTAGGTAAGGTAAATTGCAGCTTAATTAGATTCACCCTCCACTACATTCTTGCGTGCAATATATCTGTGTGGTCCTCTAGTCTATACCATGCATGTGTTACAATACTATATTTAACCGTTGTCAACTCTATAAACAAAGTCGCATATTCAAAAGCTGTTCTAAAGCAATGCGGCCTGCTGTATATGTAATCCAATGACTGCAATCCATCACATTCATATTGTAATTGGAAGGCTGCAGCCCTCCCCTCCCCTTCCATCCCTTTGCAGTTCCTTTCACAAGGTCATGTATTAAGCCTGTACACCTCCCAGGCAGAATGCTGAGAATAAATGCATCAGCCAGCTCTCCGGCAAGCCAGCGGGAGGAAATGCATTCATCATACACAGACGCAGGAAATAATCCCTTACTGCGTTCTCTGTAAAAGTGTATGCTTGACATTTCAATTGTCTGAGCCCCTCAGACAAATGAATTGTGTGTGCCAGACTCTCAACTGAAGCATTTAATGACTGATTCACGCACAAAAAAAACAGTGATTTTTTTTTTATTCAGAATGTGAACAGGAAGAATTGGATTGCTGTTTAAGTTGTCTCCTACTGCACGGACTAAGATACTCCGTTATGTTAGCATCCTGAAGAGTTTTGTGTTTTACCGATAGGGAGTGACTAACACACACACACACACACACACACACACTAGATGCAGAGCACCAGTAGCTGTAAGCATATTATTTCCAGCACAGATTTGGCTGTGGCTAAAGCTTAAGGGCATTTCAGCAGGTTTTAAAGAGCAGGATGCGATAACTCCACCACTCCTGTGAGAACTGCACTTTACCCAACATGTGGGTGGGTTTGATGTATTTCTCTTGGTCTAACTCACTGAAAACATGAATGGGAGCACTGAAACTAACTTTTAACGCATTTATAACCAACAGGAACCAAAAGAGCGTGGACATAATATTAAACATTACAAATATTTTAATAGTTTTGGCACACATATGGTGTCAGAGTCTGACATTTACGGAAAACCATTTCTGCCAGGAAAGGAAAACAGTATCTGTGAAGTTTCTCTGTCATACAGGTGATGATATGGAGAAATATTAAGTCATGGGCAACTGGAATTGCTTCATATTCTTCCTATTTCATAATGCTGAATTTTGACTTACTGTCATAATTTTTTTTCTTGTTAAGTCAAAGGTTTGGATATGTATTTATTATCTACATTACACATTTGAAGTGAAAAGAAATTGTTTGAATCTTATTTTATAAGTCTGACTTATGGGCATCCTTTTAATAAACAATATACTTATTTTTTTCTTTTCCTGGCAGAAATGGGCTTCCATAGACGAAGAAATAACACATTTCTCATGTTGGAATTTTATTTCATAAGCCAAAAAAAAAAAAAAGAAGAAATGACTCACTTGGTCTGGTATGACTTGTCACTTGCAGTATGTTGGCTAATGTAGGCAAACTTTGGAGAGAGATTGCTGGGCTCTTTAATCCAAACGTGGAAAAAGACGAGCCACTTCTGTGAGAAGAAAATATAACTTACGTGTATAACTTACAGTAATTCAATGCAACACCAACATACACAACAATCTCAAAATTAACAATGCCCACCTTTATGTCTCAATTGAAATCTAACATAACATTTACAGAATTAGACCTCATAGCAAGGGTGTAACTTTGGGTTCAACATTAGGGGGGGGGGGGGTTGAAATGCTTGTTTAAACATTAGGGCCAACACATTATAATCAGCCAACATTGGTGGTTGTCCCTCAAGGAAATTTTGAGCATTAAAAGCTTTATTTCCTGCATTCTGGTGAATTTTTCAATTTGTGCCTTTTCTGCATGCAAATATCTTTATTCATGTAAATATTATTAATTAAGTAATTAATCTGCGGTATTGTTCAAAACTTTCTGCAGATTCAAAACATTACTCATGTTTTGGGATGAGAGAGATAGATATTTTTTATTTTTTTTTATTTATCGTTTTAGAAGTCATGCACATCTTAATAACAAATATTTGCTTGCCACAGTACTTAAACTCTGACTTCATTACCGCGGCAAGTTTTGATTATGGGGGGGGGGGTCACGCCTATGCCTCATAGTATGGCTGTTGTATTAGACTGCATTGTACAGGTGCTGCCTTCCCCTTGTATGCAAACAACGTTGCTATCAATGTCAAAGCCGAAATCTCAGCAAAGCAGCTTTCTTATCAAGGTCTTATCGCTTCTGCTCCCTTGGTACTAAATGTATTGTTTAATCAATCCTGTTAAACAAACTGGCATTCAAAGGGAATAGAGTGTGTGAGTGTAGCAAGGACAACTGCAGCAGCTACACTTCATTGATTTAGTCAATTTGGCCAAACTGAAGGGCCACCCAGCAAAGGAAAGAGGGCATGAAAGCACCTGGGGGAGATCACAAGTCCTTCACGGGTCAATCTTTTATGTTAATTCCTGCGCAGTTCACAGTCTATAATCCTCCTAACTTGTAGGGGTGTAACGATACATCGCTGTGGATGCTGTGGATTCTCTCTCTCTCTCTCTCTCTCTCTCTCCAATACTCAGCGATCCAATCTTATCGATACAAAGTGAAAATATGGATACGTATCCTCATCTTTAAGATGCGCCTTCATTTTAAAATTCCCACTTTATACGTATTCTTTTTATTAAAAATAGTAGTTTGTTTTTAATTGAAATGTCTGGAAGAGCTTAGTAATGACATTGTCAAATCATATTTTCGTTGCTTTTTGTAAATATATTTAAATGTAACTGATTGTGTTAAATGGGCTTATGTATTGTCTAGTACAGGCCCCTGAAATGAATCGAAATCCTATTGTGGCAGACTTTGTGATATCAGTAAATATTGTATCGTTTTCCAAAGAATCAATATCGTATCTTGATAAAACGCGTGATTTGGACCCCTACTAACTTAAACACAAACACAAGGAGACATAAAAAAAAAAAAAAATATCTGTCACATTCGTCACATTGTGAGGCGACAGTGCTAACACAGAGACACAACTCCTTCCACATACAATACATACCCAGAGGGATTACGCTGTCTGTCACACATCCACAAAGTCTTTGACAACAGTCATGCTCCCACACATCTGTTGTCCTGGCTGGAGCTGCTTGATATTGCTAGTAGTGACAGCATTATCAGGAGGAGGCCTACAGAAAGAGGGAGAGTAAGAATGAGACTGAAAAGAGCACAACCTCAGCAGGGGATTTCAGAGACCTATCACGGCATGCAGCTGGACAGCAGGGGAGCCAGGGAGAATGTGTCAGTTGGTAGGAATAATCATATTGCACACAAATGTGTTGCAGTGTAGTTTTAGTGTTGTAGCATGGGAAATGTTGAAAATCAAAAACACATATGTTTCCCCCATGCATCCAGTCTTTATGTTATCCTAGGCTAAGCTAAGCGGACACTGGCTGCAGCTTTTGGTTAGGGTGTCCAGACGTCCCGATTTTGAATTGCGTGTCCCGAGTCCCGACAAAAGCCTGTCGGTCGACGCTAAAATGTCCCGGTTTACACCAGGAGCGGCGTGAGCCGATTTTGCCGGGGCTTCAGCCCCAAATGTTTTGAGTGTAGCCCAGAATGTAACTTTGTCCAGTTTATTTTCCGAGGCGAATAGAACGGGCAGCTACGTGCGGGGTCCAACCATGCTGTATTTGTTGCTATCACCTAGCAACTGTCTCCAAGTGAGGAAAGCTGTTTTTTCGGAGGAATCACAGCCAAATCAGTCTAATACATTGATGCCATCAACACAAAGTTTAGGAGGGCAATACTAATGATTTAGTTTGACACACGGAGCTCTGAAGCAGACCCGTGCGTCGCTTAGTGTCCACTCTCGCTGTAAAATGCAGGACAGCTTCAGGTTTATGGACGCGCTCTGCTGTGGACATGCTGCGGCAGATGTGTTACGTTTGTGCTCTGTGTATTTCTGCAGTAGTTTCAGTTTTCCACTTCCGTGGCTAAACTATGTGTTTCATTCAGAGACCCAAACGGGGCTCTGGTCTGTCAGACGGTCTGAGATCTACCGTATCAGCAGAGCAGTCACGTAATGCACAGCAGGCTATGGTGCGGGTAGATTATTTTCTGAAATATAGTGACTTTATTCTTGTAATAGCCTATTATCACTTTATTTTTCTCAAAATATCACGACTCCTCCAAATCACAGAGAACACAGATAATGTATTTTGAATGTGCACAAAGTTTTGAACATGAAATCTTGCTCAAACACATCTGAAATATTACAGTCCAGGGTCTTTATAAATAAATTAAAATGAATGAATGTATGTATCATTGAGCTGAATAATTGTCATATGCACATTAAAGGAGGTTAATTCCCCAACAAAAGATGCAAAACAGCAGGGAGGAGTAAATGCTAGGCTACATGTGTGCTGACTCCGATATAATTAGTAAAGTCGATCTACAGGAGAATAAATAGTTGAAAGCAATACAGAATGCCTGAGAGCCTTACTGCAATACATTCCATTATGTTTTTTATATTTGGATTGTAATCTAGATTTCTCTTTACATAAAGATATTTACAGCATACACTGATTCAGAAATAAAAGTAGAAATAGGTGCATACAAATTCACCATCACAATCATTTGAATTATTTTGGTGTTATTGGAATAAATAACACTTCAAAAAATCTTTAGAAAAAAATCAACAAATCTCACACTAAACTGAAAAAGGCTGTTGCTGCAATTTTGTTAATTTTACAGGAAAAAGCACTGTTATTATTAGATGAGGAGCCTACGATCAAAATAATGAAGTTACTGTCTGTGTCTATGTCTGACCTGCGCTGGCACATGTTCACGTTAAAAAGCGTGTGCGTGCACGAGCACTACGGTCAAGCGCACAGTGTCCCGGTTTTAGTTCCGGGAAATCTGGTCACCCTATATTTGGTACAAAAATAGCAGTGGTATTGACCTTCTCATGTCTCTCAAGTGTATGTCTCAAAATGTTAAATTTTTCCTTTGTTACTAGGACTTTTAAAGGTTGAGCATGCACAAACACATATGTAGAGTAGATGACATTTATCCAGCCTAATCCCATAGAAATGCATACCTCTTAACACTGCATTACGTGGTTGGTGGAAGCAGTGTTGGGGAAGTTACTTTTAAAAAGTAGTGTTTACTTTTTTAAGAAGTAACGAGCAATCTGTTACTTTACTTAGTTACCCCCTATGGAAAGTAACTTTTCACTTTACTCGTTACTTTTAAAAGCAGGCATCTCTGGCAGAAACTGAAGTTAATTATACAAAAAATATCTTTGACCATAAAGCCGATCTATGGTTTATCAGTGAAGTGTCTGAACTACACTGCAGACTGGATTCTCTACTCACAGAGTGAAGCCTGATTCATTATGAACGAGTCCAACGTGGGTAGAATGCACAACAGCAGGTCGTCGGCGTTACACGGTGTTAGTGTATACTATGTAATGTCTGTATCGAGTTGTACCGGGGTCCGTGCTTTGTCGTAGACACATGCAGCCTCTTTTCTGGAAATCCACAAAGTCCACAGTGGTCCGCCAACCCAGTCTCACGGCAATTTGTGTAAATGTATGCATGAGGCCATCTCCACCGCATCCATCTGTGAGGTTGTCAGCTTTGTGTCTGCCTGGCTCAGAGCGCCATCCACAAAAAAGCCACAAAGCTTAAAAAGCTCTCAAAAGTTAGCTTTGGCTGCTTTTCGCTTGCCATGATTACTCTGCTACCTCTGTTACGTCCTGTGTGGAGCTTGTGAACGTGCAGCTGAGAAGGCAGTGTCGCTGTCAAATCTGTCCCTGGGAAAAGCAACGTTGCACCGAATTCAAAAAGGAAATACGTTTAATTACCAAATTTTCAGTAGTAGCGCATTACACTACTTTTTACCCGAAAAAGTAGTTACGTTACTGTAACGCATTACTTTGTAACACGTTACGCCCAACACTGGTGGCAAGTAATGTGTCAGAATTATGTGCTGGCATCACGGAAAACAGTCAATTAGGACGCTTTGTCATGGTGGACACACTAATTCCCCAGTTCAACACAGCCCTGTCTCAAAGACAGGTGAGGTAGTATAAAAACGGTCCGCATTGGTAGGAGGTTGGGGTGGATCGCTGGGTCAAACAAACCCAGGCCTTTCACCCAGGAGACTGTTCGTGTGTAAGAGTGTAAGTCAACGTTGACTTTTTCTAACTTATGTATGCAAGATAAAAATACGCAACGTATTTAACTTACGTCACAGGGCCTACATAACACTACACATACAGAATGTATGTCAACCCAAACCATAATATTTGCCTAAACCTTTAGGTTTAAGTAGTTTTTTTTGCCTAAACCTAAATTGTCTCCGTACTGCTGGCACGTAATTTTAAGCAGCACCACGTCATGCTGTGTTAAGAGCTCGTTGTCATTTCATGTATTTCTGTAAGATCAGGTTGGATTTATCATTGTTCATTACATGTGAGTATGTATGTTTGATGCTGCACCCACTATTTGAGAGGATCTGGGAGAAGGAGGAAGTACCAGCAGACCTGAAGGAAGGCTACATGGTCAAGCTTCTCAAGAAAGGAGACTTCAGCAAATGCCCTAACTACAGAGGAATCATGCTTCTCAATATCAATATCTTCAACAGTCCTCATGGAACGAATAAAGGAAGCCGTGGACCCGCTTTCGGTAGAATAGATCATGTGTGGACCAGATTGCAACTCTCTGTATCATAGTTGAGCAATCACTGGAACTCTCCGCTGTGCATCAACTTGATAGACTACGAGAAGGCGTTAGACAGAATCGACCGAGAAACCCTGGCACCTCAGGAAATTGAACAACATGATCAGAAACTCCTGCGAAGGGATGAGCTGCAGAGTTATCCATAGTGGACAGCTCAATCAAAGTTTCCAAATGAAGACTGGCATCAGACTAGGCTGTTTACTGTCCACTTTCCCTCTTCATCCTGGTTATAGATTGGATAATAAAGACCACATTTTGGAGCTCCAAAGAAATCAGCCAGCTGACAAAGCTCAGACTCCTCAGCTCTAACATTAAAGCCTATGCTACTCTACAGATCAGAGACGTGAAAGGACAACCAGGAACTTTTAGCAGCTGCCTGAGGGCAGATCTTGAACATCCGCTGGCCAGATACCATCAGTAACAATAATCTCTGGCAGAGAACGGTCCAACACCCAGTGGAAGAAGAGATCAAGAGAAGAATATGGGGGATGGACTGGCCAAGCACTCCGCAAACCAAATACAAGCATCTCCAGGAAGACCCTAAGATGGAATCCCCAACAAGGCCCCCAAGAAAGAGAGGGCGGTTCAAGAACATGTGGCGAAGGGACCTCAAGACAGACATCAAGCAGAGCGAACTGACATGGAAAGAGCTGGAAAGGCAAGCCCAGGACAGAAGACTCTGGCGAACTGTGGTCAACAACCTATGCTCCATGAACATGGAGCGATAGGCAGTCCCTCCAGAAAAACGCGATTACGCGATCGCATAATTCAATGCATAATCAGCCAAAGTCCGCATATTTATGCGGGGACCGCATTTTTTCAAATACCGATGAAACGGGAACGTTATGAAGTGATGTAATTAGGCGACGTTGAACATCATCGAAGAGCTGCAAACCCCGCGATGAAGCCATGATGAAACCGCAGTTTTTGCAAGTTCCCGCAATATCGTCGCATAAAATTGTATAAATATCCCACATATTCCGTTGCATTTTTTAAGAAAACATGCCGCATAATCGCAACCCCCAACAATCCCAAAAAGGATTAGGCGTCCCCAAAATGATAGGCGTAAGAAAGTAAAGAATGCATGTTTGACAGAGTCAACGTGCAACGTCCAACTTTCTTGCTCGCACGGACATTTCCTATGCACACATTTTATTATTTGTTCCATCTATGCATAGTGCTATGGTGTCTGGATGGCTCACTTAATGTTATTAACTCTACCAGATATTAGCTTGATTTCATCATAGCACCTTTGAATATACAAATTGGACAAACAGAAAGCTAGTAGCTGCATTTAAAGTGCAGGGACATTGAATATCAGTTAGACAAATGAAAGGCCTAATTTTATTTCTGGTTATGATAAAAAAAGTGTATTTCTGAGACAACTCCTTGTTAAACCATTTAACTATTAATTTAGTACTGTAAAAGCTCTGCATTTAATAACATGGAATATGTTATTAAATATATAAATACAATACATAGTGACTGTTACATGGAATCAGTGATACTGTTGTCGTTTGTGTTAATTGTTCATGTTATTGTGTCCCACAACAGGAGAATGCAGCTTCAGCTCTGCAGGGGTTTACGACGGAGCAGTGTTCAGCCGGATATTTCAGATTCTTTACAGAAATGAGGAGATTACGGTGAATGACTGTATGATCTTCAAAGTCCACCTGCTATTGGACGGAGAAAGGGTGAGTCAAGCTGGTGACAGTTTCTGTATGCGCACACACACAATGCGTGGCACTATCTTTGTGGGGATCAACCCATCATTGACATAATGCATTCCCTAGCCCCTTACCCATCACAACTAAATGCCTAACCTTAACCCTCACCATAACCTAATTCTAACCCTAATCCCGAAAGTCTTAACCCTCAAACAGCCCTTTAAAGTTGTGGGGTCCAGCATTTTGGTCTCTCTCTCGCATTTTATCAGTAGTAACAGTGAAAACAGATGTATGATACATGTAGTTGAATTAAACGGCCATTAATTAATGCATTTTATCATCCACGGTTCTCTTCTACACACGTTTCTGGTCCCCACTGCGCCTGTCCAAACCAACAATACTTCCTTTTCATGACAGAGCTATTAAAGCCAATTAGTTAAAGCAGAAATCTATCATTACTATGTAACTATAGACTATCTTGTGATGGGATCACACCAGTCACGATGCCAAATTGGGCCAGGGGTGTAAAGTGGGGGGTCCAATGGCTGATCCCTACTTCCGGTGCCCTTGCTCAGATCATACCCAAACTCTACCTTCTTTTTGATCTTAACTACACACCTGTAAAGTTGTGACTCTAATGCGGTGACAAAATCTGTCCGTAGACAGAGATACTGTATAAACACATGGCAAAGTACTCAAAGCCACTTCTGTGGTAGTTTCCACTTGTGTCTCCAGGACCACATTTTACCATGATGACACACAAAAGTTGAAAACAATACCTACGTTGCTATCAAGGCTGGTAATGAAGAAGTCATATAATAATGCTGAATACCGTAAATAATGTAAATAATTTGCTTAAAGTGGCGTGAAATGTCTACGAGGGACAGTTTTTGTTCATCAGGTTATGTGCGTATATATAAAGCTTCGGTGGTAGAAGTAGTATTGATATATTTTACGTAAAGCACCCGGACAGGTTGGCAACATGTTTATCTCAGCATTGGCCATTGACTTGGGCAGACTTGCTCAGAGACTTGTGCTGACTACAGTGATCGTTTGTTAGGTTCTGCTATGGTTGAGCAGTTCAACCTAATTTTGATGTTGACTTGACAGAAGTCTGAAAAATACAGGATTACCAGAAAAAACAGACTAGCCATAACATTACTTTACTCCTTTCCATCCCGTTAATCACCTCACATCCCATCAGATTGATCTTTTAAGCTTCTGATGGGGGTTTAGAGTCTGACCCCCAGCCTGAAAACTATTGATTGTTGTGCTACACAAACACTGCATCGCCCTTCCCTCAGGAAAGTGCAGAAACTGTAGCAAATATACGGTTAGGCACAAGCAAATTGATAAGTTGGTGAGCTCTTTACAACAGTATAGCCCACCGGCCCTAAAGAGACTCTTAAAAAAAAAAGGAAAAATACTTAACAACCGACACAGTAGGTGTAAAGGCCCTAGTAATGATTGGACCTGCAAACAGGGCCAGGCCCTCATCCTTTCCTGGGCGTACCTAATTGCAGTCGTTTCCTTTTTAACCAGAGATATCACTGGTTTTGAAAAGGTGATGAAATGACTGGCTGTAGGTTGGGGCCCCAAAGCAAAATATTGCAAGGGGCTAACCCTAACCCTAAGGCTGACGACCAAGTACCAATTCTTAGCTAGCAAAGGTAATCTCCTTTTTCAAAACAATTCAGTCTGAACTCTTCTAGACACCGAAACAGTATGAGGCTTATGGAGTTCACCAACTTGCCTCATGGAATTAATGTGCTTCAATTGACAGACAAATGTAAATTGCTGTGTCCCTGACTGCCCATGTTCAGTTGAAATGATCAGGTGTGTAAACCTGCCAGACAGTTATTGATGTTCTGTCCTTTATGGTTTCACCGTGGGCAAAACCCCGAAAATCCACTCTGCCTGTTTTTGTTGTTGGACTCAAATTGATCAGTGGTGACAGCGATGAGACAGGCTCGAGGTATGCGATGCGGGGGAGTAGCGATGGCCTCCGCTCGAAGCTAATCATCCATGTGATAGCCATAGCTCAGACATTGACATTACCTTGCACCATCGCTCAGCTGCTCTGACATATGTCTACAGTACGGATGGCTGGGTTACTGTGGAAAGATCCCTGCTGCAGTCAGAATGTGGATAGTCTGTCTACATGGCTCTGCATGACTCCTAATTTTAGAAGATTTCATTAAACATAGACATTAATGTGGAGGTGTGGAGGAGCTTCAAGGCATATCAGATTTCAGCTGTAAGCTCTCCCGAAGGCTCTCCGCTCATTAACCTTCTGGAGGTTATCTGCCGCTCACAGCTACAAATAGCACAGACAAAAATAGCCCCTCGTTTCCCCTGTGTACACCCGTAGACTGTATGCTTAATCAATCTGAACATCAATATCGGGCAGAACTGCAACGATTTGTATGTTTGCTGTACAATATGCAAGTACGTTTTAGACAAATGTAAGAAGAAAGAGGAAGAACTGTGTATGCCCTTTATAATAATTAGCAACACCGCACCTCCGTCGTCAAAAGACTCCATTCATGGCACTGCCTTTGTAGCTCACCCAAACCTTTTTCCACTTTCTTTTTGAAATTCAAAATAGGTGCTCTGTATTTCCATACACCATGGTATTCTATGGCCCTTTCAACATGAGAGTAATACATTTCAATTCGATCTACATCAGATTCAAAGAAAGGCAGGATTACAGGTTGTAGATCACAAAGTGAATTATTAAAAATAACTAAATCAGCATTGCAAACAAGGTCGGTTAATTAAGTTCTATGCTAAATAGCTAAATTCATTCACACCATACTGTATATAGTGTAAATGTCCATCATATGTCACTTGTTGGTGATCTTCATTGATTCATTATTTCATGTTTCACGTCATAAATGGTCAGGTCCGGAAATCCTCGACTCCAAGTCATTACTGTGCGAGTCCAAGTCGAGTCAAGTCCAGTGAATAGCGACTCAAGTCCGAGTCCAGGACTCGAGTACTCCATCACTGACGGAAACATTTTACCATGTATTGTGTTTGCCTATACAGCCCAGTAATTCTATGGATTTACGTCCATATTGGAAGATTCCACACCTCTTGATTTACATCCAATGCCAATGTTCAGTGCCGATGCAGGAAGAAGTGTCACCCCTTAATTAGCAAGGCAGAGAATATGAGAGTGGATGTTGGGGGGGAATCCAATATTTCCATTCCTGTCTGGCAATAGGTTAGATGAAGAATTATGTGAACCATATTAATAAAAACAAAAAAAAAAGGTTAAAGCAAACACACCAAATGAGAAAATATAATTTGTTTCAATGAGAATCAGAATCTATGTTCTAGGGAATCTATGCCAACCAGCATTGGAGCTTCCTTTAATCTGTTACTGTGTAGTCATATTAAAAGGAACACGCCACCGTTTGTTGAAATAGAGTAAGTGATTATTGTAAACATGACGCATGGTTATTTATTAATTAAGACAACACATGCACTGAGACAAAAATGCTTTTGCCTACCTCTCTACATCTAGGGGAGACGGTGAATAACCCTATTTCAACAAACGGTGGCATGTTCCTTTAAGCCAAAAAGCGTTCATCTAAAACACACTGCCCACACAAACATGACACAGAGAGCAGGGGCCCGTTTCAGGAAGGAGGTTTAACAAACTGAGTTGATTTACCCTGAGATGGGAAACTCAGAGTTTTCGGTTCCAGAACAGCTGATATGAGTTGGTTCAATCAACTCAGAGTAGGTTCACGAGCGTGCTCCACCACAATAAAAAGGCAGGATGAATGGAGCTATGATACTACGATTCACCAGGGTAACAACCACAAACAAAAGGGTCGGCGGAAATACTCGCACAAACGAGTTTGAACATGTATTTCGTTAAAAAAGCAAGACAGCGGCTGCTGTAAAAGAGAGAGAAGTGGTGTGGGAGAAAATTACTGCACCAGCCAATGCCGTAAGCATTAACAGAGTATTCATTTCATATTTAATCACAGTCAACTGATATTACTGGTGAAAACTGGAATTGTATTACACCTATAATTTCATTCAGGTGCAATCCTGCGGTCGAAAAAGTAAGCTACTACTATATCCCATTCTGAGGCTGCAGCACCATGATCATTAACAGAACTATAATTTATAATCATTTATTTCTTTTTAATGGCTCTCACTGGTTTGTCTCCAGGGAACACAACAAAAACGTTTCAGAGCGAGTCACACTTTTCTGACGGCTCTGCATACAGTGGCTTTACTATTACAGTACGATCCGCATCACCAATGTTATAAAGAAAACTGCCGTTTGCAAAAAACTTATGCGACACAAAGAATCTGCTGGGATGTTAATAAAGCATGTCCACGATGGTGGATGTTAGTAATATGAGGACAGATATCTACATATCTGATGGACTGTGAAAAAAAAAAAAAAATCTCTCAAATCGGTTATGTGGAAATGAAAATACATCTAGTCGGGACTCAATATCATCTCCCGACGTAAACTCACTGTGAAGTAATACAGCTTTTTCATCAACGGGATCGTTGACAAAAGGACATGACATGTTTGAAAAATAAACGTTTTATAATCTGCCTAACATAAACCAATACGTTTTTGTATTCATGCAGATAAACTGCATTAAAATGCGCCTGATACAGACTGAATGAATGAGGAAATGAGAGAGAAGAAACCTCGAGTTTCTTGAAGAAAACCTGCTCCCGACCAGGTTAGGTTAACAGACTCAGTTACTACTGAGTCTGAGGTTAAGTTACCTCTCTTTCTGAAACAGAAAACCCAGAGTTTCCCCTCATCTCAGGGTTAACAAACTCAGTTTTCACTAAACCTGCTTTCTGAAATGGACCCCTGGTCTAAAATAGGCAAAGTATCCCTTTAAACATTATATAGATTCCCTCAGAGGAAATTATTTGTTCTCTTTGCATCTCTATTTGCTGTCTCATGTTGAAAACTAACCAATAACAAATGAACTGGCATTCAAGCTAAAACAGCAGTACTGCTTGTCTTATTTCCATGACAACTGGACGATTTAAGTATGTTTCCATGTGGCATTTTCGTTATTTTGTTTGCCCCCTTCCATGTCACCTTGTCCCTATAATGTTAATGCATTAACACTGCTGTACCTGTATTTTGCAGGTGGAGGAAGCCTTGAGTGAGGTGGACTTTCAGTTAAAGCTGGACCTTCATTTCACCGACAATGAGCAACAGTAGGTTTTTGAGCAGTTCGGCAATGTGTGTTTGTGCGTGTTTGAGAGGGAGGGAGAGAGAGCGCCAGACTCTCCTTGTGAGGCTTTTATGCAAGAGTGAGAATGCAAACTAGGCATGAATAAGGGCTATTATGTCTTTTGGCTCATAGCCATCTTTTTAAGCACCTGATCACAACTTATCTGCTAACACTACACAATTACTGGGATTTGTCTGTTTGCTTGGGACAAATAGAAGAATAAATAGGTAGTTTGCATTAGCATATGGCAAAAGCCAATGTTTTTGTTGGGGAACTGCTCTTGTATGAACCAGCAGCTGCACATCAGTGAAGAGTGTTGGTGTGCTTAAACTGTTAATTCCCCATTTTTGTCATACCTGTGTGATTATAGTACTTGTCCACACTACACAGAACTGAGTTATGGAGCCCCTCGTCGATATAGCATGGGCACTGGTTGCCTTTACTCAGAGTCTGTACGGCTGTAGAATATCTAGGTCTCCATTTCAATTAAAGTCAAGATTGTGAGGTTAGGTTGTTGTTAAGCAGTAGTCCACATTCTCAGACATCAGAAGAGTCTGGTAAAACGCAAAGAGCTGTTGCTTTGAGGTACAGGCTCTCCAGAGTCAGAATAAATAGACATTTCTTTTTAATGTGTGCAATAAAATCACTTAATATGCATTTTATTAATCAGTACTCTGTAGTTTTGCATTAGCACTGTAATACAGAGTTTGAGTGAGTTTGTTGTTTTACAGTGTTTGGATTTACATATTGTTACCTTAAAAAAAAAAAAAAAAGTATAATATATATATAATTTAATGCTGTCCATTGGTGAGTGTGTATAACTGGAATAGGCATTACAAATTGGGAAAGAAGCCTACCAAAAACAAGAATTCTGCAGATTACTCCTATAAGAGTATGTTGACGTATTTGTCATTTGTGTATTAGTGTAACTCACTGTCGCTCTTCTTCCATTCCTCAGGCTGGCAGAGATAGCGACTGTCCCGTTGATCAGCAGTCGGACCCTTAGCCTCCACTTCCACCCGCGGAGAGGCCTCCACCACCACGTCCCCGTCATGTTCGACTACTTCCACCTGTCCGTCATTTCTGTCTCCATACATGCTTCACTGGTTGCCTTACATCAGCCACTAATCAGGTAGAGTTCACAGGGGCATTTTGCAGACTATTTGCAGACCTTGAATTCACAAAAAAGCAGAAAGACCCTTTTGGTATGATCTGAAAACAGGGAGCCAACTGAATGTAAATAAGCCCTGTCCTCCTTTCTAACTACATGGCACATATCCAGTTTACATTCATAACAGTGGCAAATTCATCATTCAAAATATAACATTTTTAAAATAATGGGTCCTCGATTTTTTCAGTTTCAGACATTTTCATTTCTAGCTAACGACTGTTTTAACAGCTGACAACTATGGCTGGCAGATTTTAACAACTGTAACTAGCTAGCTAATTAAGCTAACACCAGCTCCATGAGTTGGTTGAACAGAACTCTCTGGCTGAATCGTTAATGTTTCCAGCTGAGAAATTTCCATTCTAACCTTACCCTGTTTGCTGCTTAGCTAACATTTATTTCACTTTTTACATTACAAGAGAAAAAGGCTTTTAGGATGTTTAAACTTCTCTGAATTCAATAAAGGGAAGGATAGAGCTGCTAACGTTAGCCTTAACTCTGTTAGCATCCAGGACTGCCTTTGAAATAAAAGGCAAAATCAAAAAAAAAAAGAAAAATATGTAACCTAATAAGTTAATGATGTGCTTATTTTAAGCCCTGGAAGTAATGCTTGGTTAGGTTGTGAGCTCATTACACAGACAAGTGCAGCTTGCGTTCAAGCACTTAATCACTGTTAAACCCATTCCTTAAGGCTAAAACACAACACCACATTTCAAACTCTTTAAATTGTGGGTATCACTCTATAGCCCCATGCACATTGCTTCAACATGTTAAGAAATCTAAAGCTTGATAGGCCCATGGATGAATAATAAAACAAGCCGGCTACTTCAGGTTTAGCGCTGCGCGAACTTGGCCTGTGGCTCTTTCCAAACGTTACCGGACCGAATGGATCAAATGTGGATCAATAGTGAAAGGAGTAATTTCGCGGGGGCTGTGATACTCACGTGACAAACACAGAAATTTAAATTCCACTGTTTGGTCCCTAGGCTGTGTCAAATTGGCTTCAAAGCCTGGCACCAGTGTTGCCAACTCTTTTCCGATGAAGGTAGCTAGCAGCACCAGCTCCAAAAGTCGCTAAAAGTAGCTAGATGAGCTCATTTGCATATTTGTGACATCATTATGCAATGATTTGCATAAAGCTTAGTGGTTGTGTCAGCAAGGTAGATAGAAAGAAATCTTTAGCCAAATAATCACAAATTCACTACATAAATTAATATTACATTATAAATATTAATAAGGTAGCCTTAGCCTATCTGTGAAGTAAAAGAAGAAATTCTATAAAGGGAGGGAGGAAGCTCGATAAAGAATTCTCAAAAAAGGCTGGTTTGCCCAGGGCCAGGCCAAATTGCAATCCATAATATCAAGAACAGAAGAACTCGAGTGATTGAGCTGCTAGCACAGCTTTTTCCTCCTTCCTATTAGTTTTGGCAGTCACAATTAAGAGTTGTATCCGTTAGCTGCTTGAATGGATAGTTTTCCAAACACTTATCTGATTAATTCAGCTGTCAACATCATATACTCAGTGTTAAGCCATGCATTACATGGATTACTGCAGGAACTGATTGATTGGAACAGTAGCAACTCCTATCTCTCAGCTTATCTGTCTTCCATCACACACTAATGGTTTGTCCCTGCATGTGTCCCTTCCTGTTCTCTCTGCAGCTTTGCACGTACAGGGAAGGGCTCCTGGCTGGGGAAGGGCTCGCCAGACAGCCCGAGCGACCCATCTGCCATGTCTGTAGAGAACCTTGTGTTCGGAGCTGGCTACTGCAAGCCTGTCATCTCTGAGGTATGTTAACCTTTAGCAGTTCAGCTGCGCTCAAATAGAAAGTCACAGACAGTCAAAGCCTCTTTTGTCTGACAAAGCTTTTTTAAAGCTCAAAATGAGCCAGGATCCGTTCAGCTGGTTGTTCCTTTTTTTTCTTCGCAAGCACGCAGCTAAATGCCAAACAATGACGTAAATGTGATCTCGGTTTGGGGACAGAGGCCGATGGATTTAGTTGTGATTTGTTTTGGCGTGTCACGCAGAAGCAATAGGATTCAGCCCAAGAGCCGAGCAGAGAGTCATTCTGATCTGGATTACGGATCCTGGACTAGTCTGTCCCTCCGAATCTGTAATTTGTAGGGGCTCCGTGGAGTCTTAAGGCTTAAAGACCAGAGGCCAACACAGATATTGCTGCGTTGGACCATGGCTTTTTTTTAAATAAAATCTGATTAACCCACCTGCCCAGGCGTGTAGACTTTGTTCTTTGCATCTGGAAGTGATAGCAGCTCTCATTGGACATGATGGTGTAGTCTTGTCCCCTCCCTCTCATGCCTTTGTGCCCATGTACAGTGTAGTTAAGCTGCACAATTGCATGATGACTGAAATTATAATCAAATAACTGTTATAATTATTAATCATGATTATGTCTTACTTTATAGGAACTAAATGACGTTATGAATATCACTTAAACACAGTTGCTCTCAGAGCAGTATTTCCTAAGTAGTAGTACTTTAGAAAGCTGCTTAGACAAACTTGGCACATAGTCTGATCTGGTTTGCAGTGACAAGTGATAAGTGATAATTCAGTTTCAGGAAGTGACATTACATTCCAGGCCGAACAGGCCGCCCAAGGGACGTCGAGGACTCTGAGGCGGCGAAGGCTTTCAGGCGGCCGAACAGGTCGGCAAAGGTAGAGCCCCTCAGGCGGCCGAACAGGACGTCGAGGACCAAAACTCTGGAGGCCGGCGGCGAAGGCAGAATCCCTTCTGGAGGCCGGCGGCGAAGGCAGAATCCCTTCTGGAGGCCGGCGGCGAAGGCAGAATCCCTTCTGGAGGCCGAGCAGGTCTGCGGCAAAGGCAAAACCTCTCAAGAGGACAGGCAGACCGAGCAGAAGACAGGTGATGGTCAGCTGGGCTGAAGACAGACGACGGTTCAGCTGGACTGAGGCCAGGCGGCAGATCAGCTGGGCTGGAGTTCGCCAAACAGGCAACAGGAACAGAGGTCGACAGGACATGAGGGGCAGGAGTGGGTCTGACCGAAAACAAAAGGCAAGGTCTCTGGGGACAGGACAAGGGCGAAGTTACTGGGGTGGTCTCTGGGGCGCCGGAGACCGGCAAAGTCACTGGCTTGCCCGTAAGCAAACACTCTGGGAGAGCGGTCAACGTGGACTCTGGGAAGCTGTCATCGAGACTTGGGCGGTTGCTGGGCAGCTGCAGCGCTAAGCCGGGGTTCGGAGTGGCTGCTAGCCAGCCGGGGGACGCTAGAAAGCTCTGGGACGCTAGGAGAGCATGGAGACACTGGTCAACTCGGAGACACTGGTCAACTTTGGAAAACTCACTGACCATGTTGCAGGCTGGGTACCAACTGCCAGCAGGGGTAGCTGAATGCTAGCAGGTTTGGAAGAAGATGGCCTGCTAGCATGTTGGGGTGTTGGCTCACGGCTAGGAGTCTCCAAGAAGTCCTGAATCCACTCCGGCAGGGAGCTCCTGAGCCAGGGTCAAGTGGAACCTCTCCAGCGAGCAGAATTAACAACTGCCTCCTTAGCCTCCCAACCTTGAGCAAATCTCCACTTCCCAACAGCACAGATAAGCCTACATGTTAGGTCACAAAGTCCGTCCTTGAATGACTCTGCTGGGTCCATTGTGGTCAGATCATTCTGTTATGTTCAGGGGGAAATAGGTGGACCCAAATGCAGAGGCAAGGCAATCAGGCAGGCAGGCAGGCAGGCAGGCAGGCAGGGGAAGGACTGAGCTCAAGGGTTTATTGAAACACAAAAATCAGGAGAGCCAAAAAAATGAGGCAGACAAAAACAACAAAGGGAATCCAAAGGAAGCAGGCAAAAACTAAAGTCCAAAAATAATGAAAACTCAAAGAACAAACTTACAGCAAACTCATGGGAACAAAGAGAGAGCACAGGGAAGAATCCAAACCTGGTACACTTGATGCAAACACGCTGGGCACAGACACAAACACAAAATGATCGCACACAGGACAAGGGGAACACAAACACTAAATACAGAGGGTAACGAGGTAACAAGAGGCAGGTGACACAAGGGCTGGGAAACAGGTGGAAAACATCAGGCAATCACAAGAGCGGGAAAACACAGGGAGTAAAACTAGACAAGACAAGACAGAGAACAGACTATCAAAATAAAACAGGAAACAGAACATAAAACAAGACAAGACCGGAAATCACACAAACGGAAGGAAACAAGACATGACAGAAAACCAGGCTACCAAAAAGACAGGAAAACAGACTACAATAAGACAAGACAAAACACCAAAACCATAACAAATCCATTCTGTTCTGCAGTATTAATAGTATACAGATTGTATTTATATACTAATCGTCACAGTAACCTGTATTTGAACCCCTTTGGAAAAATAGCTAGTAAGTGGATCTTGATTTAAAGGAATAGTTTGATATTTTGGGAAATAGTTCCAGTATGTAACTCCCGGTCAAACCACACATTGATGTTTTTTACATTTCATTTTTTATACAGATTAAACTAACGAGATATAACATATTAAACAGTGAGCTTTAGAGGTGCTGATAAGTGTATGTGTTATCTTTAGACAGAGCCAGTTGCTGCCCTGTTTCCAGACTCTATAGCTATGCAAAGCTAAGATAACCTCCTCCTCTTTTTTTTGCAGCTGTGAGCTCCCCCATTCCATGTGCATTGTATTGCATTAAAGGAAAATACAGCATGTTCCAAATCCATAGTACACACAAATTATTATATTAAGTTTTGAGTACTGTACGTAGTGTGTTCACACAGGAAACGTGAGAAAAGAAAGCAGACGTAACAGAAGACGGAAGACATTTTGGTCGATGTACACTAAGCTTGGAACAATTAAAATAATAGTTTGACAGCTTGATTTAGATCCTGTTAGTATGAAATGGCAATGTTTTTCTTTGCATACTATACTGCTGTTTGATGATCCGTGTGTAGTACTCACTGTATAGAATCAGCATGGAGTATTTAACACATTTGAAATGAAGTGGATTTAGTTTGCGTGCTGATCTTTGAGTACAATAACTTCAGTCGGCTTACCAGTGTCAGCATACTATACTCAAAACCTGCTTAGAATTTACATGTGGTAGCCTAGAGCCTTGAAACATATGGTCCATATGAAAAGAACCTCTTGTTTGGACTATTCTCTGGACTGCATGTCATTTTGCACCGTTTTCATTTTGTAAACCATGTAGCCATGTTCTTCAATCAACATCTCTTATCTATAGTTTTCCAATTATTCCAACTTATGTAAAGTTGTAAAAGCTTTGGTTAAATATTTGCCATGCATCTCTCGAGTCCCTGAGGACGTCACATTCTACACTTTGAATCTTTATGAGCGCCATGGTTGCCCCCCCCTCCCCCTCTCTCTCTCCACACACACACACACACACACACACACACGTTTTCACTCCCACCCCTGGCTAGGCACTTTAATAAGCTCTGTGTTTAGCCAAGCAGGGGGGTTTCCTTTGATCACAGTAATGAGATCTGCTCACAAGCACCACGTACCACATAGCTGCAGGTGAAATGTACACAGAACGCCGCCTGCTCCTTCACCCTTATTTATTTAGAGCTTTTTATCTGCGGCTACACTACGTTTTCAGCACTTTACCTCTTAACACCACGGCATTGCCTCTAAGTGTTATGTTGTTATTTATGGAAGATGAAAAAAAAAAATCACATGTTGTACATTTCCATTGATATCAGCCGTTGCATCTCAAAAGGAAGGAAAAAGTTCCCTCCGTGCAGTGGTGGAAGAAGTATTCAGATCCTTTACTTAACTAAAAGTACTAATACTACACTGTTAAAATACTATATTACAAGTAAAAGTCATGCATTGAAAACTTAAGTAATAGTATGTAAGTATCATCCGGAAAATGTACTTAGTATTAAAAGTGAAAGTACTCAATGCAGAAAAATCCTCCCATTTTTGAAACTGGAAACGATCCAAACAGTTCTGTCAACCAACTAAGTGTTTAATGGTCTAATCATGTCAGCTGGACTTGTAGGCCGTTATATTGTTGGGTAGTTTAATTTATAATAAAACACAAAAAATCTTCATTTGTAAAGCAACTAGTAACTAAAGCTGTCAGATGAATGTCGTGGAGTAAAAAGTACAATAGTGCTCTCTGAAATGTAGCGGAGTAGAAGTAGAAAGTGGAATGAAAAGTAAAGTACAAGTACCTCATATTTTATATTATTATTTATATTATATTTTTTTATAAGTACAGTTCTTGAGAAAATGTACTTAGTTACATTCCACCACTGCCTCCGTAGTATAAAATGATATTTTGAGAGGAAAATGATGCTGTCAGAAGGCATACACCAATCTCCAAAACAATCTCACGGTCTTTTTGGTGGAAATAAATCATGCGCCTGAAGATAATGCAGAAATCATGTCAAATTTGCTGTCCTCTGCCAATTTAAAACTTCTTTAACAGCAGCAGTGATTGGATGCTGAGATACCACTACATAGTGATAGATAGATAGATAGATAGATATATAGATATATAGATAGATAGATAGATAGATAGATAGATAGATAGATAGATAGATAGATATTGATCCCAAAAATGAGAAATTCCAGTGTTACATTAGCAAAATATCAGTCACACAGCACAGAATATACATAAAATACTAGGATAGAATATACATGAAATAATAGGATACAATATACATACATACAATATACATGAAATAATAATAGGATAGAACACAATAACTAATATTTAAAATATACACAAGTTGGGAATACAAAATGTACAACTGCTTAACTAGTAATTATAAAGATGTAGATAAACCTATTGTGCAAGTTGCACTTAGTGCAGATGTGATGTCTAAGAGTCTTATCTAGCACCCAGTGATGTGTTTTATTGCCTGGGGTGGGAATGATTTCTTGTAGCGGTCCGTGTGACATCGAAGCTGTCGGAGCCTCTTAGAGAAGGTGCTCCTCTGTTGGACCAGTGTGGGGTGGAGAGGGTGGTCGGGGTTATCCAGTGCGACGGTGAACTGCAAAAGCTGCATCAACAAAAGCATAAATTCTCAGGTCAGGTGAAATATAGGACTAAAGGGCATCCCGGACATTGTCAGCAGAGTGAGAAACTATGGTTTCAGGATAATGACTAGTTCATACTGAAAAATAGCTATTTTTCTCTGCCCATCGCTCGCAGACTGATCCAGGCAGGCCTCTATAAAAGGTAAAAAGAATTATGAAAGTAAACATACAGATGTTCCTTCCTGGTTTCGGGTATCTTGCACTGCTGCAATTACAGAGCGCACGCAGGTATGATGATAGGGCCGGAGACTTTACCTGCTAGGTGCAAATTACAGTACATCCCCAGATACTCAGGCATTACATGCCTTTCAAAGCTCAGAGCCCCACTGGCGCTGCCAAAACATCCCAGACATGAGGAGGTGTCGCTTGGTAGCAGACCAGCTGACGAGGGCGGTCACTGGTAGGGCTGGGCAATTAACCGAAATTTTAATTTTAAAAACAGATGAATTATTTAGCATATTAGATTTTGCAATTAAACTCTTGTTTTGTCTGGTGTTCTAAATTAACAAAAATTTCAAACAGCAAAAGTACTAAGAGAAATGTCACAATTCAAGTTGATTTCACTGTTGATTTGTTAAACTGTTTGGTTAGACTTTACTTGAAGGTATCTACGTAAGAGTGACATGACACTGTCTTGAACGTGTCATAAACATTATAAACAATTCATAAACCTTTATGACATAACGCTTCTTTTAGTGTCATTCGGTTTTTGTCATGACAAGTTATGGTTAGGTTTGGGTTAAAACGCACCGCCCGGGATGGGCGCTGCAAGAGGCAGGGACACAAGGGGACCACTGGTGTGAGTAAAACACTTAAAAACCTCCTTAAAAAGCCAGGTTTGGTTATATGAAAGCTGTTAAAGAAATGGCAGATATTAAAAGCAGGTTAAAAGAACCACTGAACAGGACGGACAGCGGAAGATTAAAACTTTAAATAAAAGGTCATCTCCACACCTGTCCTGGTCTCTCCTAGAGACATTACAAAATAAATAATTAAACTAAATAAAACATATATATATATATATATCTAGAGTTATGTAAATAAATAGCCCGGCGTCGCAATACAAAAGAAAATTCTATCCCAATAATAAAAACATATTATTTAACTTCTAAAATACTGTCTGAATTACTTGCGTTAGGGTTAGGCTGACTGTGTCATGAGAGTGTCATGTGTTCATGACAGTGTCATGTCACTCTTATGTAGATACCTTCAAGTGTTACCAACTTGATTTCAAAATTGACCAAAATAATCGTGATTATGATTTTTTCCACTATCAAGCAGCCCTAGTCACTGGTCACACTCAAGGATCCCTAGCTCCAGATGAGGACAGCTGCTACAATGATAGCTGTTTGGATAGAATGCTAGTAGCTCTTCAAGGAAGATGAATGAGAGACATGATTATACAGCCGTATCAAGGCTTTGGGAATTTGTGGCAGTTTGGACTTAACCAGTGGTGTAATGTACTGTAACTAAGTACATTTACTCAAGTACTGTACTTAAGTACAAATTTGAGGTACTTTGTTTTCATGCCACTTTCTACTTCTACTCCGCTACATTTCAGAGAGAAATATTGTACTTTTGACTCCACTACATTCATCTGACAGCTTTGGTTACTACTTACTTTACTAATTAGGATTTTTGCTCACAAAACACACAGAGTTTCTAAAATACAATGTTTTATTATAAATGAAACTACCCAACAATATAACGGCCTACAAGTCCAGCTGACGTGATTAGCAGAATAAACCCTTAGTTGAGTGACAGAACTGTTTGGATCGTTTCCACTTTCTAAAATGGGAGGATTTTTCTGCATTGAGAAATTTAAGTTCATTTTCCTGATGATACTTACATACTATTACTGAAGTAACATTTTCAATGCAGGACTTATATTATTAGGTATTTTTACAGTGTGGTATTAGTACTTTTACTTAAGTAAAGGACCGGAATACTTCTTCCACCGCTGGACTCAACACATATTCTAAATTGCAATGGCGGAATCCACTTAATACTTCTAGTGCATTGTTAGAGAGCCATCTACTGGAAACGTGGTCCATATTACAGCTTATACTGTATTTAGAACACTCAAAAGCAGGGGCAGATCGTATTTGTTTGAATTCTTTTTGATTTTACTTATCAAGCCACTTGCTTCCTTCAGCTTTGTACCTCACTTGGCATTGTTGAATCTTTCGTTGTATGATTTTAGCTCAACAAATTTGATCTTCAGCTTTCATTATTTTTGAAATTAAAGATGTTAAAGGCTGGACATTTAAAAAGAAAAAGGGTAGGACGTGAAAAGCCTTTTGCTTCTTCTTACCTTCCTTTCGGACAAGAGTATTTATTTATTATTTATTCTTGCCTTTTCTTTTTTCATAGTGAACTACTTTTGTGTTTTGCATTTTAAGTTCTTAGTTTATTCTTTTGTATGTCGTCCGAAATAAACTATCCATTCATCTACACATAATGTTATGTCCACAATTTACTGTTCCTTTTGCCCTTCATGCCCCAGACAAACGTTGAAACGCCTTGGATTCCGGGTCAACTTCCGATACTTGTGAACTTTTAAAAGTTCATAGCAGGGATGCCTTACATCCTCCTCAGGCCACAGACACGTATTGATCTGCTTTTACAGCTTCACAGCAAGCTGTGTTTAGGGGCCATTTGTTTTCTAACGTCCTATTTGATCTTCCAAGTAATGATGATAAGGGCTTATCCGTTCCCATTCAGACAACACGCTCCTTTTAACACCGGGTCAGCGACGAGCCTATACAAGTGTTGCACGTGTATACTTGAACTATAAAGGTCAAGTATGTGTACATGTCTGTTATTAAGGCAGGCCATTTGCTGAGAGGTGACTGCTGACCTACATAGCGGGCTAACTTTTCCCGTGTGTCTCCTTCTCTGCAGGGGAGCTTTTATGTGCCCAGTGAAAACTGCCTGCAGAGAGCTCATACGTGGCACCGGAGGCTCTGTCGCCTCCTGCTGGTCGCACACAGGGGCCTGCACACCTACCACGCTGCACTCATGAAGGAGATCCCACAGCTCCAGCAGACTCCACTAGACCCAGGTGAGCATGGGGGAAAAAAGCTCTGCATTCAAACTTCTTGTTTTGGTCCTTGAAAATTTTGTAAAAAAAAAATAATTCTAAAGTTAAGGTCTATTGAGAATTAGGGCCTTTCCCATTTCCTAAATTTGTACCTCCTCGACTCCTTGACCCTCGATCCTCCGGCTTGTGACCAAGGAAATCGTTCTCAGCGCGCCATGTTGAAGGACGTCCCAATTCCTAAAATGCGCATCGAGGAGTGAGGATCGAGCATCGAGGAGGCTCCTCCAAGGAGTTAAAATCGAGGATACACTGATGTATGTATGTATGTATGGTGCTGCTCGTCATATTTAACTGACGTCGCTTTTAATGACAGCTCGGAGGCAGAGATGTCTCGTGTTTGTTAAATGCCCGTTGGCTCGACTCCTCTACCCTCGATGCTCTTCCTCGACTCCACGGCTCCAATCTCCTGTGGGCGGGAATCGAGGAGAGGAATCGGGGATGCACAAACTGGGAAATGGGAAAGGCCCTTAGTATCGCATTGCCAGACCCACGCATAGTGTGTTCAAACCCTTTGCACTAAGCTCCGCAAATGACTTTTGTTTCCACAGAGGTGCTGCCTGTAGAAGAAACTCTAAATCAGCTTACAATAGAGTTACAGGTATGTTCATTCAACAAACTACATCCACATGTTAAAATGCCACCTGAAAGACAAGTCTTTCTTTAACAATAAAGGATTCTAACTTTATTGTTACATCCCCATTTTAATGATTCTCTGTGGTTGTTTTCCGTTTTTGTTTTGTTATCATTTCAAATGCAGAAGTAAAAAAAACATTTTCTTTGTTAGCCTACATGCTGTACCATGCATGTAAAACAGTAAATTCTATGCACAGACAAATGTAATGCCTTAATTTAGATGTGTGTGGCTGAAAAAAACTATAATTTAATGTTGGCATGCTCACCAACACAGGATGAATTTGGATTAATTGAAAAAAGGAATGGTGCTGTATTTTTTATTGTAGGACAGTAGATTTCATCTTAGACAATGGTATTAGTTTAAAGTGCCGATATTATGAAAAAAACATTTTTTCTGGGATTTGGGGTGTTCTTTTGTGTCTCTGGTGCTTCCACACGCATACAAACTTTGTAAAAAATCCATCCATGCTGTTTTGAGTGAGATACGGTTTCTGAATGTGTCCTGCCTTCAGTCTCCGGGTGAGCTGTTCAAAATCGGCACGGCTTGTGAAGTCACAAGCCGAAAACGAGCTGGCTAACCGCAACAGTTCGCTCATAGTGTTAGCATTAACGCTAATGCTAACGCTAGCATGCTACCTCGTTCTCAATAGCAAAGCACTGCTACAACACACACAAGTTCACCATAATCTACAAAAGAACTACTTCCATGTGCGCCCTCATTTAGAAGTCTCCCAGTTAATCCTGCCTTGTAACTGACCGAAGTTGGAGAAACAGCCTTTCTTTTACTGTCTATGGAGCTAGCTAGCTGACATGATCTACATCTGAGCTACTGCACCTGTGCGAGTGCAATCAAAGATAGTACAGAAGAAGAAGAAGAAGAAGAAAAAAGGTCTCACTCTGTAGCTAAAACAGAGACCAGGTGATAAGAGGATCTGCAACAGTGAGAGAGAGCGGTGCAATACAACAAAAATATGGTGATTTTTGAAAAATAAACCATGTAAACCTATTCTGGTACAACCTTAGAATACAATTATGAACCTGAAAATGAGCATAATATGGGCGCTTTAAGAGGATGGATATGATTACAATATATTATTGGTGACTAAACACAATGTTTTGGTATGTAAGACCAAATTACTTCATATCCTATGGTCCTGTGATAAGGTCCAGGAATTTTGGACCGGGATGCATGATAACCCAGGTTCCATTTAGCTTAAAACTATTGTTCTAGGAGATGGATCAATCCCAAACGGGATGGTTAAGCACATAAGAAGCTGGGTCCAGACTAGTTTAATGACAGCCAGACAGATTTTTCAAAGAGGATGGAGGAATGAAGGGGTGCTGTCAATCCAGGAGTGGGCTTGTGAGATGGCCAGGGTGGCGGCGTTTGAAATTAAGGTCATATAAACGGTTTGCCAGATTGAGTGTTTACACTAGAAAATGGGGAAAGTACTTATGCTTTCTGGAGGGCTCCTAAGAAGCCATGTGCTGTGGAAAGGCATATACTGTATGGGCTTTGAATTTTAGCACATACAGTATACATAGTTTATATGGTTTACAGTTTTTTGTCTATTTTGATATTTTATTGCATTATCTTGAATATTATGGTTATTATTTCATCGTGTCTTAGTTTTTGTCTAAGGAAGTGGGGATGACGAGTGTGTGTGTGTGTGTGTGTGTGTGTGTGTGTGTGTGTGTGTGTGTGTGTGTTGGGGGGGTTTGGGGGGGGGGATGTTCATGTTGTGAGCTGTATGTTTTATGTTTTGAAAAAATGGATAAAAACATTGATTGATGAGTTTAACGTGAGTTTTCAGGCAGACTAGAGACACTACTGTATATTGTATCGTAGGTATAAATATGTTAGCAGAAAACCCAAGGATCCTAGAATAGAATGCTGTTGCATGATGCATTCACTCTGATATTATAGGAATCTTATTTCATCTCCCCCCTCTCTGTCCCCTTCAGCTGCAGGAAGGCCATGAGAGGGTAGCGGAGCAGATCAGCAGGGATGTGAGCCAGCTCTGCTCCCAGCTGGCTGCTCTGTGGAGCCGCTTCCTGGAGGTCGCTGTGCTCAACCCACACATCCTCTCTTATCTGGCCCAGGAGCACCACACACTCAGGGTGAGAGTGACACTGCATCAAAGGCATGCTTATACAATGCTCAAACGCCAACATGTTCCTGTGTGTTCTGCGCCACAGTCCAGATAGTCTCCATATTAGAGTTCAGTGATGACCATTTGTGCTGATGTGTTTAAATTTAGCCATTTGTATCCTCAGCACCAAAATACAAAAATGAACAACAATGAAAATGGTTTCATAACCATTGGTTAACATGTTTAAATGCTTTAACGTTCCAATTTTATTTTTATTTTTCTAAAACTTCAAATAAACCTGTATTCACCCTCTGTCTGAAACGCTCCATTTTAGCTGTCTGTCTATTTAAGCCCCCCTCCTTAAATGCCCAGTCTGCCCTGTTTGGTCAGTGTTCCCGGGTCTTTCAAATCTCCACTCATGGAATCTCTACGGTGGCCCTGAAGTGCAAATCACAACAGAAAATAGAAAAACGCAACAGCAAATCATAAAACACAATGGCAAATAGGAAAACAGAACGGCAAATATGAAAACACGACAGCAAATAGGAAAACACGACAGCAAATGGGAAAACACGACAGCAAATATGAAAACAAAACGGCATTAACTTCTACCGGAAAAGGTAGGGCCTATCTAGCAGAGGACGGAGCCTCCTGATTGGACAGACGGACTGTCTCTCTGTGTTTTTCACCTCTCCTTCCTGTTAAAAGACAGACAGTCCGTCTGTCCAATCAGGTGGGTCCGTCCTCTGCTAGATAGGCCCTACCTTTTCCGGTAGAAGTTAATGCTGTCGTGTTTTCCTATTTTCTGTTGTGTTTTCCTATTTGCCGTTGTGTTTTAATATTTGCTGTCGTATTTTCATATTTGCTGTTGTGTTTTATGATTTGTTGAAGTGTTTTCATATTTGCTGTCGTGTTTTCATATTTGCTGTCGTGTTTTCATATTTGCTGTCGTGTTTTCCTATTTGCTGTTGTGTTTTCTGATTTGTTGAAGTGTTTTCATATTTGCTGTCGTGTTTTCATATTTTGCTGTCGTGTTTTCGTATTTGCTGTCATGTTTTCCTATTTGCCATTGTGTTTTCCTATTTGCCGTTGTGTTTTATGATTTGCTGTTGCGTTTTTCTATTTGCTGTTGTGATTTGCACTTCAGGGCCACCGTAAATCTCTGCACCATCATTACAGCCTGGGATTGACTGTAACGGCACTGTACCAGCACTTTCTACCTATATATATATATATATATATTATAGTTCGGAAGTACTGGAGTCCTGATGGACGTGCTGTGACACCAGACCCTTCTCAGTTGTAACTGAGAGTGGGTCTGGGAAAGGTTAATTCACAGCTCATTTCCAAAGGGCGTCATCAACGAACGCTGCTCAAATGCCTCTGGGCGCAATTGGATAGACCTTCAACCAACCAGACCAACGATCCGGGTGACGTAGCAGCGACAGCGGCATCAACGGGTTGCTGCACTTTGGTAGCCGTCATGTAAAATGTAAACAAAAAGCTGCTTGCCGTCGCTGCGCTATCGTCATCGTGTAAAGCCCGCCTCAATGGTTGTGATTGGTGCTTCGATTTGGAAAAATTGGAAATGGGCTTGAATGGGCTCTTGGCCAGGCTGACTTGCGGAGCAAATCTCAAATTTTTCCCAGGCTAGCGTTTTGATACTTTCACAGTATTTAATTAGCAACACAATTTGCTTTATAATAAAAAAAGGCATGGTGATCTCACTTTTTTACAATATGGGACCTTTAAAAGTTTTGCAAGCTATTGAATAAAGTTCTCTCTCATCAAACTGAAATTAATGAATAATAAAATAATTTAAAACAGCTGTAATGAGAAAGAAACCTCGATGCTGGACCACAAAAAGGGTATTATATGAATTTTAATGTCAAAGGTCAGATGTATGACTTAAACTTACCGAACTCTGGAGACTCTGGAACTCAGAGTGATCTGTGATCTGCAAGCTACAAAGGGAATTAGGGAAATGATAAGATGCAATTCTAGTCCTCAGTAGCTTACACCCAGCTGAGCAAGTTAATATGATTTTCAATTAAATTTCTATCCAATCACTGGGCTATTTCATATGACTATTTGCTTCACAGTGGAGTAGCTCTCAAGGCTCTCACATGTGCCATTGTTTCATCTCAGTTGTCTGAAAATAATGAACATGTTTGCTTTGATATTAGATTACCCCAAGGGGATATTGGCATGCCTCCACCCACCAGGGGAGTATGGATTTCAATTAACACTTATTCTGTAATTATTGTGGGGTGAAAATACACCAGAAAGAGTCTTCCTAGAGATGTGCCTGTTCAAAGTGGCCGGCCTTATATGATGATGGATTTCTAATTGGAGCTGGAGAATTAAAAAGCTTTTGGATCAAGCTTGTGTCAGAGACCAGAAGAAGTGATTTGAATCCCTCTGTGTGCAGACCTTGAATGTTTGACTCAATGCGACTGACTGTTGAAAACTGTTTTGTTGTCTTGTTTCTGATAGTCTCGCATTACCAGACCTATATCCACAGTGCTGTAGAGTAAGGTCTGGCTACACCACAGATACAATCTGGGATAGAAGAAAATTATTTTGCATTTCTCTAAACCAATTACAATTGACTTGGGTGGCGCTAAGCTCCGGTGTCTCTGCAAATTAGTCTCGGGAAGGAACTTGTTGTCGCAAAAAAAAAAGGCCATATGAAATATGAAATGAAGTTAACTGTTTACACAATACAGTAACGTGAGCTATTTCAATTTGCTGGATACATGGTTAAATCTAATTTGCTCTTACCAGTGTATAGCCATGTGTACTTCGTCCACAGCAACCCCTACCAATCGTCCCAAAACGTCCGTTAGATCGTAAATGTCGTAAACATACAGTATTCTTTTAAGTCTTTACAATCATTTCCCGAAAGAACATAGCAGGCCTGCCTAATTGCACAATCCACATTTCCTTTCAAACTTGCCATTTTAAGCATGAAACTTGCTAGCTCAAAGTTTGTTGTTGTTTCCAGTAGCGAAGGTCTTTTGAGAACGGCAACACACAGAGCGGAAGATGAGGGGCAAAGCCTGATATCATGTGCCAGATTAGTCAGGCTTTATCCTGAAAATGTACTTCCGTTGATCCAGACTATGTTTCTGATAACACCCAGGTCAGGAGGTTCTCAGAGGCATACTTCTTCACCGAACACCCCAAAGAGATATCTCTGACTTTTGAAGAAGAACTGTAAGTATCAGACTTCTCGGGGAAAGTATAATTCCTTCTATAAATCGAGAGAAGTGTGTTTGTAATATTATTCTGCTGATTCAGAATCAACAGACATGGCCAGATAGCTGCAGAAGTGCGAAGCTCAGACTACCTGACCAAGATGCCTCCTTTACCTGTTGAGTGCCTAGACATCGATGGAGACTGGAACAGCCTTCCCATCATCTTTGAGGACAGATATGTGGAGTCTCCTCAAGCAGGTGTGGCTAAAAATATTATCATATTTAAACCTAATCAAAGATTTTTCTTTTCAAGACAAAAGTTATACTCCAATGTCCTTGTCTTTCCAGAGTCGGTATCACATGTGCCAACCACTGATGGGCAGAACAACTCACGTCCCGCCATCACTCATGCCGAGATTTTTGAAAATGGCCAGGGAGCCAGATCACCAGCAATTCTCCAGGATCCCTTGGACAGTGATGACTGCATGGACCTGCCCACATATGTCTCACTCATGGCAGAGCAGAGTAAGACCAGTACCAACATCAGAAGTACCCAGAACCTCATCCGTACCGCGGACAGTACTGAACCCTCTATAGCAGAGGAAGAACACTTAAAGGAACCAGGTGAAGAACAAGGCCGGGTTGAGGAAAGCTGTAATCCAGGCCCAATGTACATCGCAGTTAAGCCTTGTGATGTGGATCCATGTAGAGGAGAAGCAGTCCAGGTTCTCTCCACCAACCACAATCCCCTCACAGTCTCCAATAAGAGCTGTGATGAGTGTCCTGCTCATCAAATAACAGAAAATATCATCCCACGTTGTGATGCCACAAATGACAGCAATGCAAGAGAGAGTGAAAACAATGAAGAGGAGTCTGATATTGCCATGCCATTAAACCACTCCATGGATGACGAGAGTGAGGATCTTCCTCTCAACAGCTTACCCGCAGCCTATGGGCATCCAATTATACCTTCCTTTCCCGGTGATCACAGAAAAGAGATGACTCAACGTGGAGGTCTGGTCGGCTCCAAGATCATGAAGCGCTCTTCCTCAGTTATTTCCGACTCAGGTATTGAGAGCGAGCCCAGCTCAGTGGCCTGGCCCCTGGAGGCCGCACTGCGAGGCCGACCTCCGTTAGACTTCTCTAGTGAACGGGAGATCCCACAGCAAATAGTGCGTCGCCACCCAGCCCATCGGAGTTCTCTGGAAGGCCTGCAAATGGAAAGCAACGGCAGTGGAGGTATACAGGCCTCCCTCACCTCTATTAGCTCCCTGCCCTACGAGGAGGACCAGCAGCAGAGGCAGCTCAGCAAACTGACCAAGTCAGTCTCTGCACCGCAGATAAACAGCCCTGAAGACACTGAGGAGGACCATGTGCTGCTCACCCAGGAAACAGATAATCATAGCTTAGTGCAACAACAGGATTCATTGAAGATAAACTGCTCTTCTTTGAACAGCAACCTGGATTTGGAGCAATCTCAATCATCTCTATTAGACCCGAGTTCAATGGAAAATCTTGGCAATATCCTCAAGGAGAATATTAGCTCTGAAAAGTCAAACCCTCCACAGTACCTGTCAGAGACATACAGCACCAAGTCAGTGTTAAGTGGTGTGTCTGATGTGCTGCTTTTACAAGTGTCTGTAGAGAGCCCTCATGTGAAGGGAAGCGCTGTTATTGGCAGCCAAGGGGAGAATACAAAACATCAAACACACATCAGTGGAGTAAGCGCCTCAGTGGAGGATGTGCATCTCGTTGAAACGGAAGCAGTGCCCTGCAGCTGTGGAAACAAACCATGTGTGCATAAAAATCCAGCAGCTCACGAGAGAATTAACACTGGAGATGAGTGCCTGCGTTTCCATCAGACCGAACTGCTTGGAGTTAGGGACCAGGAGTGTCTGGATCCCTCTCGAACACCTCTAGGGCTTCAACACACCAATGGCCTCCCCAGCAGTACCACCGCAAAGAGGCCGAGTGACCTTACAGGGCTGATAGCCAATGATATTGCATCACCTGTTGACCTCATTGGGATATTAGCCAGTGAGAAAGAGCCTTTAGACTGCCAGACTAAGCCCTCTAAGATCCCCAACTCCGGGCTGGCCTTCATGAATAAGAAGATGGTGGAGGTGGTGAACATGTCAGTGTCCTGTGCCCCGACCTGCCTGCCATTTTCTTCTGCTCTGCGAGACTCTCCATCCGTCAGTGGAATGTCCCCTCGCCAAACTACCTCACCTATCACCCATCAGCCCCTGGGCTCCTTTGGTATAATATCCTCGTCTTCGCTCAATCCCCTGAACATGGACGACGAGACTAATGAACGAATGCTAAAGTGAGTTTATGTTTTAACGACAAACTGAGCTGTAAATGTGTTTTAAACCCCAATTTAAATCACGTAGCATGTTATTTCTGCTTCACCATACAGGTCTGCTTTGCAAATCAAACTTCCTTTGGTCCCCTGAAAAAAGTACTAAAAATGAAGAAATGTATGTCTACCTTTTGTCTGTGCATGAACAAGCAGAATGACATTGCCTCTCTGTGACACTGACTAACAGTCAGACAGCAGCCTGCTACACAACACAAAAAGAGCCACATACTTAGAACTGCAACCCACACAAGCTTTCTAGCTAGCATTAGCTTTTTAGTAGGCAGAATATCATTGCATCTCTGTGACACTGACTAACAGCCAGACAGCAGCCTGCTACACACAAAAACAAAAGACAGACTGTGAACTGCAACCCACGTTAGCTTTCTAGCAGGCAGAATGTCATTGCATCACTGTCTACGTAGACAGGCGGTGACATTGACTAACAGCCAGACAGCAGCCTGCCTGCTACACACAATAAAAAAGCCACAGAGTGAAATGCAACCCACACACTACCAGTCAAATTGCTGGGGGGGAAAGTGCCAGGGGGGAAAAGATGTTAGCAGACTACATAGCAAAATAGGGGGCCATGCATTTAGTTCGACAGCCCATTATTGCGAGACCCCAATATTTAAAAAACTTCCAATTGGACCGAAAGCCAATAGTCTGATGGCCCGTTATCCCGAAAACAACCCCCCCCCCCTTTTTTTTTGTTTATTTAACTTAGTTCACAGAAGAGCTGTGAGAGAGAGAATGTCATGTTATGATTCATATGTTATCTGTTTAAAATGTAACAGATTTGTTTGCCAGCAGCTTAAATTTACCTGCAAATGTTAACATTGATCAGGTTAAACCAATTTAGTTACGACCAATTTAGTATGACAGGGTTATAAAATATTTGTCAAAGGCAACATGTGTGTCAAGCCATTCTGAATGAAGTATTGTGGTGCTGCAGAGACGTCACGGCCTACAAATCCTATCCTACAGACTATCTTTGTTTGGTACAGAGCCTCGCAAAAATCACACTTATAATCATTTACTTTTTTTTACTTTTAATATTTTCCAATGAAAATGAGAATAATGACACAAAAAATGATCATTCCCTCCAAAAAAATCATATCGCAATCGTAATATCAGTCAAAATAACAATCGCAACTTGATAGTTTCCTCATATCGTGCAGCCCTATGTGTAACTAAGATTGGACATTATTTGCTTGTCTTTGCGCATTACTAGAAAGGTGTGTTTCAATTTATTGATAACATACAGAATATAATCTCTTGTGTTTTTTTTCTCCAGTTTCTACAAAGCCAAAGAGGACCTGCTCAAAGAGTTGAGCTTTGAGGCCAGCTTGTACAGCGACCTTCCTCTCCTGGCATCAGATCTGCCCTACTTCCCGCCTGAGGAGGACGATGAGGAGTTTGATGATGGCATACACCTTGTGGTTTGTGTCCACGGGCTTGATGGTAAGGCTGCATACAGCGGAAGGTTCTGGTTCACTGCAGTCCAATTCCACCGCAAGAATGTAAAAACCATTTGTGGCCGGGTTAGCTCAGTTGGTAGAGCAGGCGCACATATAGAGGATTACTCCTTGACGCAGCGGCCGTGGGTTTGACTCTGACTTGCGGCCCTTTGCATGTCATTCCCCTTTCACATCTTCATCTGTCCTGTGGAATTTAAGGCCTAAAATGCCCCAAAAAAATAGAATGTGAAAGCTATTAAACAGACACATCAACAGCGTACTGTACATTCTTGTTTAATTTTTATTTTAGTGTCCTATTAGCAGGGGCGATTCCAGTATTTTCCAGGATATCTATCTATCTATCTATCTATCTATCTATCCAGAAACTGTGTTTATAATTTCCTCTTGGGGATCAATGAAGTATCTATCTATCTAGAAACTTTGTGTATAATTTCCTCTTTGCTTCCAGGAAACAGCGCAGATCTTCGTCTGGTGAAGACTTTCATTGAGTTAGGATTGCCAGGGTCCAGGCTCGACTTCCTCATGTCTGAAAGGAACCAGGTACATTCGTAGATGACATGACGGCGATGGGAGCAAATTGATTACATGTACCTGCAGTCACATTTTCTGAAAGTGCTTTTTAGGCAGTATGTGGAGCGCTGACGGCCGTGCTTTTCTTTGCCGTTTCCAATGCAGACCGACACGTTTGCAGATTTCGACACCATGACAGACAGGCTGCTGGATGAGATCATTCAGCATATCCAGCTCTACAATCTCACCGTAGGCAGGATAAGGTCAGTCGCTCAACTTTAATGCTGTGCAACATACACATTACTGACAACTCTGCTTGTGATTGATTTTGATTGATTATTCTGAGGCAGAACATGGGGGCAGTCATTAACTTTGAGTAGCATTTTCTTTGGACGCCAGATGGCAGCAAAGACTGCACATTGATACTTGGACTCAGCATGAATGCTTTAACTCATGAGAATCACTGTTTCATGATAATATATAGACTGTACGAACTTCAAAATGGATAAGCAGCACAAAATGGATGAAAAGCTCTTATCATACAATGCCAATACGTTGCTGACTTTCACTTGATAGACTGTAGTCCTTTATGCAGCAGTGTGTTGCCTAGTTCCCATCAAATTAAGCTATTCATCTTCCCGCCTAATTGCCCTCGATGTGCCAATTTGTTTTTTTGTTAGAAGTTTTCTAACCCAAGTTTGTTAACTTTCTTTATTGTGGCATATTCTCTAGAGAATAAGTATCAAAGACAAAAAGCACTGGAGTGCCACAACAGCATCTGGCTCTTTCCACATTACTTCTATATTTAGTCTGGGAGGAGACAGATGAAAAGGAGCCGACATGGCAGTGAGGGATTTGGGGTAAAGCTGTAACAGTACAGTAATTAAACTAAGTGACAGACATATAGCTTTATGAATCTAATATTTCCCTGTGCTGGGAAGACTATTCATCTGTGTGGTATGTGTCCTCTATGTTACCATCATTAACTTGTCATTGCCTTTGAGAATGTTTAACCATTTAACAAGTTAATCATTTGTTTTTGCAATTGCTAATGTTGTAGACAAAATCTCCAAATAGCCTCAGCTGCAGTGGCGGAATGCAACTAAGTACATTTACTAAGTATTAAATACTGTAGTCAAGTAAAAATTTTAGGCACTTGTACTTTACTTGAGTCTTTTCTTTCAAACTGATCTCACAGAATTCCGTGAAATGAACACGGCCCCTTAACTCAAAATCGGTGCCAGTTTTACGGAATCGCTAAAAATTCCGTGATGGGCCCACGAAAGAATTTCGTGAAATGAACACGGCCCCTTAAGTTAAGGAAAAGGTTGGGACGTGGGTGGGCTTACTGTACGTTTCCATGACACGCGGGACAACAATGGGACGTTTGGGTTTAGGAAAAGAACGGAACGGTTGGGTTTAGGAAAACAATAACTGGACGCGGGACAACAACGGGACGGTTGGGTTTAGGAAACATGACACGCGGGACATGATCCCCGGTCTCCTGAGTTAAAGTCCTGTGTTGTTTGACCCATCCACCACCCCGACCAACATCCTTACGCGGATTTTCGGGCTTTCATACTACTCGTTACCGTAGTCGCTCTTAATGCTACGTCTGTGGTGGCCACACGGAATTTTCACACATTCCGTGCCACCACCACGTAATGCGGTGTTAACAGTTCGTGATCATTTCACAGAATTCTGTGAGACCAGGCTGTTTCTTTTCATGCCGCTTTCTACTTCTACAGAGTGAAATATTGTACTTTTTACTCCACTACATTCATCTGACAGCTTTAGTGACTAGTTACTTTACAAATTAAGATTTTTGCACACAAAACACATGTAGTTTATAAAATATGATGTATTGTTATAAATTAAACTAGCCAACAACATAACGGCCTACAAGTCCAGCTGACATGATTAGACCATTAAACACTTAGTTGGTTGACAGAACTGTTTGGATCGTTTCCAGTTTCTAAAATGGGAGGATTTTTCTGCATCGAGTACTTTTACTTTTAATACTTTAAGTACATTTTGCTGATGATACTTACATACTTTTTACTTAAGTAACATTTTCAATGCAATACTTTTACTTGTAACAGAGTATTTTTACAGTGTGGTATTAGTACTTTTACTTTAAGTAAAAGATCTGAATACTTCTTCCACCACTGCTCTGCTGGAGCTAGTTCCTCCATACAGAAGAGTCTATAATGAGATACTGCACAGTGTCATTGGTCAGCAGTGTTGGAGGCACTGTTTTTTTCCCAGCCGCCCACTCGAGCTGAGCTCTGAAAGTTGTTTGTCTCCGGCCAACAGCTTCATCGGCCACTCTCTGGGGAACGTCATCATTCGCTCTGTGCTGACGAGGCCTCGCTTCCGCTGCTATTTGCCCAAACTGCACACTTTCCTCTCGCTGTCAGGCCCACACTTGGGAACGCTGTACAACAACAGCACATTGGTCAGCACAGGTGAGTTTTTTGTTATTCAACAGCATCTTTCATCTTAGGGTGTTTTCACACTTGGTCCATTTCAGCCATCCAAAAGAACTCTTAGCATTTTGTTGCACATATGTGAACACTCCAAAGGGACTCAAACCCCTCTGGAACGAACTCTCCAAGTATGGTTCGCTTCAAGTCCGTGTTGCGGTTCTCTTCACCGGACATTGTGAACACAACACGCTTTAGGTACGTTTTGCCTTTTGCCTATGTATTTTAGCCCTGAGGCCCCATCAGAGCTCAGAGTTCGGTTGAATTGCACTAGAGTTCCTTTTCCCCCTTGGTGCGGTTTGTTTGGGCAGGTGAGAACGCTGCAATCACACTCAGGTGCGCACCAAAAGCGGACCAAACAAGCGTACCGAGACCTGCTTGATGATGAGGTCTCGGTACACTTTCAGTCGAACTCTGAATCAGTTCGTTTCTGGTGAGAACGTGATCCGACCTCAAACCGCACCTACTACTGTATGTGTACTCCGCAAGTCTGAGCTAACGTCTCCTGTAGTCAGGTGTGGTTAGCAATCTGCAACGCAACAGAACATGCAAACTGTAGCAGCTTGCAATTTCTCTCTGACAGAAATAGACTGCGGTCAAGCTCGCCGTCACTCGCATTTCTGTGGTCAAACCAACAGCGGCTATAGTTGGAGACAGACGCCGGCACAGCAGAGCGAAAGTCTCGGTGACAATGTCTGATTATTTAAATGAAATGAGCTGGTTTGACCATGGAGATGCAATAAAATATTCACAAGTCCGGAACACAGGACCTTCTTCCTGTATTTACTTTTTTGCTCCCGCCCCCAGACACATCCGACCAATAAGCGGAGTGAACGTTCTTGCGTGATTTGTAATGCCGCATTTTGGTACGCTTGGATCGTTGCAGGTGTGAAACGAAACTGAACCAAACTCATCAACTGATTCAGACCAAAGCAAACAAACTATAGGTGTGAAAACACCCAAAGAGGACAGAGTTTGGTTCGTTTAAAAAACACTATATGTGAAAACACCCTAAGAATATCATGCATACTGCTCTGCTTCTATGCAGGGTGTCCAAAAAGCAGGGGTCCTGATTATGTGTGTGTGTGTGTGTGTGTGTGTGTGTGTGTGTGTGTGTGTGTGTGTGTGTGTCTTAGGTCTGTGGTTAATGCAGAAGCTTAAAAAATCCGGATCCTTGCTGCAGCTCACCTTCAGAGATCACGTTGATCCACGGAAAACATTCCTTTATCTCCTGAGTCAGAAGCCAGGTATTGTCTCAGAGCGGATAAATACAGTATATAACAGAAAGTACATTGACATCCTCACTTTACAGACTCTTACTTGAAAGACAGTCTAGTCAAATATTCATGAAAATGTTGTCGTCTTTTTGTCATCTTTTTTGTCAATTTTTTTGTACGCGTCATCTCACTAACACTCAAACCCCTGCCAGCAAGCTGCGAGAGGCCTCCCCACTGTTTGAGTGGAACAAAGCAGTCGTTTGTCACACAGGCTTGAAGACGATAAGCCTGAACACACTATTTTACCCCTCCAGAGCTGTGGCAGGCTGACAAAATGATCCAAACCCTGTCATTGGAAACCCACCAGCGCACTCTCTTAAAAGCACACTGACAGGAGACTTGAGAAAAAAACACGGTTATATCGTATCAAGCCTGTCATTGTACTTTGTGATTGTACTTTGCATTTTTACAACCAATTCACTCTCCTTTTCTCGGTCTTCCACACACAAACGCACGCACGCACGCACGCACGCACACACACACACACATACACATACACAAACACACGCACGCACTCACACACACCTTATTTACTCATTTGTTTTGTTACCTTTTAGGGCTCCAGTTCTTCAAGAACGTGGTGTTGGTGGCGTCTCCACAGGACCGTTATGTTCCTTTCCACTCTGCCAGAATAGAGATGTGCAAAACTGCTCTTAAAGACAGGACCACAGGTCAGAAGTGCATGCATTAATGCTCTATTTGATTATCTTCCAATATTTTTAGAAAAACAATTTGTTTTATTTTCGCAATATCTGTGGGAGTACTGAGTACCAATCCCATACCAGTCTGTCTGTAAACATCAGTCGGTGGAACTAACTAGCATTATTTAAAGTGACACTACGTCATTTTTGAAAGAAGAAATAACACATCTTTCCTATTTCAAATTAAAAGTCAAACTAATAAGCAATAAAACGCACCCTTGCTCAATTTAATGTGCCTATTGGTTTTGCTGCTACAGCTGTATTTGGTCTTGTATGACCAGTAGGTTATGGTGGCTAATGTTAGCAAGCTTCAGATAGATATTGCTGTGTAACTGATATTACTGATTGAGTACGCTGACTCAGTAATCAGTAGTCAGTAGTATGGCTCTTTTCAACTACTAGTACACTTATACACGCATATACCATTAGCCCGTTATTGGCACATGTGACTACAATGGCCGTTGTTTAACAAAAGTTACAAAGAGCAATCTAAGTGTAACGTAACATGAGAGCTCCTAAACCTAAACGCCACTTCTTAACTACAGCAGAAGTGGATACACCAACATTCTTTTTGGCCAACCCGTTCTCATTCCCAACTTGTCAAATACTGACGCTTGGTCAGTTGCTCTCAGTGTAAGATACCGACGTAAAAATCACCCTTTAGCGTCTGTATGGAACACACTGCTAGTGTGAAAGATCGAAAATTCACGTAAGCAGGTAGGTTGGGGTGGTGGATGGGCCAAACAACTTTCACTCAGGAGTACATTTTGTAACCCCGCCCACGCTTTTTTCCTAAACCCAACAGTCCCGTTCTTTGGCCCCAAATTGGTCCTGACCCAGAGCGCCAAAAAGTGACGCAGAGAGTCTGGACCAAGTGTGAATTAGTTGAAAGCCCCACTGTGTCTAATTGAGACGCTTAAGGGGTCTTTTTGCATCTTTAACAAAAGCCAAAGGCACCTAACCAAGCGTAAAATGTTTTTTTTTTTTTTTATCAAGGTGTATATGCAACAACTAGAAGGCGGTTAGCTTAGCTTAGGGCGGGCAGTCGGACTCCATGACCAATGTGATTGGTGGAGTGCTAACCCGGAAATGACGAGCGGGATGAGCGTGTCTACGCCTCTCAAAATCTGACGAAAATCTTTTGACCTTTGTCAATCTGAAATGAAGACAGATTCAGCAACTGCATGGCCTATTTCTCGCTAAAAATATTTTAGAATTGTATTCTAAACGAGCCGCCATTATGCCCAGTTGAAAAATCCGGGAGCAGCCAGACCCACGTGACACGTTCGTCCAATCAGCTGCCGATTTTAATTTTTTGGGCGACAATTCAGATTAGCGTCGCCTGCTGTTATGGAGACGTATTACATGCTCAAGTCGGCGTCACTTCGGTGTGTTCTGAGGCACTTTTTGGACCTTGGGGAGCCGACTGATCAGTCCGACTGCCTTTTCTGCCAATGGTCGGCCGTCGGGTTAGTGTGTCAGGGGCTTAAAGCTCACTATATATATATATATATATATATATATATATATATATATATATATATATATATATATATATGTTATGTACAAAACACAGTTTAAGAAGTAGGACTCACCATAACTTTTAACATTTTTGCACTGAAGGGCCTGTGTACACTGAGATGATCAACAACCTCCTGCAGCCACTTGTGGAGGCTAAAGAGTGCCGGCTGATCCGCCAGAATGTGTTTCACGCTCTGCCCAACACAGCCAACACCCTGATCGGCCGCGCCGCCCACATCGCTGTCTTGGACTCTGAGCTTTTCCTGGAGAAGTTCTTCTTAGTGGCAGGGCTCAACTACTTCAAGTAAAGGTGCTAGTACTGCAGGCTTACAGGACAGGAGCTGTTGGTGGTGTTGTTCCTGATGGAGTTGATTTGGAGAATATGGTCCTCATCTTCACTTTGTACAGTATATTCAATGTATAAATTCCCTGGTATCAAAGAGGCAAGGGCGTGTATATCCCATTTGTTAGGATTGTTAGCAGCTGTTATTAAAGGATCCATGTATTGTGACTGTTGAAAATGCTAACTCAGAAGTCTGAGTTTGACGTGTAGCCATGCAAAACAAAACATCTGACATCCATCACAGGATTGACTGTAGATGTTTTATGGCCTTATTGATAACCATAGTCAGCCAGAACACTAACAGATGCTAATTGTGGTCAAAAGCATTTAACTATTTTCCCTTTAGAGTTGGTTTAAAGCCTTCAGTATTGCTGGTTGATTCAGTTCTTCTTTAAGGGTTACAACGTCGATGGTCTTAAACTATCCGTAGAACCAAGGCAATAGATAGGCAGCATTTAACCCCTTGATTGTACATGAAGTATTTTGTTGTACAAAACATATGTTCCTTCATACAAAAATTAATGTATTGTTTAAAATTATTTATTTTTTATCTGCTCATGTATCTACAGTGTAAGTCTATCTTAATGTGATCTTTTGTGTGTTGTTATCATCAAATATATCAAATGAAAGTAGGCTGAAGTGTTACCCCATATAACACAAATAATTCAGTATAGTGGATATCAACTTTTTTCACACGTTTACTACAATCTAACTCATTGACCTTGAGTAGTTCAGTATAAGGCTCAGTATAAATGGGCAATACAGTATCTTTGTATTGGCTCTACCTGCTGTATAAGCCTTCACTTTTTATTCAATTGTTTGCACTGATTGATTGACTAAATGTATTTATTATTGATCATTTGCCCTGCCCTCCTAACTTAAGGTTGCTACGATATGATTTTATTAGGATCCCCATTAGCTGATGCAGAACATCAGCTACTCTTCCACTGCCTGTCAAGCTTTCCAGACCCGCATGGCACATACAGTTTATGGTCATAACTCAAATACACTCAAACTCAAATTAGTCATTTTTTAAACAATGGGTACTTGAATTAAGAGACAAAAGCAGGCTTCTTATTTCTCTCTGCTTTTTATGAAAACAGTCGCTGTAGCTGCATGTCGATTATATCAGCTTATAGAGGATGTGAAGTTGTCGCCATGCTGTGTTGAATTTTGGTACAGGGCTGCCATTTTGTGAGGACACGATCTGTTTCCATGTGCCTGACTACGGATGTTACCTGCTTACCGTGATTTGTTTGGCTAAAAGTAGTTTGAAACAGTCAAATCTAACCCATAGGCCTACCAAAATTAAAACACAGCATGACGTCATCTCCACATTTTCTATAGCTAGCTAGCTAATGCTACCTACCTACATGAGTTGGATGAAAATGTTTTCTCAGGCTGACTACACTACATCATAGCAGAATCAGTTATTTTGTTCTAACACGGCCCTGTTTAGATGCTTATCTTACATGTGTCCATGTTTTCAAGTAGTATGTTTAATTAGCAGCACAGCAGCAGCTTGACCGCGGCGCTGTAAGATGACATAGTATGAAGAGCGACAACGGTAGCGAGTAGTTTTAAAGACCGAAAAATCCGCATAAGGAGACAGGTTGGGGGGGTGGGGGTTGGGTTAAAAAACACAGGACTTTCAGCCAGGAGACCGGGGTTTGTGTCCTGTTGTTGTCCCGCGTGTGATTTTTTAGCCCGACCGCCACTCTTTCCCTAACCCTAACTAAGTGGTTTTACCCTGCACGTTGAAAAATGACGCCAAAGGGGTACCTAGAGCGTTAAAAAGTGACGCCAAGGGGTCGTGACCAAGGGTCAGTATTTGACAAGTTGGGATTGAGAATGTGTTGACTACACAATTAAGGTGTGCTAGTCCTGCATGGAGCTTATGTACCTGTAACCCACAAACTAATGAGTACAGTAGTTAGTTAATGATAAGCTCCTTGGCATTGGAAATAAGGTTTCTCGGTTTCTGTTGTAGGCTAAATAGCTGGACATGCTAACATTTGCCACTCACGTTAAACTCTCGCTCTTGTGTTGGTTTTGGAAAAGCTAAGAACGGACACCACTCTTGGCGCTATTCGAATGCCGAGCATCTCTCTGACTATAGTCCCATGTACACCGCTTTAACATGTGTAGGAGGGTAGAAAGGAAAGCTTGACAGGCCTATTGTGCATATGCAGTCGCTAAACTATGATTGGATTGAATTGTTGTTGGTGGGGTGGGGGGTCAGCAAACGGTCAATTCTTTTGATAAGCCATCGCACAGTATTGAAGCAAATCTACAGTATTATAACACTATAACAAGTAATATATATGACTTATTTCCATTTTGTTCCTTAAATTATGGAACAGGGAGACAGAAAAAAGGCCTACCGATATAATTAACAGCAACTCTGCTATACGTAGAACGCGAACGATGCCCATTATCCAAGACCATACAGTACAATCTTCTGGTCTAATGACCATCACTTTCTTGATGAGCCGTTTTAAATTGTAGATTAAAATTGTCTACACAAGGATGGATTTCATAAGGCACTCATTATTTTTTAAATGGTTTAAATCAGGGTGTCATTGCTTTTGTTTTCCGGAAAACTGCGTAATATGGACCCACTGCCAAGATCTCCCTCACACGCTGTCATTTTCTATAAACCAACTTCAATATGATGCATGATGATAGCAGGGAAGCACCGTCGTAGCAGACACTGTCTTATGTTTTTGAACATATATACGATGCCATATTTTGATCATCTCATTGGCTAAATCATGTCATTTCTCCACAACCTGTCGCATTGAAGCGTGACATAAAAGATGTTTTTTTCCAGCAAATTGGTGAGGCCTGTTCACTCATCACTGAGCTGTCCATCAAATGTTTACATTTTGACATTAGAGAACTGTTATCATAGTGTTGCCACAGACGTCTCTTATCCAGCAATGGTTGCACATCTGCTGCATATGTAGTTATGTATATACAGAGAGCTATATTTAACCTTTGCACTGGTTTGATCGTAAGTGCACTTTATTGACAACCTTGAATCAACCTCCACTAGCTTTACAAAATCCAAACAGCTATGTTGTTTTTGGTTCATACATGCACTGCTTGTTTAGATCTGAAGGTAGCATCCTGCATGTGTTGTAAAAACTGACCACGGCTGTCCGTCTCGGCCATTCGACCATTGTTCTAGTCCCGTGCAATTAATTTACTTTTAATCGTGATTATGATTCCGGCTCCTAACGATCACTAAAACAGAGAAATCGAGAAAAACGATTATTTTGCACATTATGTTTTGCAAGTAAACTCTTAATTTTGTCTCGTGTTCTGAATGGAAAAAGGGGAAAAGTATTAAGGGAAATTTCACAGTTCGAGGTGTTTTCACTCTTGATTTATTTAACTGTTTCACTGATCCACAACATCTTTTTCTAAAAGCCAGTGAGTAATCGTGTTAAATAATCGTGATTTCAATATTGACCAAAACAATCGTGATGATGATTTTTTTCCATAATCGAGCAGCCCTACTAGCTTTACAAAATCCAAATAGCAATTAGTCTTCTGAAGGTTGCATCCTGCATGCGTTGTAAAAGCTGACCACGGCTGTCTCTCTCTGCCATTCAAGCATTGTACCGTCTTCAAAGAGTACAAAAGACGGCAACGCAGAGTGCTTTTTTTTCTATTCCAGAGCTGTTGCTGCAGCGCTGCACAGTAAGCAGTGTGTCACCGTGATTGACCGTAATCAAATGGGCTCCTTCAGGACGCAGAGATCGTTCTCTAAACGCCACTAAGCAAAGCTGCGTAAGCAATCTGTGGGAGCTGCCGTGCATCATGCATCATTTCTCAACACGAGCACACCCTGTATATGGATGAGGCTTGAGCTTGTTTGCGTTTAGGGCCACGCGTGTTTACCCAACGGGGTCAGCGGGAATCGATGGAGGGAAAACGTGTTTGTGGCATTGAGATTGGGCCCCTTCAAGAGCAAATACAGGTTTGAAATTTTTTCATGAGATGGATGGCTATGTGTTGGAAGGTCTCACTTGAAGGCACGGTATTAGTAGGGGTGTACATCACATGTTTTATCACCATACAATATTGTATCAATTCTTTGGAAAACTATACAATATGTACTGATAATCACAAAGTCTGCCATGATAGGATTTCAATTTGATTTAATTCAGGGCCCTAGGACCAATACGAGACGATACATAAGCCTATTTAACGCAATCAGTTACATTTATATATATTTACAAAAAGCAACTAAAATGAGATTGTTTTCAATTCCATTGCTAAGCTCTTCCAGACATTTAAATTAAAAACAAACTACTCTTTTTATAAAAAGAATAAATATGAAGCAGGAATTCCAAAATAAAGGCGCATGTTAAAGATGACGATATGTATCGTGTTTTCCCTTTGTATCGATAATATTGGATCGTTGAAGATTGAACCAATATATCGACCCAGATCAATGTATCGTCAAGCCCCTAGGAATAAGTACAGAGAACTGCATCTACATTACAACAAGTCCTCCAAACCTTAAGACGATATGAGTCGTTTGTTCCTACCCTCTAATACGCCCCACTGGAGCATATCATAAATTAGCACCCCAAGCGGTAGCAGGAATACAACCTCATATCTAAACCAGAGAAGGTCGGTCGCGGTTTTGAACGAAAAGGTCGCGATTTTAAACACGTCTTTAACGTTGTGAAATGGTCGCAGTTTGGTCATGTGTAGGCACCAAAACTACTTGGTTATGTTTAGAAAAAGGTCGTGGTTTGGGTTAAAATCACACGTTCCTTTACTTCCGGTTACGCACGTGGCGCTGAATGTGACGTTCGTAAAGTTACAAAAAAACTGGCCACCGTCGCAGTTTGGTTATGTTAAGGCACCAAAACTAATTAGTTAAGTTTAGAAAACGGTCGTGGTTTTGGGTTAAAAAAAAGACAGTAGTTCACTTCCTTAAGGTTACGCGGAAATTCGGCGCTCTTGTATTTCGTCGCATTGCGTCCTGCTTTGCTCCCGCCACGAGAAACGTAAATATGGGTTGGAATTTCTTGCTGCTTGTACAAACGACGTCTGCGAGCGTTTTTTTTTCGGGGAGGAGAGTCTTCTACATTACATCTCCATGCTGTAGAGAGAGAACTTTTTTTTCGTTTGAATGACTAAATGTGTCTCTGAGAATGTCTGTAACTGAGAGTGAATTTAGAGGTGATCCATAAATCCAATAGATCCTTGCAAGTGCTGTCAACCTTCAAAACTAGCTGACTTGAACCTTTTTGTATTTGATTGCCCTTTACTGAGAGTCCTGTTTGTGTGTGTGTATGTGTGTGTGTGTGCGTGCGTGCGTGCTATCAATGTCTGCTCATTCCTGGAACATCCTTCATGCGTTTGAACTGAATGTAAAAAAAAAAGATTAAAAAAAAGAAATGACTTCACTGTGAGGAACATGTATTTATTTCATTCTGCACTTCTTTTGCTGAATGTAAATAAAGTACAGTAAATACTACTTCATCCGTGCCAATACTACTCGAATATTTTTCTATGTTGCTGACTGTACTCTATGTATTCCTTAGTAGCTTGTGTTCTATGTAAAAATATAAATACAAAAATATATATATAGCATAGTATTATTATAAACTGATATGATGTTACAATAAAAATGTTCCTTTTGCATAATTATCTTGTTCGCTGTTTGGGTTTGTGCAACGGCTTTCAGTTTCCTGTCTGCTTCAAAACATTTTTTACTTGTTTTTATTCATTTTTATATTAGCCAGTATTCCTATCAATTATGACATTTCCCTTTCCACTTTCAATCTAGTTTAACCTTTTCTATTGTAACAGACATAAAATATTGATGGGCTCAGACAATTAAAATGCAGTTTATCAACAAAAAAAATTGACATTTCATCTAGAAACTAAGAAACTTGATTAACATTTTCTTGGACTGGCTTAAAATATCAACATACTAAATGAACTTAATTTGCACATATCTTCACATCTTCATATATATCAGTCTAGAGTGCCATTAAAATTGACGTAGTTCCGAATATTGTACTTTTAGAGTATACAGCTACAGTTATTGGATGTTCTCACAGGCAACATACAACCATGCACATTTAAGATGCCTCAGAATAAAATCATTCAACTTCTGAACTCATATTAGTATACGTTGTCTAAGTATTACATTGTTCCAATTGAGAAGTTTAACCTGATGGGACAACGTCTGAGTTAAACCGACATATTGTAGGACTACCCATGGTTATAGTTTTTTTTCTTCATCGTTTTGTTAGATAGAGAGATAGTAATAGTAACTAGTAAATGTATTGTATCTTTAACGTTAAAACATGATGTATACATATTATTTTCATTTATGCGGCCCATTGGATGCAACTCAATTGTATACAATATACGTATGTAGTAGGGGGTCCCTGCTCTGTCTCTCTTTCAGCTAAGGGGTCCCTGGCCTAAAAAAAACGTTGAAGACCCCTGCTCTGGCTGCAGGTAGACCGGTCCCACCCAGGCTGTCACCCTGTCAGTGTCAGAATCCCTAAGTGGTGCTTGTGCCGTGTGCAGGTATTTGGCAGTTTCCTGGCTCCCTGAGCCACAGGGTCCACAGAGGCAGATTTGTCACGGCCTTTAACTTCCGTCTGTGTATATTCTATTAACGAGCCCTGTTATGGGACAACAATGACTCACCATTTGTATTGTCGGTCAGTGACACGCGCAGTAAACGAATCATAGCAGCAATCCCCCACTGACGCCCCATTTCAACTGCATCAATTTATGACTTCCATGTTTTGCGATACCCCAGAGCTATAAATCTAGGCCACAACAATCCATACTCAATTTGATTTCAGGGTGTTCTTTCTCATTCCGCCGTCCATTTGTCACTGCATGTTGAACTCACGATCCAACAGAGGCTAGTTGAAGTCCCTCTACTTGCTTTTTCCTCCTTTTTTCCTCCCTTTCCTGAAATCAATAAAGCTCATTTTTCCACCCCGACCCTAAAGACATCACTCCGTCGTAGCAAACTGATGGGAGCCGAGCTCACACATAGTAATGCATTTCATTTTGCTGCAAGTTAAACGCAATTGGTTGGTCACATTCACTTATCATCAAACGCAATGAAATCACGGCAAATAAAAGCAGCGTGCTTGTTTACAGCTCAGCTCTCGCACAAACACATCCCCTCCGAGACAGATCTTATTCTGCATGGGATGCTCCTCCTCGCCCGTAAAGTGGAGGGAAAATGATTTTGTCATTAAATCCATCACTCTGAGTTGATTGAAGCGATGTTCATGCCATTGTTTGCCTTGTGAGGGAGGGAGACCATTAGTCCCAGAGTAATACTTTGGGCAGGCATCGTCAATGAGAAAGCTGCCAGTGGGAGTAATTATTGCTGCATGAAACTGTCGGTGTTTGAAGGTAATCAGATCTCACATGGTCTCATTATCTCCCATGACACTAATGTGCAGGATTTCACACTGAAACATCACCAGGATAAAGCAGCACGATTACAGCAGAACCGAACCTGCTTTGAAAGATGTCTTTTTAATCTGGAAGAGTGAAAGACGCAACAGGGGACAGCAAACCGCCACAGATCTTCCTGTACAATTATGTTTGTTGGAAAATCTTTTCTTTGAAAGGCTGTTCGTTGATGACTGAGGACATCAAAACCCCGACTGCTTTCAAAAACAAGTGTAGTGTGTTATTATGACCAGCAGACAGTGAAGACTAGACTCCTTTTTCATATAAGGTACTGCTCCATAACACAAAGTGACCATAATGGGGGATGTAAATTAATACTAGCAAGTAACTGATTTTTGGCTTTCTAAACTCACTTTCTGTCCTACTGTGATATGATGTTCAAATGGCAAGAAAGTCTGCCTTGCCATTTGAATATCATAGTTCATTTCAAAGAAAATGTTCAAAAACTTCAACCTGCATTGGTGCCAATGAAAGACATTTGGGTGTGATGTTTTCTGTAGACCGATCATTTTAAGACTCTGAAGTTCTTGCCGAGCCTCAGATATTTTACAAAAGTGTATACAGGCTGAGTAGTGACTAGTGACTCATCACTAATAAACTGATGTTATTATGCTTCCTGCCGATGTAATAATTAATATTGTAAAAGCTCAGTTAAGAATTTTTTACTTTAAAACATGCCGTTTTAGACTTTACCAACCAGATCACTCCAGCTGTTCTGAACCAGATGTTATGTTGCTGACGTCCAGCCTGTTATAAAATAGAGGACTCCCAGCTTCTTAAAAATGGAAACTTCACTCATCACTGGGATGGATTGAGATCCTCTCAGACAGAAGTCCATGTCTACTCCACAATTAGTGTCTAGCTCCCTACAGGAAATCTATCAGTTAAATCTTCACAGAAAAAGTACAATTCCACTAGGGACTGTAATTGCCAGAGATTTTTCTGCATATTCCAGAAATGTCATGTCTTCCATCAGTCTTTTTATAGCACTTTTTTTTCCTTTCCTTTTTTAAGTCAGGGTCTGTCAGAATCCATTGTGAATGAGCAATAGATGGTGGCATCTTTCAAAAACGTTCACATATGCAGTATACTGCAACATATTGGGTCATAAATATTTCCATTATTTCTCCCATTTCTACACTTGCCATGCAGGGTTATTATAGTAAACTAAAACTAAGACTAAAGTAAGCAGTGGACAATCTTTTTAGTAAAACTTTCAAGGAAAACTAAACATTTAAACTAAGACTATATTGCCAAAGAAACTAATACAAATAAAATAAAAATGAATGTAAGTAATTTCAGTTTTAGTTTTTTTTTTTTTTTTACAAAAATTGAACAGACTTGGCATTGACATTCCAGGTGATTGTGCTATGACGCAATTGCTTCCCATCGGACAATAATGTAGATCAAAGATTAGACATTAATCATCATGGCCATTCCTATAAAGTACTCCAAGCAGGTATGTTGTACGTATATGTAGTGACACACGTCTGAGACATTATCCGGCCCTAACAAAACCAACTAAAACTACTGCTAAAACTAAATATACAAAAACTAAATATTTTGAAAAACTGAAAACTAAAGTAAAACTAGCAAACACACTCTGGAAACTAACTACAATAAAATAGAAAAAAGTCAAAACTGAAATAAGATAGAGAAATAATTGAAAATTCAAAACTCTAATAACCTTGTTGCCATGGCCATAATCTGATATGAGGAGTCTCTCCAGCAGATGGTGGTACTACTCTCTGTTCACACATGTTATGTGAAACAGGCTGCAGTTCAGCAATGAAGCCATTTTGTCAGTAATATGAGTTTGTCAGTAATATGAGACAGCAAATTTACACAATGACCTTTAAGTTGTGATGTGAAAATTGTCTTGCTTGATTATCGTTAGGTAGATCCTGTTTTGGCACTTCTGGAGCTGGACAGATGAGCTGCAGGACAATGTGCGTGTATGTGCGCTACAGGTACTGTATTTCTATCCGCTGCCAGGGAGCTGATGTCTGCCTATAGGTCAGACACATGTCTAATGAGCAGAGCAGTGTGAGAGACCCGGTACAGTGCAGAGCTATTGGCAACAACCATATCGACCCAGAAACGTTTAACATTTTCTGTAGCATCCTAACTGGCAATAAAGCGTCAAGATGCCGCCTCGTCTCTCCAGCAAGTAGTGAAGAGGACAAGCAAAAACTTCTGATTAACAAAAGTGGGAGTAGAAGGCCAAACAAAACCAACATCATATTGATCGATCCTAGGGCATCAGGAAGCTAGTGAGAGTCCGTTAACCGTGAACTTTTCCTTTCACCTTTTCCTCAAGGTGATCAACCTGTTCTGGTGTTGGAAAATAGCTTGCAAAAGCGATTCCGACAATACCCACCAATTTTGTAGCCTTCCTGGTGAACACACTTGGCCAGTCACATCCATATCATTTCTCTGATGTGGTGTGCTGTAACTGTAGAGGTCAGTGAATCCTGAAACAAGATTTATATCTGCGGGAGATGACAGGCTGTCAAGACAGAGAGATGCTAAGAGGCAGAGATAGGGAAAAAGAAATGGTTACTACTATGTTGAACGAGGCAGTTTTAAAGAAATTCTTTAGCATGTTGGGAAATAAGCTATTTGCTTTATTTCCAACAGTAAGATGAGAAGATGGATATCAATCTCGTTTTGGGCATTGGGTATGAAGATAGAGTCAGGGCATGGCTAGTCTGGCTAGTCCACACCATAGACAGTAACAAAATGGACACAGCGAAGCCATAGACTTCGATGGAGACCAGTGAAGCCAATTAGAAGCATTTTTCCGGTGATGGCTGAGCGTTACTGCGCAGCCTCAAACTGAGCTTGATGACGTAGATGTGACGTGAGCAACCTGTCCAAAAGTTGGAAGTATTCTGGTAGCTGTGCCAAGAGAAATCTCAATCATTCCCAATCTTGCAGAGACAGAGAGCATGAGTAGGAGCTGTCCATGAGCATAGGAGCAGGAGCAAAACGTTGCTGAAATATTTTGTTCCGATGCTTTCATGGACTCTCTATGGGCTTCTCCCTTGACTCCTTGCCTCCATGTCCCCCCGATTGCCTGCAAGCTTCTCCTGACTATATGGTAATTTCTCTACTGTGCGACAGAAAGTCGCGTGGTTATGACACAATCGTTAGCCTATTTTACAAAAACTACTACGGGACCATAACGTGAGATACAAGGCGAGCCTTTTATACATTGTCGTGTTTCTTTAGAAATAAACAATGGACAAATAGAGTCTTTAAACGCTTCAGATCTAAAGTTATTCGCTGTCAAAGTGACGCCAAAATGAATGGCAGTCAGTGGAATGCTAGCGGAAGGTGATGGCTTGTTAGCCTCAGAATCTCCCCATAGGAGGTATGCTTTCCGGTTGCTCGCTTATCCCTTTGGTCCACACAGCATTCTAGGATGGGAGAAAAACGTGCTCTGGTTTATTGGCATTTCTTTAAACCAATCACAATCGTTTTGGGCGGCGCTAAGCACCGGACGGAGCAAAGGTGCCTCGAGCCTGAGACAATAGAAAAATGCCCTACAGCACTGGGTTGTGGTCACTTCAAATATTCAAGTCCAGGAACACACGCATTGATATTAATATTCTCGCTGTCCGAGAGAAGGCAAATAGTCGTTTTTCCAAAAATGTTCAATTATTGCTTCAAGTAGCATGCAATACATTATCTCATTTTGTTTGTATTTTATGTTGGCTTCACATGCCTTTTTGGTGACAAGATTTCCATGCATCATATTTTATTCTCTTTATCCCATGTAATATGTCGATTCCATAATGGCAATGTCATCAGAACATGTCCTTCACATTTGCCCATTATAGCTTGCTGCATTGTTAATGATGCGTTGTTTCACAGCACGGCTACTGTATCTCATTCAAAACCTTAGGGACACATAACAAGCCACAGCGCTTGAGTCTTGAGGGAATTTTGAAGCTTATTTGGTTAATCAGTATAAAAAAATTTAAATATTGTAAATTGATATTGGTCTTTGAAAAGATGGAATAAAGAAAGAGGGATGCACATAAATCCCAGTTTTTTTACTAATGCTGAAGAAGTGGAAATAAAAACTGAGAAGCATTCAGGATGTTGGAGATTCAGCATTTTACCAAAAACTGCCGGATGGAAAAGATAAAAGCAGATCTGGCACGGGGGGTTAAAAAAAAAAAAAAAAAAAATGAAGTAATCTCCCTGTAATCCCAAGAGATACCAGCATGCAAAGAAATGGTAATCCCATGTAATGATAGATGATCCTTCCAAAGATCCACTCTCTGTCATGCAAAAGAAAGGATGAAAGAAAGGTGAAAGAGGATATACTGTGCAGGAAGGAGTATCCATATGGGCTTTAATGTGTGGACTCTCGAGTAAGTCGGCGTGACTTTGTCCCTTCAACAAAATGTGCTGCACTGGCAAAAAACCCAAACATGCTGAGGGAGAGATATTGTGTCTTGATATGTTCTGAATCCATTTCATTTTTAACCACAGATTAACCTCGATCCCACATATCTCTGGATTATCCACTCAGTGACAAGTGCATATGGTGTGCTTTTCTGAAATGCATCCAAATCCAACATCACAGCCACATGTATTCATACCCATTTTTCTCCCACCGCCCCGTCCTCCCGCATCATGATCTGCCTCCTGATCTGGAGCAGTGCTAGGACTCTCGGGAATCAACGACGCCGTCTTCAGATGTCAGTGGCAGCTGTGATCCTTCTCTGAACATCACAAAAACTCCTCCGCGCGACATTTGTCCTCCAGATGCGTTCTTGTTAAACTTGTGTTTCTCGCTGCAGTCTCAAACCTGTTTCTTTCCCCGGTGATGTGGAAGCTGCAAAAAGTGTAAACTCCTTTAACTTCCCTCTAATGGAGCTGCAGCAGTCAGCCCTGTAGGCCAGCCTCAGGCTGCAGACACTGGCGAGGAGGAACAGGTGAAAGACTGAAAATTTTAATTGGAAAATTGATGATAATTGACAACGACATAATAATATAAGCATGTCATTTACATATGCCATTTTAGGAGAAACCCAAAAGTCATGGCTGAAAAGATCAAACCTCAAAAGATCATCCAAATTGTGGCTCTTCTGTTTTCTTTATATACATATATATTTTTTTTTACATCAAGTGTTACAAAGGGTTGAAAGAGATGACAGATCTAATGTTGATGAGTCCAGCTTTTTTCTGGATACAGTACTTACTCACTGCTGTATAATATAGTTTGTTTTTCGCTGAGGTTTTGATCTGTTGTTGCCTGGGATTACAGAAGGAACTATACTTCCTAATGAAATGACAAATCTGCAATGGCTCAGTCAGTGTGGATGGGACCCAGCGAGCAGACACAAGGACTCAGGTTTTAGATTTCAAAACAATGGGGTTTTATTTACCCAGATAATAAGATTAAAGATGAAGCAAAAGCTAACTATATTAGGCCCTGCAAGAGGCCAATTAAACAGAACTGCAACAGAAGTGAAAACCTGACTACCATACCATAACGTGAAGACAAAACAGGGGAGCATATGCTGCATTATCTCGGCAGTCAGAACTGGGGATGACGTCAGACCCGAGTTAAACGCGGTCCAGTAACATGTCGGATAACACGGGGTAGGGAGACTTAAGCCAGGTTAGCTATTGTTAGCAATACCAGTTAAGAAATGCATTATGTGGAATGTTTGCAAACACCGTAGCAACATGTCCACAGATAGAAGATGGACAGTACTGTGTGTACGACTGACGTAATGAGAAACAAATAAGACAGAAGTGTTAATAAACAGTATATTCATACACCTTTCACTACTGTTGCTGCCTGGAGAAGCCATGTTGGATTGTAATGTCGGGGATGGTGAGGTTCTCCCAACTTTCCGAGTCGGAAATCCTACTTCAGGCGGGCATTCCAGCTGACAATTCTGACTGGGAACTCGGAAATTCCGACTTCCCAGTCCCAACTGGAACGCACCAATATCTCCTGGCTGGTCAAACCATTTTGACACATTAGGGGTGGACAAAACTCCAAACTGTAACAACTACAAATAAACACTACACAGACAGTTTGCTACCAACTTAATAGTAATAATGCAAAAAATAAATAATAATAACTCTAATTTCCTAAATTAATTTTATTTAGAGAGACAGTTTTGAATTAAACCAATACCTGTTTTCTGAACAAGCGTGTTTCATCATATACAGTCCTGTGTTGTTTGACCTATCCACCACCCCAAGCAACCCCCTTACATGGATTGTTGGTCTTTCATGCTACTTGCTACCGAATACAAATAATGATGTCACAAAATTAAATATGTGCAAATAAAATGATTGCATTATGGCAGGCCTGTAACTGAACTTTGGCATGAGAGAAAAGGACAAATGAAAAGAAAATGTGAAAGTGAGTTTTTGTCTGCCGGTGTGGCCATCACAAACAGTTTCTCTTTTCAGTCTTTGTGATTTCTGCTGATAAAATAACAATAATAGCCTTGACTTACCATTTCTTCATTTTTTACTCAATGCTTTTGTCCACCTCAATTTGACACATGAGCTAAGACAGGGATAAATGTGGGAAGGGTGGATTGAAATGGAGTGAGGGACAGATGGGGGAGGATGAGGCGTAATAGTTGCCTGGGTTTCTGTAGATGTGTTGGGGTGGTCGAGTCTGCACGACCTTTTGATCAGACATGGTACAGAAATTTGCTCATCTTTACTGTATGCTCCCATCCCATAATCTGTGGATGTCTGGCTGTACATATGCAGGTAAAGGATAAAGCATCAAAGCCTAATTCAGATTACTCAATGACGGTCATCCTCAGAAGACTTCACTTGCCTTACAGTTACAATAAGAGGAGCAATTGGAATCCATCAATTCCAAACATGTAGCCTCCCCTGCTAATACAGTTAATTGGCAATTTGATTAAATTTCAGAAATGAATTGAGACGTTGGCTATTCATCCTTTCCATTCCATTTTCCAGTTTAGAGACATTTTTTTCACTCCAGTCTACCAGAGAGAAGTCTATTAATAAAAAGTAATATGATTCTGAGCTAATCTTTAAAGCTACAGAACCGTTAAATCACTAGCAGATGTGGACTCCCTGTAAAGATAGTCGAGTCAAAAGATTTCACCAGAGATTACTTTTAAATGTCCTCCTTTGCGGCCGTGTGATGTAGGTCAAGTTTAAGTGTATTGTCATATTAAAAAGTACAATTTTACATTCAAATGCAATGAAATGCATCTGTCCTGGCTCTCTCAGCCCAAAAATGTATATATGTGACATAAAGAAAAAGACAATCTAACCGCCTGGGAACCTCTTTGAGGAGGCTGGACCAAGCTCTGATGCTCTGTAGACGTTTTCCTGAGGGAAGGAATGAGAACAGACCATGAGCCTTTCTTCTGCAGCAGGAAGTGAAAATGTCCCGAAGCTGTGGCAGTGATGTTCCTATCATTTTTCAGACCAAGGTCCCTAAGCTTTAACATCGATTTCGAAAGATATTAAATGCAGAGCTATAGTCGACAAACAACATTCATGACATGGGCATTTTCACACAAATGTGCCAGTGTTTTTATTAATTTCTATTTTTCTTCCTATAATGAACAACTTTGCATAATGTCAATATTGACATTTGACTATGGTCTCACAGTTTTTTTTGCTGCTGTTCGCAAGTCTCTGACAGCAGTTGATAGAACAGTCCAGAGACTCTCGACTTTGCCTCTCATTAATGAGGAGAAATGTTATACAATCTCTATTTAATATGGCATATGACAGTTTTTGGACTGCGCTGAACATTCGAGAAGGCGTGTGTCGGAGATTGTGTCACAAATATCTCCTACCGCACTAAAAGACTTAAGTTGACTTATATATGCGATATATAGCTCGGGTTGGGCTTGGACAGAAACTATTCAGGTTTATGACGGGTCGGGCCCACAGACAGTAAAAATAGTGGACTTAGCATCCGTGACATCAGCCATTGGTTTGTGGACTGCTGCTTTGAAGTGTCGAGTTTGGCGATACATGTGCTGCCATCTTCATTTTTTGCAATCCGATGTGACAATTTTTGACAAGAGGGTAGGTTGGGCTGGGTAGGATGAAGTGGCCAAGCCAGTGTTGTTTATGGATGCAATGGTGCTGCGCTGCGCTAAACGCAAAAGAGGGAAAGTTGCAGAATTTCAACCCTTCTAAAGCGAGTCATCCAGCGGAGATTTACCTGCTGGTAAACACGGATCTCTGGGTACGGCAGTACAGAAAATCAGAAAACTTTCTCTTAGGTTACCAGCTCACTCTAGCGGTAGCTAGCTAGCTTGTTTGGCAGAACACTGAACAAGACATTTTCCGGCAACCAAAATGTTCCAATTAACTTTGATCAAGTGAAAACACACAGAGAGAGGGTCCAAGTTTAAGACGAAAACACGGACAACACTCAAAAACAAGTTAATGGTTATTTAAATGTACACAGTGCCATGGTTAGCATTGCTAAGCCTCTGTCCTGATTGACTGGTCAGCGTCCTGAAGAATCCCCTGCTTTATCATCTATAAAATAAATTTAAAATAAATGGGACCATAATTTACAAAATGAACATCGTGCTGTATTGAAGAAGACTTAAAAATAGTGACTCATTGTGAAACCGTTTACTGAGGTAATAAACCAAGGTAGAAGTAGGGTCCCATAGACTTCTATAGAAACAGACTTTTTGAAAACAGTGCAGTCGCCCCCTGCTGGAAGTTAGACAGAATGCAGGTTGAAGGCACTTCCGATTTGGCTTTGGCTTCACTTTTTAGGCCTGGAAGCTTCGTCCATTATTTTTACAATGTATGGTGGATACAGCATCTCCCACAGATCTATTTGACCGATAAGCAAACTTTAGCAGATTGAGATTGGATGAAATGTTAAGATTTAGGTATGTCTTAGCTGATTTTTCAAAGCATTCCATCATTACAGAGGTTAAAGCAACAGGTCTGCAGTCATTAGGCCAGGATACAGATGCTTCTGTTTGCATTGTTGGCGGAAATGCTTGCAACAGGAATCAAATGCTCGTTATTAAACATGAAACCTTTGTCTTTCTCATTGGAGACATCCAGCAGAGATTCTAGCAAAGATTAGAGCGGGAGATTGCTTAATGAATTTGAAAGGAAGTGACCTGCTGGAATTGCTGATGGAGGCGGAGCGACAGCGGCCTGTTGTGACCACTCTCTGTTTCATTATAATTTCTAGGCTAACCTACGGTGCTGCCCACGGGCAAAGAAGAAGGAATAGAGTGAAACCCCTGTGAGGTGAATTAATGAGAAGCAGGTGATGAAAGGGTTACAGGGAATACACGATGCCCAACAAAAGAACAGTCAGTAGTCGGTTTTAATTGAAAGAGGCCTCATCTCATTTGGGTAGAAGCGGCTTTGATGTTGGGGTATCTAACTGTCAGGATTACATTTTAATGGCGACCAGGTAGGACAAAGAGGGAATAACAGAAATAAATGAGGACAGTTTGTTCAAGGGAGTCGACGTAGTGCGAGATTTGCAACAGAGAGGAGATCACTGTTGATGCATTTTTCATTATCTTACTGTGGGAGGATGTCAAAAACTTTTAATGCTGCAAAGCGGGGCTTCAGCAAGGACGGCTAAGCACATGCAGGGTGGTACCTGTTGCTGTAAAGTAACATTCAGAGTAACACTCACTTTTTAAAAGGTTGTTGCTTTGTTTGCCATCAGTTATTATCTGCACAAGTATTGAACTAGAGAATGTGGTAGTGCTTTAGTTTACAGCTTAGCAATTCCAGTGTTAATATTTAGGTTACAAATAATAATGCTTACCGGGCACTTACAGTTATATTTGTTATAATACAAAGATTTAAGGCATTGTTACACCAGAATGTTTCCGGTGAAATCAGTTCATTCCAATGGAATTGCAGTGATCAGACAATCTACTTTTTGAAACTTGCAACTACTTGCAACTTTCTAAAACCTGCCAGGTTACACCAATGCGACGAGACGAGACGGTGTATCATCTCCATAGCAACAACTATATATCCAACGATATATAGAGCAGTTGGAAATATCAGTTGTTGCGTCTAGATATGAATGGGGATGATGTTAGTAATAGTGAGATACTTGCTACAGTTCCATTTCTAGTGATGAATCGGCAAAACATTTTATTTCTCTGATTCACTGCTTTGTTCTTAAGCCATTCGCTCTCTTCAGTCAATCTCTAGCTTGCTCGACCACATACCGTGTTCGCAGGCGGCAGTTAAGCCACTGTCTAAAACTCTGCGATTTCGACCAGCTGACAGTTTGTAGACATGGAAATAAAATGGATTGTGGATCATTTTATTTATATTGTTTGTAACTGACTTTACAAGCTGACTTCGCTATTGGCTGTTGAAACAGTTGACATATCTTACGTTCTAAAACCAGCCACTGACGACTTCACAACCTGAGTCGGAGGCGAAGCCATCAGGTGGCATGATGGGTTGGGTTAGGGTTAGCTGAGACAGGCCGGTTCAGACCTTTCCCTGCAAAGTTCAAAAATGGAATCGTCTCTTCAAGAATCTTTGGTCTGAACTGGGCTTTAGACATAAAAGACTTGGACAGTGTAAAGCGGGCGGCACCACAGTTGGGAGTCTTAAGTGGGTTATACTGTGGCAGCATGAATCAGATTTACTGAGGCTGCAATGTGATCTACTGTGATGACCAAAATCAATCCGGTGTGGGCGTACCTCCCTCCCACTGTGCAATATTGAGCATTGGTGAAGTGATCCGAGTAATGACTTACTTCCCTTTTTCTTTTTCAGACCAACAACCACACACACAAACACACACACACACACACACACACACACACACACACATGCACCCCACTGTCAAGGGAGAGGAGATTCAGCAAGCTCCAAAATTTACACAGTTCACTATTCAAACAGCACCTGTTCAGTAATGATAGATCAACACTGCGAGGAGAATGAGAGAGCATATTTAATTGGATGTTTACATGAGGAATAACTTCACCCATATGGATTAGATTATTGGACCATATGCCCTTCGGCACTTCATCTGTGCGCCTTAGTTGCTGGAGTTACACATAGCTCTCCAAGAAAAACTCATAAAAACCGGCAGAAAGACACAAAAGCTGCTTCAAATCTCATAAAATCCACCATATTTCTCCTTAAACAAAACAAAAATGATAAAAATGGAGACATCTAACACAAATCTTTTTTAAACCCTGCAAACGGCACCATGCCTGAAGACCTTTAACAAACAGAAACTGAGTTATGGCACGTTAATAGCTTTTTGGATTTAAGCAGGTGAAATTAGACATCTGTTCAGGAAAAGGCACCTTTGCTTTAAATTCATAGTGTCTTTAAGAATACAAGTTGCTCACTGATCTCAGCACAGAGGACATTCATTACATTACTTTGTAAATAATATATTTAAAAAATACCATATTAAAGCTTTAGTGCGTAATGTTTTGATATTAATGAACGTCCGTTACATTCAAGCCATTGCCAAATGAGTTGCTACAAAGCTAATTAAGACTATCGGCTACACACAACTTTCTCTGGATTTCTCAGTATGGCTATGTTCAGAAGATGTCGGGTGACTTTACCACGTAGAAACTCAAGTGAAGATAATTACCTCTTCTGAAGAGTCCATCATGTTTTTTTTTTTAAATCCTCCGTGTTCTCCTTGGCTACTAGCAACTGTGTGGAGGAGAGGGGGTTGGGGGGATTGGGGGCGGTGCCTGGTCACAGAAGGCTTGTAACATGTGGACGCGCCAACAGTTTTGTTGTCATTACTTAGAATTCCTCATGGGGGTGGCAGAAACTACGCACTATAGCTTTAACCTGCTTGGGTGGCATAAATGAACTGTGGGCCCCTAATGCCCCCAGAAAACAAATTCATACTTACTAATTTAAGTCACTGATTAAGCAAAAGTGCCAAACAGCCATTTTGGTTCCAGCTTCCCAACTGTTTGGATATATTGCTTTTCTCTGTTGTATATTTTTGTGAAATTAATGTCTTTGGGTTTTTGGACTGTTGGTCAGTCAAAAGCTATTCAAAGACTTCACTTTAGACTAGTCTTGCATTGCCAGATCTATCTCCACAGCGCTGTGGAGTAAGGTCTGGCTCCTCCACACATACATTCTAGGGTTAGGAGAAAAAAAACACTCTGGGTTGTTTGCATTTCTTTGCAAACCAATCACAATTGTCTTGGTTGGCACTAAGCTCTGGACGCAGCGATGGTGGCTCTGCAAAATCTTGGGAAGTAAACTTGTTTTGGTGGAACATTTGCACCCTGCAAAAGAAAACGCCACATACAATATTAAATGAAGTTAACTGTTCACACAATACAGTAACGGGAGCTATTTAAATTAGCTAGATACATGGTCAAATGTAATTTTCTCTTACCAGTTTATCGCCGTCTGTACTTCATCCATAGCAATCTCACCAATCGGTCCCAAAATGTCCCAGTTAGTAAATGCGGTAAACATGTTCTTTGTAAATCTTTACAATCATTCCCCGGAAGAACCAAGCAGGCCTGCCTTGTTGCACGATCCAAATGGTCTTCAAAACTTGCCATTTTCAGCGTGTAACTTGCTAGACATCTGTCAGGCTTTATCCTGAAATGAGCCAGACTACTTTAGGCAAACTTCAACAGCATTTGTCGTTTGGTCAAATATTTACAACATTGCATAAATGTCAATGTCTTTTAAAGTGGTTATTTTCCTAACCATAACCAAGTAGTTTTAGATTCCGGGGCTTCAGGGGTAAAGCTAAGCGATAAGATAGATACAGCCTATAATAATAATTACAACCACTGCATGACAAACAATGTTTTCATTATAGTAATATACCATTGTGACCAAAAGTTGAGCTCCGCTCCATTTATCAATCCATCAACTAAAGACAAAATTATCCATTTCAGTAGATCAAATAAACATGTTCACATGTATCATCTCTAAGGTTACAGCCACTTCATTGTCCACTGCACAAACTCCATGAATAACATGCCATTAAAATTAAATTCTGTACAAGTAAATTAAGTGAATTCATTAAATAAGATGACTCTTTCTGGTTCATTCATCTCCAAAGTCAATGGGAAGCCGCACATTACTGAGCAGCATTACAAAAGTGAAGTATATTGTAGCTGGGTGTATTTGATTTGATTATGCATTGGTTCAACAGGTAAAGACTATGGCTGTTCTGATAGCCAGAGCTCTAAACAAAAATCCTATTAGGTCATGATAAATGATTGTCTTTCTGTAAAGAAAAAACGGTTCCATCTTTCTCCCATGTGCCTCCTAATTATGTTCCTTGGCCCCGGTGAATTTAAAGAGGTAAATAATGATATGATTTTTTTATTACGATTCATCAACTTTGCCTTACGCTGCCGTTGGGAGCCAGAGAGTGCCCCGAGTCATCATCTCTCATTAAGTAATGAATAGTGATTGGTATGAAATTACTTCACCCCACTCTGCTGCCTGTCCATTAGTCCGTTAATCAACAATATGTGACTGCCAGGCTGCACAAAATCCTCTTGCAAACAAATCACCCTCGCCCTCCATCCCTTCCCTTACCCTAAAATACAATTCCTAATTTGCATAATGAGGGCCAAAGGAGGGCAATGTTTGCTCATAATCAAAATGCATTTATTCACAGGAAGCTATCCTGTTGCACCCGCTTAATTCACACCTGCTCCTTTCTGTAATCGAAGCCAGGGTTCAGGTGGAAGCACGGGCCTTGTAATGTGTTCTCATAGGGTCCAGAGTCTGAACTGACAAAAGAAAGATGTTTATCATTCAAAAAGCTTAGATGAGTGCAAGTGAATCAGGAATGTTAACCTTGGCCAATACAGTACAATATGGACATAACCAGCAATAATTCTCAAACAAGGGTTATACAATTGGCATAACTAAAACATATTTTGTCTGTTATTTAAATTATTAATTGTACGTCATTAAACTACAAATAGCGGAGGGCAGAATGCTTGAAAATGCCCACTATTTCATCAGCACTTATACAAACCTTTTATATATAGATTGTTTAGTTTTGTTTGTAACTGCATAGAGATAATCCAAATCAATACCGGCATTTGACGTAAATCCAATTGAAATGACCCTGATGCCTTAGTGTTGCTCTTTAAAGCTGCTCTGATTAATATTTAGATTTTATCAATGGATCAAATGACATATAAAGACAAGAGGCGGCGTGAGTTAACCTGACGCTCCAGATGGTTTGTCACATAGAACCATCTGAAAAGATGTCATTGGAAACTGTTTGGAAAAGGGCAGGCACTTTCAAAAAATATATGGCAGGTGATTGGATGAAGCGTCTGTCTATTACTGTCTATCGAGAGCTAACTTCAACCAATCATATCTACAAACCAGGTGATGTAGTTTTTCTTATATGAGCAGAGCCAGTTGGTAAATCTACTATCCTGTTTCTTGTTGTTAAATTGTATACTTATGATTTGTTTCAAGATAATTGTTCAGTTCTGATATAGCTCTAATTGTCAACCCTATAATATTGCCACAATATCGCCATCGAGGTATTAGGACAAGAATATTGCGATATCTAATTTTCTCCATATCACCCAGCCCTACGTGTACCCCAGGGGGTACTTCTGTAGTTGCCAAATTTTGAAATTATGATTTGATAAAAAAAAAAAAAAATCCACATATTAACATAGTCAACTGTAACATGTTGCAGTTATGTAAGAGAAAACTGGTTAGCAAGCGAGCACAGAAGTTTTAACAGGTAGCTAAAAGTAACGGCTAACAGTTCAAATGATTAGTTAAGTGCTGGATAAATGGTTGTAATTGTTGTTTACAGTAAAAGTAATGTTAGTGGTCAAATATTCAATTTCAGTCTAAGTAGGAGTAACCTATTAGGCTAGTAGTACGATTGCTGACCAAACCAACAGTTCAATTGTATGAGAAACAATATCCACTTTTATATGAATAGTGTCATACATTTGGAAAATACATTGTGAATCGATGAAGGGGTACGTGAGTTCCATCTGACAGGGCTGTGGGGGTACTTCAGACCCAAAAGGTTGGGAACCACTGAGCTAAGGAGCCAAATAGCAGTGGCATATTTCTGCAAAGAAAAAGGCAGCTCATCTTTTTTCAGAAATATGTTGATAGGTTGTCCTCTAAAAGCACCGCATTCGTTTGCATCGGTTCGGACCCATTCACATGCGGCCTGCGAATCTCCATAGGAAATGAATGACTTCCGCTTGTTTTGCAGCCGTATCTACTGTGCCAATGTGAAGGCGGCGTAAAGTCTGTAGGGGAGGACTCATGGAATTTGATTAATTTGTAACTTTCTCCCCAAAGACCTATCCACCTGTCAAATACGGAACACTACGAACTATCAAACAGCATATTCTCTTTTCTGTTATGCTGGATCAAAAGTCTACTGGTACGTTCAAAAGTTGTTTTAGTCATTCAACAGAAAACTCAGATTGGATAGATAGTCTAGCTAGCTGTCTGGATTTACCCTGCAGAGATCTGAGGAGCAGTTAACCATAGTCCTCACAAATCCACCGGAGTTTAGAATGCCAACACACAAGAAAGCGGAAGGTAGCGGACATCCGGCCAAAAAGAGGGACATTCGGCAGAATTTCCGGCGGCAACAAAGCAATCCCGGAAGTGGATGCCGGTATTGGCACTGAGAGGCTCGGCTCAGAAGGAGCTTCTACCCTCAGGCCAACACCCCCTCCAATCATACATTATTACTGTTTTAATGTACACATGGAATTGTATTTCATATGATTTAATGTGACAAATTAATCGATTGATTGATTTTTTATTGATATATGAATCACCATAAGTTTTTATAATAGGTTGTTCCATATTATTTGATGGTTGGTGGAGTATGTCTGGGTGAGTCTGGGCATAATTTCCACGTCCATTCTTTTATCTGCCGCTGCACGCCACAGACCTCAGGTGCTAATCCTGATTAGCATCTGGCTGTGGCGTTTCTGCACTGCACCTCCCAGAGGTCACTTGTCAATCAAGCAGTGTGTTTGGTATGTCTCTTTGATTAACTCTCTGACTTTGTGAAGGCAGCAGCACTCTTTTCTTTCACTGTGTTCAGCCAAAGTAGCTTCTGCTGCTCAGGCCAAGTGGCTATTCTGCATTTTTTTTAATATCCTGTGCATCTGAGGGGTTTTCAACGTAAAAGTCAACCATAATCCAGCGAAAGCTTTTTATGACATTGGTCCATATTTTATCTTAACGGGCATATAGTAAGGGTGTAAATCACATTAAATCACGATGCGATTCGATTGTTTGGACAACGATGCGATATTTGCTGATATCTTAAAGTCTGTCAAGATACGATTTCGATGCGATTCAATTCAAGGGGCTGTGATTGAAATGAGACAATATCATCTGCCCATTTGACAAAAAAGCAACTAAAATATGATTTGACAATTTTATCTTTGCGCTCTTCCAGACATTTAAATTAAAAACAAACTACTTTTTTTTTTTTATTAAAAGAATAAATATAAAGTGGGAATCTAAAATAAATGGGCATCTTACAGACAGATGTGTATCAATATTTTCACTTTGCATCAATGATATTGGAAAGTGGATCATTTAATCCATATATCGATCCAGGTCGATGTATCCTCACACCCCTACAAAATAAATATTCATTTATATCAAAATGTCATTTGCTTAAAATCATGACACACTGATGTTTCAAATGGAAAAAAGATAAGTTTACATTGCTGTCTTCTTGTTTCAGGTGACCTGCAGTCAGAACAACTCCTGTTCATTATGAGCACACCACAAATATGACAGTCCCAGTGAAACATGTAAATATGAACATGCCTTGACCTAACAAGGACGTCTTTTTAACCAGCATCATTCTATATGATGAAATGAGGAAACAGAACCCTTATCCATCTCCGCCAGAAAAACAAGCAGCCTAATAGAAGAGATAAGGTCAACAGCAAATGTCAAATGTATTTGCCGTCCAGAGGCCGACAGATTGGCCAGTATTCAGCGTAAAACACAACAGGTTCCCATTACTGAAACATTCCCTCACATCCCATGTTGAGCCCCTTACTCGGGTTTAATTGTGTGATAATAAAAAAAATGAAAGGAAGGAGTTGCAGGAAAACTCCCGCTAAACGCTACACGGTGTTTAGGGACAGTAGAGGTCATGAACAACGACAGATTGCAAGCCTACAGCATTAAAGCAACACTATGTAACTTTTAGCGCAAGCTGTAGTTCCAACGAGACAACCTGTAGGGGGACCGAAGCGGGAAAAGTTACATAGTGTTGCTTTAACAGAGGTGGAAAGAGTACACAAATATTCTACTTAAGTAAAATACTATAACTTTGAATAACTTTTACTAAAGTACAAGTAAAATGAACGGTAGGGCTAAGCAATATATCAATATTATATTGATATCGTGATATCAGACTAGATATCATCTTAGATTTTGGAAATCGTAATATCAAATATGGTTTAAGTGTTGTCTTTTCCTGGTTTTAAAGGCTGCATTACGGTAAAGTGATGTCATTTTCTGTGTTACCAGACTGTGCTAGTTCTAGTCTGTTCTACTATTATTTTTACCTTTACCCACTTAGTCATTATATCTACATTACTGAAGATTATTTATCTTAAATCTCAGTGTGAAGATAGTTTGTTAAAGCACCAATTGTCAACCCTATAATATCGCCACAATATCGACATCGAGCTATTAGGACAAGAATATCGCTGTATCTGATTTTCTCCATATCGCCCAGCCCTAATGAACGGTATACGCAAGGGATAATGTAGAGCAAGGCGGTTGTTATAGCGAATACAACCCCGACAGGGTGATCGGGTCTTGAATCAGCCTGAAGGGGTTGTATTCACTATAACAACCGCCTCGCTCTACATTATCCCGCTTATTACATGACTACTTACCAAATAAATCAATAATTTGACGCAAAATATTGATTTAAAAAGGAGTTTATTGATTTAAATACGATTGTATTGCTTCCGCTAAAGAAAATAGTCCGTTCCGTCTCTACGGTTGGAATCCTGCCTCCAAAGCAACGTAAACTCTGTAGCTGTTTAACGCTCTGCTATGCATGGCAATGGTGTGTTATACTTAGCAATGGTCTGTTGTCAAGAAAATAACAGATGGCAGAATACCTTAGAATTCAACCAAGCCATGTAATAAGTAACTTTTAATGTTTCTGAAACTGTGTCACTTTTCATGTGATGATCATGAATGACCTGTAACCCCAAACGAGACTAAGAGTGAAAAGAACGCTATTTTTATATAGTTTTTATTAATGCCTTTGCAAATGCTGAAGGAGAAAGTGAAAGACGACGAGGGTGAAACAGTCACACTCGGTCGGGCTTTCAACAGATGGAGACAATTACAGTATTGTAAATGATTCAAAACCGACCCTGAATTGGCCCTCAGGTATGTTTTATGTCTATTTCATTCATGAAATAACTTATCATGGCGCATGGTTGTACGTCAGTAGCCGACATTAAATGACTTCCCCCTTCCATTTAGTGCGGATGTGTTATTCCTTTTACTCCCTGTTTGTGTTGGCCTACTATTTTCTTTTCCCTTGTCCCCCTGCACTTGTGTAAAGCGTCTGTGGGTTTCATGAAATGCGCTATATTAATCTAAGTTAATTTAACGTTGGTTGCTTCAACAAACTCCTAATGCTTTGGCTCCTGACACAGTGACAGTGATACCCGGTTTAGCTCACGATACATCCAGCATAAGTATCCAACACTTGAAATGTAACTTATTCTCTTAATGTAAATGAATGATTTTCTGTCCGAGCAGAATATACATTGCGACTATATGACCTCCCGGTAACGCTAACTCAGTAATCTACAGTGAGCAATACAGCAGGCTTGGTAAAAACACGCCCCTAGAATCAACACAAACTGAAAGTTACATATAGCCACCTAAAGTAAAAGTAAAATTACAGATTTTAAAACCTACTTTAAAAGTAAAAGTATACAAAAAAACAACTCAATTACAGTAACGTGAGTAATTGTAATTTGTTACCTCTATACCTCTGAGTACAAAGCAGGGATTTTCCCTTTGCTCATTCAAGGCTCGTGCGAGCGGAAGAGCTCGAGTACAGGAAAATAGAGAAAATACAATTGATTGTGGCGCTCCTTGCTGTTATCCACAAAAAAATGAGGGAACTGTGAGCGACTAAGTGAGATGGATTCTCCTCCTCTGTTCGTGAAAATACAGTATATCATGCGAGAACATTCCTAGATGGTATTTACTGTCCGTCTGCTGTGCATGGCAATCATGAGGGAAAAATTGCTCTATACAGTAACACATCTTATATTAATTGCACGGTGACCTCACATTCTCTCATGTCACTGTGTAATTCCTGTGCTTCATTACATGTATAATGGAAGGTGAGTGTTTAAAAAAGAGTGCTGGGACGATTTATTATTCTCTCCAAGGTCCAAACTGTTGGAGATCAATAGAACAAGAGTTACTGTAGGAGAGAGCTATGGGTGCAATGTGTCATAATTTTAATGAAATATAGATTTGGGACTATTAAACAGCTTGAATTGCTCACTTTTTCACTGCTAAACAAAGTCATCCATTCAACTGTTGAAGAAAATCGATAACTTGCTGTGACCAATATGTACCTTTCAAATGTGGGTACAGTTACATTGAACAGTAGCTAATAAATCAAAGCAAAGGGTACAGCATCTTTTATAGCCATCACATCGATATATAAACCTCTGTGGCTCTCAGCAGAGTCTCCAGCAGAGTCTTTCATTACGGAGCACAGCTGAAACAAAACAGTCCTCGCCAGCTGCATATTGTGTGCAGGTCTGCGCAGGATTGCTTTGGTTACTCTATATTAACCCTGTTAGTATGGTCACTATGAACTAACAACTCTATGTTTGGTCATAGCTCAGCACATGTCAACAGCATGACTGGAGAGGTTGGTATAAAAACAGCTTTATTGAGTAAGACTACAACACATTCTCACTCCCAGCGTGTCAAAAAGCAACGCTTGAGATTAATTCAATTTTAAAGTCTTACACAGACTGCATTACTCCACAACCAAACTTAACAAGATTTTTAAATCAGTTTCACCTTAGTCTATATCCATGACGTTCCACTTCCGGGATTGCTCCGGAATTGCCGCCCGAAATTCCGCCGGATGTCCGTTACCTTGGGCTATCTTTGTGTTGGCATTTTAAACTCCAGTCGACTATGGTTAACTGCTCCTCAGATCTCTGCAGGGTAAATCCACACAGCTAGCTAGACTATCTGTCCAATCTGAGTTTTCTCTCACACGACTAAAAGAACTTTTAAACATACACACGTTCCACCAAAACAAGTTCCTTCCAGAGGCTATTTTGCAGTGGCACCGTGGCTCTGTCCGGCGCATAGCGCCGCCCAAGACGATTGTGATTGGTTTAAAGAAATGCCAATAAACCAGAGCACATTTTTCTCCCATCCCGGAATGCAGTGTGGACTAGCCAGACTCTCCTCTGCAGCGCTGTCGTGGAAGGTCTGGAAATGCGGAAATGTCTATACAACATCTATTCCTCTATAGTTTGTTTGTTTGGAGATGCATATTAGGTAAATACAAAGTAAAAATACATGCAATATAATATTAGCCAGCTATAGAGTGGTGCAGAAATGAGACCTAAAACCCGGAAACAAGTTTGCAGTTTTGCACTTCCGGTTCCCTTGTCTCTAAGTCCAAGAATTTTTTTTAATGGGTTGGTGGTTAGATGACTGAAATAAGGTCTGTGGTTAACACAAGCTTAATTTTTGTTCCTGTTTTGTTCTACAACATAAAATACGTCAGTAAATACCCCACTCGTGAATGTTGAAGCTTGTACTCGTCTTTAAACAGGCGGATGCTAACAAGCAGCTAACTATAAGCGGTTGAAAGCTAGTTGTGTAGTTTCTTTATAGCCTAACGTTAGCTTTTTACTTCTGGTGATTGCATTTATGCGTCAAAAATCATAAAAGTGGTGCAGATTATCTTGCTGAACAAAACGTGCAAGTATCATAAACTTTTGTTTGCCACAGACTATTTTTTGCAACAATCCAACATCCAATGGAAAAAATTCCATCTATTCCTAGTAATTGTGCAAGTATAATTCCGATATTACTGTGACTAACTCAACATCAAAACTACTGTACTTCAGATACAGCGTGCACAGAATTTACTCTAGTCCACTTAATACTGATAATTTAGCTTTCTCTTACAGCAGTTTTTTCCCAAAGAGCTCCTGAGTACAAACTGAGTTGAGAGCCTTTTGCAGTTTCGTCCAAGTCATCGTATGTTATTGCATATGTGATATTACGACACGGTCCAGCTTCTGTAAACCCGCTGTGACATTTTAAATAAATGTAAAAAATTTGAAACGTCTATTCACCCTTGAGCAAATACAGAGGTAACTTAAATCCTACTTTAACATAACCATTGGTAATCCTTTGCAACTGTATTTGTTTTAGTGTTATTGTGGGCCAATTGACCAAGATGAGATTAGGTTTGGCGGGATGTTGGATATTTGTTACAATCTTCCACAATTTCAAATGTACAGAGCTGAGTAATTTTAAATTATTTGCTAAAACAAACATAATTGAGAAAAGCAATTCCATTACAGTGGTCCATTTAGTTAAAATCACTGGTTAAAGCAGCAGTTCAGTCAAATCAAGTCCAACATATTCATTATGGGCTTTTAAGCAAAGGAGTCTGACTCAAATAGACTCAAAAAAGACCACATAGTTAAAAAAGCCAGAGGGGGAAAACAAATCACAGTCATAAACTAGCTACAATTAGAAGATGTGCATAAATGGCACAGCAAGACTCAGTGTCAGGTTTTTATAGAAATCATCAAGCACCGCACTCTGTGAGAAGGTCCTATTTAATAATAATAGGCTGCTGAAGAGTGAATACATTGATGTGTGCAGTGTTTACGAATTTCAATAGAGAGATAAGTTATTTGGACACATTCTAATTTAACCCTGCGTCATTTGTTTGTTTTAGCACTGCATTTAGACAGAAAGATCAGAGGACGAAAGCTCTTTGTATCAAGTGGTGCTTCTCATAGTAGAGGTCCCTGTCTCTGAAAGCTGCGCTAATGGCCACTTTTAACGCAATCTAAGTGACCCTTAAAAGTGTGGGTGATGTTAAAGTGGAATAAATGGTTCCATAAAAGCCAGCTAGGATGTTTTGTCATCCTTGAAAAAAAAAATCTAGATATCTGTGGGAAAACATGTATTTTTCTTTGGCACTTTTGTCAGATAGATATGAGACCAAGACCCAATACTTTATTTCAAGCCTTTCACATAACTATCCAACCTATGACTTGGAGATATCAATTTGAGCTTGGCTGGACTGGATCTATTTCCAATTTTGCATTAAATTGACAACCATCTGGGGAAGCCTTGGACAATTGCCTCTCACTGAATAAGTGATGAAGAGATGAATCTACTGTCAGTTGTAATAATGTGGCTGATTTACATGCATTGGCACCATTGCAGTGTATAATTACAGCAGCAGGAGGATGCCATGTCTCTGATTTGTATCATGTAATGCAACTGAGCTTCGTGTCTTTTCATAAGTGATGTACCTCATTTTGGGTGGTCTGTTATAATGTTAGTATCACTTCATCAAACAGACCCGCTGTTGATAGCTATTCACAAGACCCAGTAAACATAATGTTGGCTGAACGGGTGCGATTTGTGAAGAAAGCAGAGTGTGGGGGGGGTGGGGGTTGGATCATGCACAACAAAACAAAACATGCAAGAATTAAATTAAATCTATATCATGGATATAGTGCCACTCGGCCAGGCATGCCAAAACACTTCAATATCCAATAGAAAATAATCTCAAAATGAAATAGCACAACGTGTCAACATAAAACACAGCGGAGCGGAGTTCATTAGACGGCGAAAACAAAATACTTTCACCCAGGACACACGTTCGTTTCTGGGGAGTGTTTTAATTCAAATCAGATTTTTTTCCTAAACTTAACGAGTCATTTTTGGTGCCTAAACTTAACTGTCATCGCCGCATGACGCTCACTTTCTCTGGTTTAACTCCACTATCGTGGCCCCTGAAAGAACTACCATCTGGCGGTGCCTGTAGCCGGCTCACAATAGCCAGTGCATGGTCATTTCAGCTGCCCAGTTTGTAAATGTTTTGGGGGGTGACATATGATCTGGGGGGTGTGGGGGTCTTCCCCCGGTAAACACTGACCATTAAACACTTAATTTCCTGCAGTCTGGTGAATTTTTATGCTTTTTCTACCATTTTCTGAAGCAATTTATGCTGGAAATATCTTTATGTAAAGGTAGGGAAACATTGATGAGTACTGTAAGTACAGCTAATGTTGACAAAACACGGTTCAGGCCGGAGATACTGCCTTTTCTCAATAGACAATAGTGCATATTAACACGCTAATGATAGCACGTTAAAGCTATACGCACCTATTTTATATTAATGACCGTCTGTAACATTCAACCCATTGCCATATTAGTTGATACAAAGCTAATCAACACTCTCTGTATTTCTCAGTATGGCTAGGTTTACAAAATGGTGTAGTCCGGCGACTTTCGTGCGCAGCACCTCGTGTGATGCGTTTTACCAGTTTATATTACCCTATATAAACTCCTTAACTGAATGGATTCAGGCAACATAAACAGACAAACCTTAGACCTATTTTCAAGTCAAAATTTTAGCCTCAGAGAACACAGCAGTTTAACTATCGTACAAATTGCATTACTTTTATTATTCTAGGATGCCCAATAACATCAGGCAAAAGCACTGCCGATGAAAACTAGCCTTTCTGCTAACTCGGGTACATTTATATTTGTTTGAATGTCAATTAACATTGTGTAATTAAACATGTAAATGTCCCTTCTCAAATAGTCTCGCTTTGGCAGACCGTCCACCAAAGCACGCTGGAGGAGAGTCTGTCTACTCCACACAGCATTCTGGGATGGGAGGAAAACATGTTTTATTGGCATTTCTTTAAACCAATCACAATCGCCGCTGCAAAATAGGCTCTGATGGAACTTGTTTTGGAGGAACATGTGTACGTTTAAAAGTTGTTTTAATCATGCAACAGAAAACTCAGATTGGACAGATAGTCTAGCTAGCTGTCTGGATTTACCCTGCAGAGATCTGAGGAGCAGTTAACCATAGTTGACTGGAGTTTAAAATGCCAACAGAAAGATAGCCCAAGGTAACGAATCCCGGAAGTGGAACGTCATGGATATAGACTATCCAGTTTTAAATGGTTCAATGGTATTTTTTGCCTCCAACGGCGCCGTCCAGGCAACTAACCCTAACCTTAACCCTAAACATAACCATTGCCGCGCTGCCTGGAAGGAGACGTTTGGGGCAAAAAACACCAAAGACCTTTAAAATGCCAACACAAAGAAAGCCCAAGGCAACAGATATCCGGCCTAAATGAGTGAAATCCGTCAGATTTTCCAGCGGCAACGGAGCAATCCCGTAAGTGGAACGTCAACGATATAGACTAGTACTACAAATAACTTATGATTATTCCTACCATATTGTGAATGTGTAGATGGCATAGGCCTTCACGTTCCTGCCTACATGTTTCATGATGCACAATAAATAATCCACATACATTTCCTAAGAATTAGCTAGTCCAGCCCAGTAGTTCTAAAATAATTGGTATAGGTTTCTTATCAGTAGGTAGAGTTGGATAAAAAATATCTTATCTTCCCCCCCCTTTAATGTTTATTGTAGGGTTGCATAGATGGAGATGTTGTCATTTCCCACTCTGTAGCACAGACCCACTCCAATGCTGAAGAAGAGGGACGAGGGGAGGGAGACCAGAGATTGAGCTAGGTGCTTGAATGCCTCACGGAGTGTTGATAACCTTTCAGCTTATTATCCCAATTAGAGTACACAGCTGGAGGAGAAAATTAATTCAACGCCGGGCTATTTTGTTTGTTTATTTACTGATGTGTGCCAATTGGAATGGGAGGTAAACAGAGCTTGTCGATCAGGGCTTCTGGTTGGCGCCGCTATAACACCCTTCGCTTTAACCAGATGCACAATACCACCATTTCATTTCCACAGCGACTTAAAAAAAAAAAAAAAAATGCACAAGGTCTAATCAGCACAGGTGTAATTCGTACGCATGTGGGTAATTAAAGTCAATCGTGACCACATAATAGCATGTAACGAGGAGCTGATTTTAATGTCAGAAATATCTAGTAAAAGATGGGGCAAGCAAGTCACAATAGTTGACATTAAACACTGGGAAGACAAAACAGTGCCACAGTCAAAAGGCCAGCAGCACTAACTATAAAGCAAAGAGAAAAGCATTGGGAATTGGTAATCAAGCAAGCAGATGGAACATTTTCTTTTGAGATCACACAGTAGGCCCATTTTAAAACTGAAAGAGGTATGCGAGCCAAGAGGAAACGGTGCTTTCCTCTATTCTCCTCATGCCGTAATGTGGGTTTCCTCTGAACTGGTGTAATTCCCCTCCCAAGGGGACAAGGTTGTTCCACATGAGCTGGTTCCCTAATAACCAACCCAAGCCTTCCAGTGAAAAATCCATTAAGGTCAAGTCATGCATAGTTGATTGAACATCTCGTCTGGTGGTCTGCTAAGGAGAGCCATGAGCCTAAGAATACCACATTAATCAGAAGCAAAATGATTTTTTTATGGTTATGGAACCGCAGATGTTCTTTAGGGGGACTTTTTTTTTGTTGTTGGCACATTTGTATCATTAGCGCACCAGTCTGATTTAGCAGCATATTCTCAGCAATGAGTTGATGTATGAGCGTAAAAGTCGCATGTAAACAAACCAAAGGGACCTTTTTTTATTTATTTATTTTTTTAATTGCTCCCCTGTCCAGAGGGAGATTCCCCCTGCTTCTAAACCCCCAGGGGAAGATCCGGCAAGCTCTCGCCACTAAATATTCCTCCACTCTCCAAAAAAACCCCATGATGACAGTAACCTGCTGTTGTGTGAACGCAAAGAGGCGCTTCAAGAGCACCCTGATCTCTCCTCCACCTCCTTCTATTCACAGCCAGCCTGTGTTCTCCCTGCTCCATTAGTTCAGACACGGCATCCATCCCGCCGAGCCTCGCACGGGGGAGGCAGAACCAAGGACGTCACTATCTGATGCCTTGTGTGTGTGTGTGTGTGTGTGTGTGTGTGTGTGTTTTGTATTGTGGCGATGGCGGTGGAGTGTAGCAGCTAGGAAAGGATGCAGCCAAGCATGAAATCACCTCTCTTCAGCTTTAAAGGGCTTACATGGATTTTTAATGATGAGCCCATATCTTTTATATGCCAAATATACTCAATGACTCCATTCTTTTTAATGCATATTTAACAGTAAGAGAGAGGACCGGACTGTAGCAAGATTAATGGGATATGCATAGATGCAGGTGTCTCTCTCTCCCTCCCTCTATCTCTCTCTTCGGGTTAACATTGACGGTGTCATGTTACATGAGGCAGCCTTTTGCATTTTTTTTTTGGGTTAAGCAAACTGGCCATCAGGCTGACAAGGATGAATGAAATAGGAAACAATCCTTCAATCCTAATTAAACACAAGCACTTTTTACTCTCTGCTTATGATATTAAGAAGTATTTAAGTAATTTATGTTTCTTATCACACTATAGTGTTGTTGTAAGTAGACATAAGGAGATTTTTTTAAGTGTATCAATGTATTTGTATATTACTTTCACATGTGTATGAACAGCTAATCAAAGTGAGATAACGCGTGGCTGTGAATGTATAAAATCGTATGTCTTGTAGTTTGAAACGTATATAACAGTTGTTAACCTGCTGTGCATAGTTAATAAATGCTTTATACCACACTGTGGACTTGTTATAAGTCAATATATACCGATTGTGGGAGCTATGTGATTTGGGTGAAGCAGAAAGTGGGTTCCGATTTCTTTTTTGTACTGCACATATGATGATTTAAGAGAGTTAATGAAATGACTCGATAAAGTAAAACCTTGAACAATTCTGGTGGTTTACAGATAAGCAAAACATGTTTAAGTTATAGCTAACTTTCTCTCACAAGCCTGAAAAAAAGGCAAAATAGACAATTTATTTAGTTTTATTCATTTATATTATTCCTGTCTCACATTATTATACATTTTGTCGCACTCAAGGATGGTCTGACGATTGGATCGTGAAAGATACTTTCGCTGTTTCTTTATTTTTGGACTTTGTTGTTTGAAAATGTATACACTGCACTCTGGTCCTGGCTTACAGGCCCATGCGGGCTGGGCTTATTAATAAAACATGACACAATATTCAATATTTGATTGAATCATTCATATAAATATCTTTTGATTGGGATTCATTCTAAGTATTTGTGCATGTCCATGATCATTTAGTAAATGCTTATTGCCCACTAGAAAATACTAGAAAATTGTAGAAAGAGAGAACATTTTTGCCTAAATATTCATATAACGCCTATGTGTGTATGTATACAAATTACTTTCCAGGAGTGTTTTCTGTTGGACAATCATTATTTATACACCAAGTCAGAGTGCATTTTCTGCTGAACACAGCCTTGGCCTGTTCTGAGAATCAGGTCTACTGAGTTATCGGAATAACTTTGCCGTTTTGTAGAGACAACGCTCATAATGCTGACAGAATTTCAATACACAAGAGCATGGCAAAATAAACCCTTGTTTTTTTTTTTTTTGGATAGGTTTTACTTTCTAACTGCTGTAAGTCATGTGTGGATAATAATAATTGCAATTTCGCCCATTCACTTTAAATATTTCATCTTTTCTTCTGACCTTACCACAATATTGACATGGCAACTCTTCACTTTGCCACAACACAGGGCTTGCACATTTATGAAGGTGGCAAAATAAAATGGCAGAATAGCATAATGCTAAAATTCTAGCATAGAAAATTGTTATTACTCCAGATATGGAGATATATCATGTTTTTACATCATATGAGCTATGTCCGAACAAACAGATGCCAAAAAGTCATTCACAGACAATGAAATGTATAGTCTGTAATCCTGAGTAGTGACGCTATACTGCTCAATTCTATTACACAGACGTCTATTCCTGTTTGGCCTGATTTATTTTCATTAAAATGGTTTATAATGTTCTGATTTGGATTGACAGTTATTTTTAATAAGTATTTGAATAAGCAATTTAAAAAGATATATTTGCTGACGATGATTTTCTGAGTGTTAAATAGATTACCAGTTTATACACATGGGGTTACGTTAAAGTCTTTTGCAAAGCAATTGCAGTATTTTCTTATACATGGGTGGCAGTAGCTCAGTCAGTAGGGAATTGGGTTAGTAACCGGACGGTTGCTGGTTTAAGTCCCCATACGGACCAAAGTACAGAGTGTGGGCTGGTAGCTGCAGAGGTACCAGTTCACCTCCTGGGTACTGCCAAGGTGCTCTTGAGCAAGGCACCGAACCCCCAACTGCTCGGGGCTCCTTTCCATGGGCAGCCCCCTCACTCTCACATCTCTCCATTAGTGCATGTATAGGTACTGAGCACGTGTGTTTAATTCAGGCCTGTGTGTAATGCGTACAATAATAACAACAGAGTGAAAACATTGTAAACATTGGAATTTCCCTTGTGGGATTAATAAAGTATAAATTATTATTATTACATATTAGAGTGTTTAGTTCCATCACTAGAAAAATAAAAAACATGTTACACAAGGTGTTTTTTTCAAAGAGCTGCACAGAGGTGAGATTGTACCTGCATAAAATTTCACGAGGAGCGCGGCAGCAGCTCCCATCTGCTCAGCACAATGAAAAAACAGTCGCCAAGTCTGCAGCTGTACCGCCGGAGGGGAAAGCCAATCATATTAATCACATACTCTTCAACCCTTCCGGGAATCCCTGTGTGCATGAATAGAGAAAACTGTATTTATAATGGGGCATGACCCACCGATAAGTACCATGGGTGAAGTGTATGACTAAATTAATGGGAGACGGTTAAATGTTGCTTGTGGCGGGCAAGAAGCTCAAAATACATTTCAATAATAAGGGGTGAAAAAGACAACACCCAGGCCATAATAGGGAATTTTTTTTCAGAAAATTTAAATCATAAATCGGCTGCTATGCAAAAGTCAATTTGCTTAAGGAGTTTTATTTCAGGATCTAATTGTGTCAAGAAAAGAAAGAGGGCAGCGGGCATCAATGGCCCATTTTCTCATCTGCAGAGACATGCTGGAAATGGCTTTGCCTTTCTGCTCCTTTTTTTTTACCTGAGCAACTGTGGCTGCAAATTCCAGATTCAGTAACGAATCAATTTGCATGACATTTCTGCACCAAAGACACTCTTTTGTCATTGTTGGTGTGCATGCCTGTGGCACTCTGAAGAAAAGGGAAGGCTTGTTGTGTGAAAAAAACTAAATGGAGCTTCAGCATGTGTGAAAAATACTTCACCCAGCCGAGGGCTTCCTCGCCGGCACTCAAGCATGTTGCCGCTGCCGGTGGAAACGCTCACCTCTCGGAGCCACCGATGTTCAGGTTACAAGTCAATAGAGGGAAATTGTATGCAAATGTGACCTTCAGTGAAGTTGCCTTTCTCTCTGCAATTTACAACAGTTTGTTCAATTTTCCTTTAAGTAACTCAATAATTGCTCGACTTCCTGGACTAGAGGGAGAGTAGCACAAGCTTACGTATTCATAGACAAGTGAGTTTAAAAAATGGACATTAGACTTAAAAGGACATAATAAATAAAAAAAATAAAATGATTTGCTTGATATTGCTGTAAGAGTACACTGCATTAAACGTTTTTTTTCTCCAATTCCTCACATTTTACACTAATCATATCACATGTAAGGCCACACAATGTCTAATGAAAGTCAAAGGCTTACACCATGAGACTGTTTCAGGTTTCCTTAAATCTTTTCCATTATTAGTCATGATAGATAAATCACCTTGGATACCAAAACATCATCATTCTTCAAAAAGCTATTTATGAAATATCATTGTTGAATATCCATTTCTCAATATAAGGCAACAAATTCTGTCTTGTTACAGTTTCATTATTCTCACAAATCTTTCAAAACACAGTACTTTCCATTGACTTTACATGTATGAATAACCCTCACTAATTTTAAAGTCTATGTGCGTTTAAACCTAACACATCTATAAAACTAAATTTCAGTTGGTTAAGCTGCAACACATGGTATTCAAACAAGAGGAACTCGGCTATAATGGACTAGACAGCTTTAAGTTGTCTGGGAGTATTAGGGCCAATCTTGGCGGAATTAAATTACATTCTTTTCAAAAATAAATTACATGGTAATACATAAAAGTTGGACTTTTATGAAAATAATACATCACCATTGGAGAAAAACTTAATTAGGGGTACAATTGTGATACCAAGAAAGAATATTAAAAACAAAAAATATAACACAGAATAATAAACTTTGTTGTTTGGTAGATTATTTCTCTGTGGTAAGAATGCCTTTTGGTAATAAATCTTATACCGTTGGAAAGCCTGTTTAGTTCCCTTTCAAATGGTGCCCCATTTGTAAGGAACATGCATTTGTGGGATGAGCAGCAGCGCTGAGTATGTGGGTTGCGCCCATGAAATATTTGCCAAATCTTCTCTGCCATTGCCAAACAGGCTATTTTGCTGTTGCTATTGACACTTGTTTTGAGCTTCTGGTATCCCCAGGTGCTGCCAATCAGGTGCCTGATTTAGAGCTGAGATTCTGCAACCAGTGGCAATCCCATATCGCCACAGTCTGGGACCGAACTCTATCCTCCAAGATGACAAAGCTCGCCCCCACAGGGTGTGGTTCATCAGAGACTACCACCAGAATGTGGGAGTGGAGAGGATGGAATGGCCTGACCTCAACCCCATTGAACACTTGTGGGATCAGCTTGGGCGTGCTGTTCGTGCCAGAGTGACCAACACAACCACGTTGGCTGACTTGTGACAAATGCTGGTTGAACAATGGGATGCCATCCCACAGCAGTGCGTGACCAGGCTGGTGACCAGCATGAGGAGGAGTTGCCAGGCTGTTGTGGCTGTGTATGGTTCTTCGACATGCTACTGAGGCTCCTGTTTGTGAAATGAATCCATTTTTCAATTGCCAATATGTCTTGTTTCTTCAAACTTCAATCATCCAATCCACCAAACGAGTCAATGGCAGAATAAGCTGTTTAGCATTAGCAGAGGAGATTTGGCAAATTTTTCCATATACTCAGCGCTGCTGCTCATCCCACAAATGCATGTTCCTTACAAATGGGGCACTTGAAAGGGAACTAAACAGGCTTTCCAACGGTATAAGATTTATTGCCAAAAAGCAGTTACCACAGAGAAATAATCTACCAAACACAAATTTCCTTACTTTTTGTGCTAAGTTTATATAAGAAATATATACCGGTATTGCAACAAAAAACATCATAATGTTGGATGAATAAAGTTGAAAGACATTTAAAAAAAGTTGGATGTCCGTTTGTTTTGGAAAATAAAGTACGTACGTTTTTTAAATGTAATTTAAATTAAAAAAACAATATTGGAAGATCTTATTCTTCCAATATCATATTGAAAGACGGAATGTTGAGAATTATCCATAATACTAAGAGAATAAAGTCACAATTTTACAAGAAAAAAATACACAATATGTATTGTTCTTCTCTTTACTGATACAATCAGACTGGGACCAAGAGCTGATAATAGTAAATTTGTTTAGGAAAAGAGTGTATGATTGACTGTAAAATGGAATATGTACTGTGACTGTATGTAGTTGGATGCATACAGTATATAGACTCAAGAGCATTTTTGTTTAAGCTTTTATTTTGAAACGCCTGTGTTAGAGCTGTAAGATCCTTAAGAGGACGGCTGTCAAGGAGTCTGCAAAATTCGGGTGTAAACATAGGTGATGTGCTGAAACATGTTGGTTGAAATAAGTCCACATCTTGTCTGTAAGGGACTTATCGAGTGCCATCACACAGCACAACCTTTGAGGACCTTTGAACTGCCAAATATGAATCAAGAAGCACAGGATAGTACAGGTCAGGAACTGGGTAAACTTTCAGCCGTTGCTTTGGTTGATGGAGCTTCTGGCTGTTACAAACTCTGGATGCCTTCTCAATGTCATCACTTATTGATGGCCAGAAGACATTCTCATGTCCTTCCTTTGTTGCTTCCACTCCTCTGAGTCATAATATGTTTACAACTGCCAAGTACTCTGAGTGCAGTGATTTAGGTATATAGTAACTGTTGTTTCCTTTCAGTCGATTGTTGGTCTCAACAGTAAGCTCATCAGGGAAACCAAAGAATGGCCTCACTTCATTTTGGATGCTGCACACACATGTTGGTCATCCTTTATGAATGGTGCAACTAAATGGTTCTCTGTGCTGTTGGCAGCTGTGTATTTGAAGACTTCCTACAGGCAAAGTTGGAGGTATCAGCTGGATTGTTCTGTTTTGCAGCAAAGGAAGATTTTCAAAACTAGTCTAAATTTGTGTAGCCTCAACATTGTATGCTGCAAGCATGCTGGGACCATGTTGAATGGCTCCTTATGGATCACACCATGGAGTCCCACAGGGTTCTGTTTTTGGCCCATTTCTCTTCAGGTTATGACTTACAAGGATCATGTCTTGCAACATATTTTTAGATGTATGCCGATGATAGGATCATACATGTATCCTTGTGTTTCCACTATATACATTTAGAAGTGGCGGTACACCGCTATTAAATTATTGCCACACACGGACAATGCAGTTCAGAATGCCGTCCATATTCCAAAATGCAACGCTTGTATCCAAATTAATTATGATTGAAGCTGCACGGCATTTTATCTGGTTGCCCATGGGCGTAGACCAGTGTGACGTAAATCCTCCCGCAATACCAAAACTAATCGGCATGTGAATAGAGATGTAAATACAGGGGCCTGGGGTTTGCGCTCTCCCTGTAAAATGTTACATGCTGTGACTGAATCATGTGAAAAGTTTTATGTTTTATCTAATTCACGTAATAAAAAATTAAAAAATGACATTATTTGGCAGTGGACACTTAGTAAAGTGTAAAATATAAGGTTTCTGTCAATAATATCATGGTTGTATGATAAAATCTCGTGGCGCTATTAATCTAAATACATGACATATTTATTCTAATCCTGCTGAGCTCTGCCGGCGGAGCTCTCAACCCCAGAGGGTTGACGGCAAAGGGCATTCTCTGGATCTTGAATCTGCAAAAGGGTGCACAGAATGATGAGGCCCCCTCTAATTTGATGGAGAAAAAACATCCGTGTTGCTACTGTGTAACACACATTACATTAAAGCTTTATTAAAACCATCCACAACCACTCTATGCAAATGCAGACGTTAGTCTCAAGTTAATGTCTTTCTGCTATATTGGAAAGCCATCCTTTAGGCTCCGACACTCATACAGCTTTCACTCTGACAAGCTCTTCTTTCACATTTGTCGCCATTGCTAATGTGAGGCATTTTCATTGCTGATGATGATCATTGCTCTTATTTGACCATGCATTTCATTGATGTTATTATCTTTAAATGTGTCATTTTGTTTTATTAGTAGAGAAATCACCGAGACGTGTGTTTGGACAATATTAGATCAGACTTAAGTTGTGCCTCCATTATCACATTCTGGATTATGTATTTATTTGGATTTTCTTTTCATTTACTGAGTGAATGATTTTTCCTTAATCTGAAAAAAAAACTGATGGTGAATGCCTCTGGTCCTTCAAGACCGAGTTTATAGGCTTTGTTTAGCCTGTGAGCGGAAAGCTGAATGTCCTTCATTACATATCTCCTAAGATTATCGCCAGCTATGGCGACACAGGGGAACCTAGATAGTGTTGCTAATGTAAGTAACACTGCCTAACAGAGTTTGCTGTTGCAGAATCCTGGACTATTTTTTTTAGTAAATAACTGCCCAGAGTGCATTTTTCCTGTATGTAAAGCACTTTGAGTGGCCAGCACTTTATAAATGCAGTCCATTTACCATTTATTTCTATAAAGATATGTTGCAGTTGAGTTTTTCAAAAGAGTGCTTTGGTACCTCTAATTCAAATACATTGACGTTAATTAATTCTAATGTTATTTTTCTGTCCCACCATGGCACTATAGTGGCAAGTCAGGAGTATTGTCTGAAAGCAGAGTGTGACTCATAAGACAATATTTGGGAAACAGAGCTGCTGTTACATCTTTAACAAGTAGAGGATGAGCACCTTGATGTTTGTTATACTAAAATGGAAGTATTACCTCCACATTTCTGATAAAGTCTGATTCTGATTTAATTAAATGTAAAGCATTTATTTGTCAGAACATATTCAGGGTTTCACATAGCCTGAAAAAAACTTTATCCACTTAATATACTTGGCATTTCCAGGTAAATTGCACCATTAGAAAGTATGTCTTCCGGTGACAATATAAAGTGATAACTTTTACATAATTATACCACAGAAAGGTGACTATTTGCATTAAGATTTGCATTTAACTGACTGTAGGCTGCAGAACGGAGTGGGAGGCTTGTTATTGGTTTATGGTTCAAATCCAGTGAACAGCTGTTTACAATGTCAAAAAATGAGAGTCAGACTTCACATTTCGAACCTCTGACAACATTTCCTTGTACTTAATGTAACTGTCAAGTGCTCTGCAGGAACTGTTTATGCCAGTAAAGACATTGCACTGGTCCAGTATATGCAGCCCTGTCTCCTAAAAATGACGTACCCATACAACGAAAACTGCATCTTCAGTTACGTTTAGAGGAAAATATATTTTGTCCTGACGTATCACAAATACGTTTTTAATCAAAGTTCGCGAAAGTCCACATAAGGAGGAGGTCGGGGTGAATGGTTAGGTCAAATAAACACAGGACTTACATCCAGGAGACCGCTGTTTGTGTCCTGTGTGAAACCAAAAATCAACCTTCACTTGTTTACGTAAAGTAAGTACGTAACTTGAATTACATTAAAAAGGTACTTATTTTTATCCAAAAATAATGCTTTTCTAAACCTAATGAAGTACTTTTTTTCAATTTACAACATTAACGTGTTCAAAACAGCGACTGTTTCACAACGTGCTCCGGTCGCTGGAAAATACCATTCCCTAAAAACGAAATTAAGACTGCAGTTTCGTTCTATGGGAATGCAATTTTTAGGAGACAGAGATGGTATGTGGTTTAATGACACTGTCCTCCCAAGAAAATGCCCCAAAACACCACGTTAACATTCAAGTGGTAAAGCCCTCTAGTGGCCATGGGTACTGATGATGATGACTGGGTTTGTCAAGATCAATGGGGGAAATAAGGAGTGTTATTAAAGAGCGACAACATCTGCAGATGGAGGAGGTCGGGGTGGATGGATGGGTCAATAAATGTTGACTATTAGTGGTTACATTTCATTTCATTGTTTATTGTTTCTGTTGTTTAGTCAACGTTGGTCATTATTGTAACCAGGATGATGAAGACCGTTAGCCTAGAAATTTAGACGCACCCTAGTGGCAGCAAATGTAAATTGCAGCCAGGGTCGTCTAGCGAGTTTGGCTTGCGAGCTGGAAAAGCCAAACTCTAGCTGGGCCGATCACATCGTGTATAGAGTCGGTGGGCGGACTTAACATAATGACGGCATAGTTACGACGGTTCCGTGTGAATTCCCTGCTACTTGAAAACAAAGAAGATGGCTGCTGCTGCTGGCGAACGGCGGTCTTTGGAATCGGCTTTGGTCGTGACTCTGGAAGACTTGGAGTTAAGCTTTTCTTTGAGAAAAGAACAAAGAACGGCACTAAAGTCAACCGTTTATCCCGCCCCTCGAACTAAGCCCTGCCAATGGTGTGTTCCCAGGCCCAACATACTGATGTGGGTCTGGCTTGTCAGGGTAGAATACCGCCTAACTTCAAAAGGAAATAGTAATTTATTACTACACCAACACTTTCCCCAACCAAGTTGTTTTTGTACCTAAACCTAACCATAGCTGTGAAATATCAGAAAAACAATGCATTTTGTGGTTTCATTTTTAGGAGTTGTTGGTTTTAAGCCTGGTGTGTGTAACCTCTTCCATTATATCCATCGCTCATGAGGCTCCAGCAGCACCACCGGTTACTCAGTGACACCTATACATGCTTCCTGAAGCATTTAGCAGTGAGACGGTTATCTGCTTCCCAGTTGGTGAGCTTCAAATAGTGACCACTGTTTCTCTTTCCTTATGCAGTTACAGTCTGTTTGTTGTGTATGGTTACGGCTCATCAGTTTTTGGCATTTGCAGATTTTCAAAAAGATTGCTCAGAATTTCCAATAGCATGAAAATTTCACTTTATGAGGTTTTTTAACATTAATGTGAGTTCCCCCCAGCCTGTCTATGGTCCCCCAGTGGCTAGAAATGGCGATATGTCTAAACCGAGCCCTGGGTATCCTGCTCTGCCTTTGAGAAAATGAAAGCTCAGATGGGCCGATCTGGAATCTTGCTCTTTATGACATCATAAGGAGCAAGGTTACCTCCCCTTTCTCTGCTTTTCCCGCCCAGAGAATTTGTCCCACCCATGAGAGAGAGACATCATGGCTTTCAAATGAGCAAAGTGGCAGTTGGTCAAGGCTAAACCCCCACCCTCCACCTTGCACCCCCTCTCTCCTCCTCAATAGCTCAATGTGGGACTGGCTCTAGTGGCTATAATTCTGCACCAAGGCTGAATTTTGGGAAAGAGACTTCAGATACAGTATTAGGGGACCACTGAGGCCTATATAAAAGCATCCCATGTCATGGGACCTTTAAAAAAATGTTCACTTTGATTAATGTCACGTTGTCATAATCAAGACAACCCAAACAATGTCAACTTGTCATGACCGAATGACACTTAATGAAAGTCAGAAACGTTTATGACACGTTCATGACAGTGTCATGTCATAGTTATGATGGTGTCATGTCACGATTATGTCAATACCTTCAAGTAAAGTGTTTTCCAAAAATAGAACATATTTGTTTGAACCAAATTGCAAACTAGATATTACTGTATGTCTCCACCAATCCAAACATTGTTGTTTACCAGTAGCTTAGGTACTATATGTAATATAATGTACAATTATTCTATCTAATATTTGAGTCAGCCTTCCTGTTTTTGTATAAAAAGGTGCAAAAGCAACTCTCTTAAAGAAAACGGGAAGAGAAAAAAGAAAAATTGTATTTATTCCATAATCTCAGTGCACTGTCTCCACATTATTTGACAGTTGAAAGTGTGTGGGCATGCAGACAAATTGTCAGTCTGACAATTTGTCATGCAGGGCCTGGCGGGTCTCCATTCAGTTTCACACACTCTGCACCACTGACAGGATTGTCAGAGCTATTTGTCACAGCTCTGTTTAGCGATAAGATTGGTTGGACCCCCTATGGCCTCTTCTTCTATCCACAATAACTGGCAACAGTTAAACCTTTCGCCCCCCTAATCAAATTATGCGCTCTGTATACGATTGTAACTGCCGTTTGTGTTCCTTCTTTTCCAACTTAAATTGCATATGAAACAGAGGTCCACATTCACATAGCGTATGCCAACCGAACCAACCAAATCATAATGTTATGGTTGCACAGTGAGGGAAATCATTACCCTAAATAAAATATAGGTTGGAACCTTGCATTAAGACTGAGGGCCTTTTCACACCTGAAAGGTTCATGTTTTTGTTACATTGTATACATTTGATCCAGTTTGTTTTGGTTCAACACTGCAGTTATGCAAGCCCACTAAAGAACTATACATGACACAACTACATCCTGTCATCATCACACCCGTGAGATGCATCTCCCAATACTTGGAATTAATTGGTTTGTACACGGCTTCCCCGTCCTCTCGTATCCTCTCTCTAGAGTTTTTATGAGTTTTTTTCCAACTGACTGCTGCTCTCCCCGTGCTACCGTGGCTTTTGTTGCGTTGTTGAGAAAAGAGGATAACACAGGAACTTTACTTGCGTTTTGAAGAGCTGCAGCGATTATTCGGAGACAAACTGAAACGTACACTGTACATTTACTACCAATTAACAAGTGGTAATATATTCTTTGCTCTGATAGCCGACAGCTGTCTGCTCTGAGCGCATCCACAGTCACTCTCTTGCTCAACCGCACACTACATACCCACTAAGCACCGAGCTATTCCTTAAAAAGGAGCTACGCCTCTCTTATAACACGACAATAGCCTGCCAGAACTTCCTGTATTTGGTCCGAAAGTGTGAACCATCCAAAAAATGCTTTTACACTAGAAACCAACAGGACCATGGTTCAGTTTGATCCGGCCCAGGACCACCTCTTTTCGTGGGACCAAATTTCGTCTGTTTGGTCCAGACCGTGGTCTGGGGGAGGTTTAACCAAGGGGGTAAGTGAACGTCTGGAAAGCGTAGCTCCTATGGCGCCATTTTGATGCTACCAAATGATCACCCGATGTTAGCATTCCATTGACTGCCATTCATTTTGACGTCACTTTGACAGCGAATAACTTTACATCTGAAGCGTTTAAAGAGACTATATTTGTCCATTATTTATTTCTAAAGAAACACGACAATGTATAAAAGGCTCCATTACCTTGTATCTCACGTTATGGCTCCGTAGCAGACGTTTTTATAAAAAATAGGCTAACGATTGTGTCATAACCACGCGACTTACTGTCGCACAGTAGAGGAACTACTGTACAGTACAGGAGAAGCTCACAGGCAGTTTTGACTTACATTAGCTGTTTAAGTTGAATTACTAATGTTAACTAGCATTTTAGTTAGCAATAATTAGCTTGTGTCCATGTTATCTCCTTACATATACCAACGCTCTCCGTCTCTGCAATATTCGGAATGGTTGAGATTTCTCTTGGCACAGCTACCAGAAGACTTACAACTTTCAGACAGGTTGCTCACGTCACATCTACGTCGTCTCTCTCAGTTGGAGGCTGCGCAGTAACGCTCAGCCATCACCGGAAAAGTGCTTCTAATAACCTTCACTGGTCTCCGTCCAGAGCAACGGGTTCTGTTGGTCCATTTTATATACTGTCTATGGGGTTAACACCTGTAATTTTGGTTTGGATCTAACTGAAAAGTCAGAAAATCCAGACCAAAGGAGGTAGGTGTGAAAGCACCCTTATTGGTTTAAACTTCACAATGACCGAAATGAAGCTTTCAACTACAGTGGTGTGAAAAAGTGTTTGCCCCCTTCCTCATTTCCTGTTCCTTTGCATGTTTGTCACACTTAAGTGTTTCAGAACATCAAACCAATTTAAACAAAAGTCAAGGACAACACAAGTAAACACAAAATGCAATTTGTAAATGAAGGTGTTTATTATTAAAGGAGAAAAAAAATCCAAACCATCATGGCCCTGTGTGAAAAAGTGATTGCCCCCTAAACCTAATAACTGGTTGGGCCACCCTTAGCAGCAACAACTGCAACCAAGCGCTTTGCGATAACGTGCAATGAGGCTTTTACAGCGTCCCTGGAGGAATTTTGGCCCACTCATCTTTGCAGAATTGTCCTAATTCAGTTACATTAGAGGGTTTTCGAGCATGAACGGCCTTTTTAAGGTCATACCACAACATCTCAATAGGATTCAGGTCAGGACTTTGGCTAGGCCACTCCAAAGTCTTCATTTAGTTTTTCTTCAGCCATTCGGGTGGTGGACTTGCTGGTGTGTTTAGGATCATTGTCCTGCTGCAGAACCCAAGTTCGTTTCAGCTTGAGTACACGAACAGATGGTCGGACATTCTCCTTCAGGATCTCTTGGTAGACAGCAGAATTCATAGTTCCTTTTATCACGGCAAGTCTTCCAGGTCCTGAAGCAGCAAAACAGCCCCAGACCATCACACTACCACCACCATATTTTACAGTTGGTATAATGTTCTTTTTATGAAATGCAGTGTTCCTTCTACGCCAGATATACTTGGACACACACCTTCCAAAGAGTTCCACTTTTGTCTCATCGGTCCACAGAATGTTGTCCCAAAAGTCTTGGGGATCATCAAGATGTGTTCTGGAGAAATTGAGACAAGCTTTGATGTTCTTTTTGCTCAGCAGTGGTTTTCTCCTTGGAACTCTGCCATGCAGGCCATTTTTGCCCAGTCTTTTCCTGATGGTGGAGGCATGAACGCTGACCTTAACTGAGGCAAGTGAGGCCTGCAGTTCTTTGGACGTTGTTGTGGGGTCTTTTGTGACCTCTTGATGAGTCGTCGCTGCGCTCTTGGGGGTAATTTTGGGCGGCCGGCCACTCCTGGGAAGGTTCACCACTGTTCCATGTCTTCGCCATTTGTGGATAATGGCTCTCACTGTGGTTCGCTGGATTCCCAAAGCTTTGGAAATGGCTTTATAACCCTTTCCAGACTGATAGATCTCAATTACTTTCTTTCTCAATTGTTCCTGAATTTCTTTGGGTCTCGGCATGATGTGTAGCTTTTAAGGATCTTCTGGTGGACCTTACTGTGTCAAGCAGCTCCTATTTAAGTGATGCCTTGATTGTGAACAGGTGTGGCAATAATCAGGCCTGGGTGTGGCTAGAGAAATTGAACTCAGGTGTGGACAACCACAGTTATAGTATGTTTTAACAAGGGGGGCAATCACTTTTTTCACACAGGGCCATGATGGTTTGGATTTTTTTTCTCCTTTAATAATAAACACCTTCATTTACAAATTGCATTTTGTGTTTACTTGTGTTGTCCTTGACTTTTGTTTAAATTGGTTTGATGTTCAAACACTTAAGTGTGACAAACATGCAAAGGAACAGGAAATGAGGAAGGGGGCAAACACTTTTTCACACCACTGTATATACTGCTAACAATTAAATTACTGAGAGACATACTGCACGAGTATAAAGGCTTTACTAAGACTTTATTACCAAATTGATGTGCAAAGCAGTTACTGCCTGTGAGACTGGTCATCTAAAAGACAAATAGCAGGGATGGTATGGCCATTTAGCTGGTTTGTTGGTCCACTATGGTCCAAAGTGAAAGAACTCCACTACTGGATGGATCACTATCAAATCTTCTCCGGCTGTAATATCTTTCATCATTGCTTGATTTTTCCTCTAGCATGACCATCACATCAACATTTCAGTTTGCTTTAAAGATTTGACCAGGTTTTTTTGGGATTATTTTTTTGGGCTTTTCCGTCTTTAACTTTTGACAGGACAGCTAGGTGAGAAAGGGGAGAGAGAGGGGGAAGACAGGCAAGAAATTGTCACAGGTCGGATTTGAACCCCGGACCTCTGCGTCGAGACATAAACCTCTCAGTACATGTGTGTCCACTCTACCCACTGATCCAACCGGGCCACAATAGTTGACCAGTTTTTAATATAAATCAGGGTTTCCCGCAGAAAATGTGTTAGTTAAGGTGGTAGGGTGGGGTTTTCCGTCAGATTATAATCATTAGATTATAATCAAAAGCAGCCACTTTCCTGAAACCGCTTGCGAGACTAACAAGTCCACAGCAGCCCGTGGCGTTTATGTCTGAGCCTGTCTCCACCGCCTCCTCCTGCAGGCTGTCAGCTGTGTGGTTTGGAATGAAAGGGAGACACGGTGGATATGGCTCATATACCTTTTTTTTTTCTTTTTTTTCCCCCGACGACGAAGTTAAGGTGGCAGGCGTGTGTTGCTTCGGCGGCCGCCTTAGCTGCAAAGTGCTATGGAAACCCTGTAAATACTTAATAGTGTGGCTTCAATGCGTTCATAGACAGTATATACAATATGGAGGGTGTTAAAATGCGGCTCAAACTCAAATATTGGCCATTCTTCTCATTTTACACAAACAAATATGGTGGAAATACAGCAAACTACCATACATGCAGAGAATGCTAGTAAGCTTTCCAGGAAGTTAGTGAATAAAGAAATGTAATATTGATTTCATTTTTCCTCATCACTCATGTAAAACTTAACTGGGGATTTGTTATCTCCATTTCTTCCGACTCGCACTGTGAGCCAGACAGTCAGGTAAATAGAAAAATAGTAAATAGAATAGAATCAGGATTGAAAACAGGATTGTGCTGTATAACGTCGCTGTTCCAAAGACATTTCTTTTTTGTTGTTGATTGAACGGAGGAAAGCTACGTTGCCTGTATGGGTTTTCTGCCTCTCAATATTTCGTTTTCCTTTATAGATCAAATTTGACAAACTAAAGTAAAGCCTGGTTATGGATATGTGATTAACAAGAGAATTAAAAATTTAAATGAAAACATTGCAAAAAACATTTCACACAAGAAAGTAAGAATACGCTCTCACACAGAGGGTTGTTCTAGGTAAGTGAGTCGGTAGGTGCGAGCAAAGTCAGCACAAAAACACAGCACTGTTGTGGCTCCATCACAAATTGATGAACTGTTGCATTGACATGACACAGGAATTTGTGTTGCAGAACATATAGTGAGAGAATCTCTGTAATGACAGTGAGTATGTGTACATGCACACTAATATTTCACTATTATTCCAAATATGACAATATTCCGAATTTGATAAGGGTCATGTAAACAGCATATTCCATTTGGATATTCTGAAAAAGGCCTTTTTCCCGAATTTAGCATTTTCTGATTAAGACATGTATATTATTCCGGTATTATTCAGGTTTCAGGAGCATTCTTTTGACATGTATACTGTGCATTTGGATTATGCGTCTCAATCTTACCGCAGTTTTTGGCCAGTTTACGGCCAGTTTCCTGTTTATGGCTTATAGTCAGCTCTGTGCGTTGCTATGGTTGTTGTACACAAACCAACTAGCCAACAGTTTGCAAGGCTGCAGTACAGATACATGCCCAAAAGAAAAGAAGGCAAAACACAGCTATACTGAAACATTATGATTATTAGGATATCAACAGGTTTTTGAATATGCACAAACGTCGCAACGCCGACAGTTTGAAGAAGATGGTTGCAGGAATGAAAGCGCGACGCTGTGTTGGCATGGTCGAACAAGTCCGCCACCAGTGGAAAACTTTGCCCGGCTGCATGTAATTGGGAATATATATATTTTTTATTATTACTACTACTACTATCTTTGGTCTTTTTCGGAATAAAGGCAAAAACCAGAATATTATGTGCATGTAAATGTAGTCAATGTGGTGCTGTTCACTTTAGGATTTGATTTATGCTAGCCCTCATATCAATATGACCATAACGCTTATGTTTTGGCCCATTTACAGTGCTGCCTTTCATGTTACAAGTTTAATAGCTTTGAAAAATAGTCTACGGTTCAGAATGTGAGCAGTGGAGCGAGGAGGCTAAATGCTTTGAAATGGAAACTGTATACGCCTGTTACCTTTTGTGGGATATCTCTTCTTTAAATCTACATTTTATAACTTCAGGAAAAAGAAATGTAATTAGAATGTAAAATAAGTTTTATAATTAACTTTATTATTGAATAGCCTCAGAGATCCGAAACCCTTAAAATGTGTTTGCAGCAAGAATCCATTTTGCTACTGGGTCCCTGATACACTTCACTTGTGTTCAGGGGAAAATAGGTGGACCCAAATGCAAAGGCAAGGCAAGCAAGCAGGCAAGGATTGAGCTCGAGGGTTTATTTAAACACAAAAAAACAGGAGAGCCAAAAAATGAGGCAGACAAAAACAACAAAAGGAATCCAAAGGAAGCAGGCAAAAACTAAAGTCCAAAAACAATGAAAACATGAGGAACAAACTTACAGCAAACTAATGGGAACAAAGAGAGAACAAATGGAAGAATCCAAACCTGGTACACTTGATGCTAACACGCTGGGAACAGACACAAACTGACTGGAAAGAACACAAACACAAACAACGATCTGACACCGGACAGGGGAAAAGACAAAGACTAAATACAGAGGGTAACGAGGTAACAAGAGGCAAGTGACACAAGGGCTGGGAAACAGGTGGAAAACATCAGGCAATCACAAGAGCGGGAAAACACAGGGAGTAAAACTAGACAAGACAAGACAGAGAACAGACTATCAAAATAAAACAGGAAACAGAACATAAAACAAGACAAGACTGAAACTCACACAAACAGAAGGAAACAATACATGACAGAAAACTGGAGGCCTGTACTACGAAGCGAGATGTGGCGTTAACGAGCTAACTTCAGGTTCAACCCAGGGTTTTCTGTACTACGAAGGTGGATCACTTGTGATCGGGTTCAATCGCCGTGGTAACTTATGCTGAACGCCTAACCTGGTCGGGAGCAGGTTAAGTTGGAGATCAGAGATCAACCGGTGTAAAAGCACCGCCTACTGACCAATCAATACTCGATTGATAACGGCGTTACCGTTCTTAAAAGATCAGGCGGAGCTCGGTGCGCGGAGAGAGAGAGAGAGAGGGAGAGAGGGAGAAAGGGGTGCGCACATAAAAGTTAAAACATTTAGAGACCGACAACCCCGTTAGCATTCCCTGATGTGTATATTTATGAAATATATAGATTGTAATGGGAGGGAATTACTTATCGGCTCGGCTTCTTGAGCCGTGTGTTGCCAGCGTTATGATTTACGCATCTACAGCGTCGGCTATTTTTTTGCCAGCTTTCCTTCCTGTTTTAGGAAGCAGCGACTGTATTGTGTTTTGCCTGCAAAACCGTGTCTGTGTTATTCATATTTATGTAGAATTATAATTTCCTCTTCTTATGTAAAATATGCGACTCTGGTAGATGTTTGCGATTGGTCGTGCTGTGCAAACATCGCCTCTTTTATGTGAACATGCGCGCCGCTGGATTGGGAAACCCTGGGTTGGTTGAACTAGTTGATAACCAGCGTCGTGATACAGCTTATGCGGGACCGCGGGTGTTAGGTTAGGTGAAGCTGGGTAACTGAAAGAAATCCAGGACATGTTAATCTCGCTTCGTAGTACAGGCTTCAGGCTACCAAAATGACAGGAACACAGACTACAATAAAACAAGACAAAACACCAAAACCATAACATCACTTTACAAACCCTTCTCCTGAAAAATACCTTTACATACAAAAAAAAAAAATGGTTGTGCCTGAAACGTTTTGGAGGAAACATAATTACTCTTCCCTTTTTTCTTTTGTCGGTTAAGTGTTATTGTGACAGATTAACCATAACAGACAATTCTAAGAAAAAGTAAGCATTTTAAGCTATGCCCTGAAAAAGCAAAACTATTTCTCACCAATGGCCGTTATTTCTCCCCACTAGTAAACAAACACTTGCAGATGCAGACTTGATGTTAGAGTGGACAAACCATTTACTGAAAGTCCTATATTGTAAAAAGTTAGCCTGGTTGACACCAGACCCTTCTTAGTTGTAACTGAGAGTGAATCTGGGGAAGGTTCATTCACAGCCCATTTCCAAAGGGGCGTCACCAACGGACGCCACTCAAATGCCTCTGGGCGCAATTGGATAGACCTAAAACCAATCAGAGCTTAGAAGGAGATGACGCTTCGTTGTTGCGCTATCGTCATCGTGTAAAGCCCACCTCAACGGGTGTGATTGGTGCCTCGATTTGGAAAAATTGGAAATGGGGTTGAATGGGACAGATGGACTTGCAGAGCAAATCTTAAATTTGCCAGAAGTTCATCAGGGTTTTCCCAGGCTAGTAAAAAGTTTCAGGTTGAGGTCCTATATAAACACTGAATGCATCAAAATGCTCAATATACAGAGAAATGCAAACAGCCCGTATTCAGAAACTGTGCCTTTAAACGAGCCGTCAGGACTTCCGTACAGTTGTGATGTCACAACTGTATTATACTGTAAATAGGTAGAAAGTGTTGCTACAGTGCCGTTACAGTCATTCGCCACTGAGAGCGGGGATGCGGAAGACCCGGAAAACACTGACCAATCAGAGCAGACTGGGCTTTTTCGGGAGGGGTCTTAAGAGACAGACAGCTAAAACGGAGCGTTTCAGACAGAGGGTGAAAACAGGTATATTCACACAGACAGTATGAGAAAAATAAAGTGTTTTTAAAGCATGTAAACATGTTCTTGTAGAAACCCAAGATACAAATATGAACCTGAAAATAAGCATAATACAGGACCTTAAATAACTTACTAACATTACAATGGCAGTGTGTTACAATAGTCACAGAGGCTTAAGGTCTTAATAAGTGGCACTATGTAGCCTACTGATTGCAGCCTGAATTCAGTGCTGCCCTGCAGGCTTATTATGCAGGAGGACCACTGCAGGAAGACAAATGGAGTTAATGATGTCGCTCCTTGCAAGAAATACATTTATGATGGCATTTTGTGATACATTGGACCTGTTTCAGGTGATTTGTGATTGCTGTTAGTGCCAGGGAGGAGACAGGCATGTAGTGGGGGCTGTCCAATGTAATCCTTGTGGATTCACATCATGGCCTCAGTTTTACCTCAACATTGATCTGTTTCAGTATTCCCCTGTACAGTGAAAACTTTGAAGCTTCCATTCATATCATCAATTCAGTACCGTACTGTGATATTATAAGAACATAAGCAAGGCAATGATCACAATTGGCATCTTTTTCGAAGCATCTGTTTTACATTGTTATCCTTACGACTAAACCGTGGCTAAAATGTGGCGAAAGAAAGGTTAGTTGTGCTAGTGTCGGAGTACAGTGAGTTAAATGATATGACCGCAAAACTGTACCATAATTCATACCATAAAGAGGCTGTGTGGGCACAAATTTGACAGATCCTTGGCTCATCCTAACAAACTAACTGTATTGCCTGTTAGCTTACATGGATACTGAAGCAGTAGCTGTTGTTATAGCAACAAAAGACGCCGTGGGCTGCTTTTTGGAACCAAAACGTTGCCAGCTAAAGCTATTTTAACTACAAAAGCGCCCTAGTCAACTTTTTTGTGTCAAAAAAAAAGATGCCAAGTGGGAACAAGGCCTAAGAATTATATAACAGCCAAGCGAAACAATCCTCTAAAGGTGACGAGACATGTGCTTAATAAAGTCAGCTAGAAGCTACGGTGCTTCGTCGTGCTCAGGGTGCAGAAATGTCCGAGCGGCCAACAGTTCTCGGAGCTCCTCCTCCTCCGCTTTACCAAACTGTCTGTTGACCCACAGCGTGTGGGTTCAAAGCTCCATTACGTGTGACCATCATGTCTGCTGAAGACGTGCCTGCCTACTTAGTGTCAGATAAAAATTAATAGACACAGATGTACTCCACAGCTTAGGATAATCACACAGCCCTCGGGGCGGTGCGGGGAAAGAAAACCACACTCTAAATATCTCATTAATTCAAAATCAGGGAGGTCACGGCAAGGTTTTGCCTTCGTGGCACTGACATTTTAATCAGAAGTCCGCCCAAGTCTCCATTAATAGAATAATGGAGATTATGATAGCAGACATTGTGTGATAATACCTTTTCTCTGGAATCCACCTGTGAGGTGTTCCAGCATTGATTGCTGCTCTGCTGCCGATACCGAGGAGATAGTCCTTCCGGTATTCCGCATGTCTCAGCATGAGCTACGCCTCCCTTGGATGAGAGTACAATTTACATTTAATTTATAGCCCGAGGTCCTGCTAAATGACACTTATACACTTGAGCTGTAAAGCAGGTGTGTTGCACAGACAGGTCCAGTGATTCAATAAGAACATTTTTATTTTTATCTCTCACTCTGCATGTGTGTGTGTGTGTGTGTGTGTGTGTTTTTTTTACCCACTTGTTGTTTTGCATCGACCTGCACCCTATTTTCCTTTTGTTTTTGTGTCTAAGTGACTGATGGGATCGCCAAAGTCAGCAGCACGAAACAAGCTACAATATAAGTTAATAGGGCATTTGTGCACCTTCTATTTACGTTCACAAAAGTTCCTCGTTTTGCCGCTGACAGGCTCAGATTAATATAATAATAATATAAAGTGTCTGACAACATTATGGAAAGGATTTGTAAGGAGGTCGACCTTTCTGTTAAAGAGTAAGATCCTTTTTTTAAACACATAAACACCCGCGGAATTGCGTTCGCTAAACCCACCGTACTCCGAGTAAATAAACAATAATTTTGGCATCGAAAAATACACTTCATTCAAAGTTCGACCGAAACAAAATAAAACTACGAAACATTGTTTTGGATGGTCGTTCCACTTTTCCAACCATCACATCTCTAGTTTTGGTTGAAATAAACACATAGTTTACTGATTTACATGTGACAAGATAGACGATGCACATTTGCTTTAAAACATTGGTCTTTTAAACCTATAGTGCGTAGTTTCTGTCTCCCCCGTGAGGAATTCTAAGTAACGACAACAACAGTTTCGGTGCGTCCACATGATACAAGCCTTCCGTGATCGCACACGTACCCCCACCCCTCCTCCACGCAGTTGCTAGTAGCCAAGGAGGACACTGAGCATTAAAAAAACATGATGGACTCTTCAGAAGAGCTAATTATCTTCATTTGAGTTTCTGCACAGGAAAGTCACCAGACGACAAAATCTTCTGAACATAGCCATACTGAGAAATCCAGAGAGAGTTGTGTGGAGCTGATAGTCTTAATTAGCTTCTTAGCAACTCATTTCGTAATGGCTTGAATGTAACGGACGTTCATTAATATCAAAAAGTTACGTACTAAAGCTTTAAATTTAAAAAAAAGATCATTACACTTAACGCCAAATCGAATGACACGAAACGGTTACCAGGCATTAAAAACTAATTCATTACATAAGTAAACATGAGTGCAATAAAATAAAAATGTTTGTGTTAATAAGTGCAAACAATAGTACAGTATTTTGAAATAAATACTATGATTAAACAAGTCATATGATTAAAAAAAAAAATCAATAAGATAACACACAAATAATTATAACATAGGCCACACGTTTTTTTACTTACACTACATATTCAACTATTTAGGCTTTCTGACAACAAGGTTTTAAAAAAAAAAATGAAAAAAAAATGTCCTCATTAATATAGTATAATCCAACATTCTTCAGAAATCCAAACAGAAACATCTTGGCACTTTTATTTACTTCATTTAGGTTTTTTGCGAAGATTTTCTAATCCTCTAAGCAAGTCATCTTTTTTACATTCTTATATAAAGGGCTGACAATGCAGAGCATGAGAGCAATGTAAAAAAAAAAAAAAAAAAAGTGAGATTGAGGTATTAATTTGTGGGATCTTCAATTCGTGATTACTTTCACAGTTTCAAAACTCATTAGCAAGGGCTGCATAATGACGACGGCAACCTTTACTAATGGGAACACGTTCAGAAGGTGTGTAACTGTAACTGAAGTAGGACCAGTAACAAACTAAGCCATTCTCTGCGTCTTACATCTATGATCTACAAAATCAATACCTCAATATACACAAATAAGTTTCAATCGGGTGAAATTCTGCTTCATTGAGCATAAAATGTGATGATTTTCTAACTACATTCATTTTCTAGCATCGGTGTGTGTGCTTGCACGTGTGCACGGAGTGTGTGTTTTTAATTAACTACTTTAAATACACTCATGCTGACTTTGTGAATTGAACCTAAGGTGCATAAAGGAGAAAATGTGTTTTGCATACATCCAAATAGTAGTCAGCGCAGATAAGGAGGAGATCAGAATAATATTCATTCCTGCTATTGAGGATGGAATATCCTATCAGGAGCCCCGGGGGCCGACGTTCTCTGTCGGACCCCCCCCCCTTCCCGCTGTGCTCAATCACCATTCAAGTCTCTCAATGACCCAAAATGTTAACCTCATCCAGCTGACTACTCTCTAATGTCATCCACTCCTCGGATGAAAGATCATTTTATTTGTTCTCAATGTAAATTGCCTTTGTGTCACTGCATTGATTCTAGTGCAGTTATCTACCATAGAATGGCTTGTTTTAAAGATACTCCTAGTATCTATTGGGCTACATTTACATTGCTACATTTTGGTTTAAAACTAATATCTTTTGCTATGTTTACACCTTGCAGTCCCACTGCTCTGGCGTTTCAGAGCCTCTAAACCAGAGACACTTCTGACCCCGTTTTGGTTTGGAATCTGCGGGGTTGACTTGCAGTCTCAATAGAGACCTTTGGCAACACCAACACAATGTTTCGACGCCTGATTGGGTCTTATCGGTCATAGTCTCGCTTTGCTAGACCATCCACACGCTGCGGAGCGGAGAGTCTGGCTACGCCACACAGCATTACGGGATTCTCCGATGGGAGAAAAACGTGCTCTTGTTTATTGGCATTTCTTTAAACCAATCAGAATCCTCATGGGCGGCACTAAACTCCACACAGAGCCGCTGTGAAATAGTTGTGCGATAGAAAACTCAGATTGGACAGATAGTCTAGCTAGCTGTCTCAATTTATCATGCAGAGATCTGAGGAGCAGTTAACCAGAGTTTAAAATTCCAATACAAAGAAAGCGGAAGGAAACGGAAAATGTATGCATCCGCCGAAATTTCCTGCGGCACCGAAGCAATCCCGGAAGTGGAATGTCAAGGATATAGGCTGTATCGGTCATGACGTCTCGTTCTCGGAGACTAAGCTACTAACGTTACCATGGCAATTACCAGCAACAGGCGGAGAACACAGTACATGCTGCCTCCTGTTTACCCCGGCATGGGCTTGCCCAGTATATGAGAAAGTTGATGAGATATGCGGTTTGGGCGTGTTAGTTTAAACGGACATTAGTTCTCGTACTGGAGCTAAAACACTGTCCACGGAGATCGCTTTTGGCTCAAAACTCCGCTTAGACCAAAACATAGCAATGTAAATGTAGCCTTAGTATAATTCTAATTATTGAAGGAAATAATTGCAATGCTCTTTATGGTGGCTTTATTGTGTGTGTATGGCTTTGTATTTACTGCACCGTTGTATTTATTTAACCTTTTAAATGATAATGATTAATTTAAAGTTGTATACTGGTTTATAGGTTATGTAATGATTGTTATATGTTGTTTGTTTTGATAATATTGTCTGTATTGTCTATATTGTCTAGATTGTCCTTTTATCTCCCTTGCCAAGGGACCACAGGTGTAAATTAGCTGTATAGCTAACTCTGGTACAGGGCTTGAACTGTGCATGGTCCCTGACAAATAAACTAATAAACTAAACTAAAGAGAAATTACGATGACTTTGCAATGAAATTTAAACTTGTATTGGCCTTTACATTGTAAACCTGTGTTTGGCAGCCAAAGCCACTGAGCCACTGATGAAGATAAACAATAAGAAGTAATTTTGCTGATGCATTCAAATGCCTGAGTATATATAGCCCTTTTCCCACTAGACAAAAAACCCACTAAAGGATGATTTATGCTTCTGCGTTAAATTGACGCCGTGGGATGCCATGGGTACGTGGAGGCACGGAGCCTACGCCGGACCCTACACCGTAGCCTGACGTGCACCTGACGTCGCAGTGACGCACGTCGCACGGCCGTGGATTGGTAGCGTTGCATTTCCCTGACTCATTTCCTGGTTCTCCTTCTCCATAAACAACATGAAATCAAGGAGAGGGTTAACCTTTCCTGCTACAGATCTCCCACTGTGGTCAGAAAGCACAGGGGAGACACTTAGTTTCTCTCACTATGACTCTAGAGTCGGTAATCGCTCCAAAGCCAATCCCCGTCCCTCTCTCATTCGCTCTACAACACACTCCCCACGCACACACACGCCGACCCTGCTATTCTCTTAAAGAGATCGACACACACACCAACGCACAAGTATAAACTTCAGGCCACTTACAGTACATAAGCTATGCCGAAAGCTCTACGTGGAGCTTCTGCAGAACCATGAATCAGCCTTCACACCCACTAACATTTGGCTCTCTTTTAGCAGGAAATGTTAAATTAAGCATTCGTTCACGAGACAAACAACTGTAGTAGCCACAGGTATATATATCGGCTCCAGCTCCGTCCAGCAGGGTTGGACAAATGACACCCGTGTGGACAAGCTAATCACTTCTGCAACTCTTCGCTATCTCAGCCACAAGCGCAAGCAGCGCTCGGACATCGTTCGAAATTAGTCGGCACAGAGTTTGAAAGAGAGACTGAACAAGTATAAAATATAAAAAAGAAGTAAGCAACGTAACATTTCCACTGGCCTTCATGCTGCATACTTGTCTACTGGCACCGGGAAAGGAGTCTATCGTGTATTTTGAGTAGATTTTCCCACATCTGAAAAACCTGCAAATAATTTACATGCTAATTGTGGTGGATAAAGGGTATAAAATACTAGCCTGGATGCCAGCCGAACTTAGCCCCGCCCACAACATTTAAGGTTGGGATGTTCGGTCTGGACTTGATCCGTATGCTCGAACCAGAGCTGTTCGGACCAAATTGTCAGGGCGGGCTTTATACGATGATGGACAGACGATCAACAGTAACGTAATCAACCACGTCACCAAAGAGCACTTGGGTTACAACAAAGATGGCTGCCATCGCGTCTGTTATAGAAGATATCGACAGCGCATTCATTTTAAAAGAGGAACAGAGAACCGCGATCACGTATTTATACACATTGCCACACCCGTCCGCACGACGTCTGTCTCCGTTGCTCTGATTGGTTGTAGGTCTATCCAGTTGAGTGCAGAGGCATTTTCTTTCCTGGTTTGGTTGAAACACACCCCATAATCACAGCCCAGTGGAGCAGTATCAGACTCATATTCTGAGAGAAGCGGTTAGGAAAAGCATGGGTTTTCAGTAATGTATTCATTTTTTATTTATTTAACCCTCATGTGGTGATAATATTTTTGTTATACAGCCAATGTTCCCAGGTCTGGTGGACCCACCACATTATTAGGCTTTTAAATCAATACAGCCACAATACAACAATTTATGTAAAAATACTTACAGATGTTTACTTTAGCTCAATTACCAATGATATACACATCATTTGTGGTTCATATTTGCCATTTACCCCTGTGACATCACATTTATGATCATATGATCATTTTGTTTATTGTGAGAAAACAAGGAAATTCAATTATAAAAAAGTTGAAACAAGATTTTTGATCATTATTGGTACTTATTTCTTAGAACTTAATCACAACCCGAGTCAACTTCGGTTGGGCTTTCAACAGATGGAGACAGTTACAGCATTGTAAATGATTCAAAAACGTCCCCGAATTGGCCCTCAGGTATGTTTTATGTCTATTTCATTCATAAAATAACTTGAGATTGCGCGATGTGGTTGTACGTCAGTAGCCGACATTAAATGACTTCCCCCTTCCATTTAGTGTGGATGTGTTATTCCTTTTACTCCCTGTTTGTGTTGGCCTACTATTTTCTTTTCCCTTGTCCCCCTGCACTTGTGTAAAGCGTCTGTGGGTTTCATGAAATGCGCTATATTAATCTAAGTTAATTTAACGTTGGTTGCTTCAACAAACTCCTAATGCTTTGGCTCCTGACACCTGGTTTAGCTCACGATACATCCATTCAACACTTGAAATGCAACGATGCATCTGTAACTTATTCTCTTATTGTAAATGAATGATTTCATGGTTGAGCAAAACATTCACCACGACTATATGACCTCCCGGTAATGCTAACTCAGTAATATACAGCGGGCAATACAGCACCGTAAAGAAAAGTCCAAAGCGGCCCCCTAGAATCAACACAAACTGAAAGTTACATATAGCCACTTTAAAGTGCTCATAAATAATTCCATGAGAATGAAAAAGAAAAAAAATGAAAATAATTTGATATGACAGACAGCTCCGTACCGGCTTCTATACATACCTCATGGTGAGAGTATTCTGTCAACATTAATAAACTGGTTTCTGAAATATATAAACATCCATTCAATTATGTGTTTTGCAGACACATTGAGGCTACATTTCCATTCCAACAAAACCACATTAGAGACTTGCACTGGACATATCTTTACTGCTAGGATATGTTGTATACAGACTGAGCTATCATTCAGTCAGACGGGGGAAGGAAATATTGTGTTCATTGGTTTATTCATGGAAATAGAGACACTCAATAACAGGGCATCGAAAGTTCACATAAACAGCTTAACCTGAATAAGACCTACAATGGAGTGAGGCAGTAGCTAAGTTACTGTGACCATGTAAACACAATTTCCCTCCAGAAGTAAACAACATCTCACACAAATATATTTTCTTTTATGCATTTTTTTTTATTTTTATTTTTTTATAATTTCCTTTCTATTGACTGCGTCCCTCCCACAACATCCAGACTTATTGTTTTCAGCCTCGGCAGTGACTCTGCGCCATCGCCAACAGGTCACACTCAAGGATTTTTCACTAAGGTTCATCTCCTCGAGGCAGTATTTAAACTCTTAAAAGCAGAATATAATGTGGCATGGCGGCAAAACGAGTCTGGAATGACTCATAAAAAGCTCGGCTATAGACAGAATGCTGAGGACATTCATAAATCAATGCGTCTTCGGAGGTTATGGATTACAAATGTTAAACTCTGATGGAAGACAGAGTCAATTGTGCATTAATATCAAAAGAACCTGATGCTCAATTTAAGAGGAACAGAAATAGAGATGAGAGATGATATGACGTCTATTCATAGAGAGAAGCTCTACAGTAGCTTGTCATGTTGAGAAATAAGGAATATAATAGCTGCTAAACTGAGAAGCCTATAAGATTTCACTCCTAAGAGTTGTAAATTATTGATATCATGATATAAAATGTAATTTAACAAGACTAAGAATCCAAAGCCTTCCAAGTAGCAGAAAGCAATTCTGGTGACATGTTGAAATGTCCAAAGCAATACAAAAAGGTATTAGACAGAAAGAACTAGACACTAACATAATGAATTAAAAGAAAATCACAGATGGAGATATTTGAGGCTGCACAGAGAATGGTAACTTTGCAATAATCATTGAGCCCACAGTCTGCATAGTCTAAATGACTACGAAGACTGAAATGGGGGGGTGTAGCTGATGTCACGTGACCAGCCGGCGGTCTCCTAGTTTTCGCATGATAGAATACATTTTATTGTGTAGGCTATAACGTTTCACACGATATCATAAGAGCGCATTCATGAGAATGCGTTGCCTTGTGCACAAGTGAAAATGTCGGCCTGAAGGTAGCACTAGGGCAAGGTTTACAGGGTCACAGTTGGACAAAAGAACAGTAGGATTCATCCTCTGGGGACTATGGATAGTCACAGCACATTTAATGAAAATCCAGCCATTTGTTTTTGAGAAACAGTGCCTTCCCAGGGGACATTTTAATTATGGTGCTAGAGGACAGGTCATCGGGTCCCTAAAATCTGTAAAATAATTTCCTAGGTACCACAATTATTATTCTCTCCAAATTTCAAGGCAATCTGATTAGTAATTGGGAGTCCTCACCCACCAACCAATATCATGATGCTTACACTCAAGTGTGGAACTTTCTTTTCCCCTATCACATGGCATTTGGTGATATACAAATGCCATGTGCATACTATTTACTCCTTTACCCATGGCAAAACAACCACAAAGAAAATGTAACAGAAAACCATTTGATTCTACATTTTCCCTACCTTTTGTGGATTGCACTGAGCTCTGAAGTGGCAACCTGGTGTGTTAGAATAGAAGGAAATGTGCCTGCTCCTAAGCAAGGCACATGTTTTGATATTGATCGCAGCCTATCGTCGCTTTTCAAGGAGATTAGCTAAATTACCCTCCCCATAACTGGGACTTGCACTTAAGTAGAACTCCACTGTGAGGGAGGATTTAAAATTCCATTAGTGTCAATGACAGCTCGGCAGTAGGTTTAAGACGGGTCTCGTCTGATCAGCGTCCAACATGCTCAAGGTAATTGATGATGAAAAAATTAGCCTGCCACTGCAGGGTGATTGATGCCAGTGACTCTTTAATTAGAGAGCAGCGCCCATTCGACAGGCCCTTGCACTTGTGCATTGTAGGAAAATCTCGACCCTTTTTCTCTCGATTCAAAGAACAAATGACAAGGGATCATAATTTTCATTTAGTGTGCATGTATGTGGTCTAATCACATAATGGCTCCTGAGTCATCATTTGACTTTTAGTTCCCCCCCCCATTCACTATTATGACGTCTTATTTGAGCTAATTGAGAGATAAATATAGAAAATTGTGTTTTTTTTGCAGCGCGCCTTTGCTATGTTTTTTTTTCTTCCATAGAAACTTGACTGAGACTGAAAATTACTTTAAGTATATGAAGCCCAAGGCTGTCAATGTACGAACGGGTTATCAGACAAGTCAAAAATCAATAGGCCTACATATAAAACGTAAATATTTAAACGGAGTGTAAAAATGTAGTTAAATGTACTTCGTTATCCTCTTCCATTTTTTTTCACTAGCTAATTTACTTGTTCAGAGGACTATGTGGCTAGCTAGCTTACCTGAAAACACTGGTAGCACAACCCATTTTAGCTAGCTAGTGACCTGAAGCTAACTTTCTTTACAAAACTACAACAGGAGTCATCTTCATGATACTGTGTACTACTTTAGCATCACCGTAATAAGACTTGTAACAGTAGTTAAAACATTTTAGCATGCAAGCTAACACTTACAAAGTTAGCTAGCTAACGCCACTTAGAATTTTTTTTTTAGATTCGAAAGTAGAAATTAAATCACAAGCATCTAAAAAGAAGTGTGAATACCAGAAAATCCAAACTAAGATGAAGATTAGAGACACATACTTGAAGATGAAGATATGAATTTAAAGATAGAAGCATAAATGTATAGTGGAGTTGATGGGTTTTGCTGGTAGTCTCTGTTAAGATTAATGAGCTACTAAAAATGATCACGTCTGTGTGAATCACACAGACGTGACTACACAGTGCAACTACACTGAGATTTCACATTCCCCTCATGACTCAAGTTGGATAAAAATAGACCTGCCAGTATATCTTTAGTATCATCTCGTTTTAAAATACACAATGGGAAAATGGATTAATTACTTTTATTACAAAGACTCCACATGGGGATATAGTATGATCACAGTACAGTTAGGCAATTGTTTGCTCACTACACATTGCTGATATTTCTTTCCTCAGAGATGTGTGACTTAATAAAGTAATACATTTTTTCACAGAAAGAAATTCATGCCTAGATATTTACTCAGTTTGTATTCAGGTACCTGTAACCCTTCTTCACCATCTCCGTACGCCTTCTCCCCCACCTCGATGTAACAAGATCTCATCTGCTGATTTATTTCACACTTGCCATATTCTTCTCCACGAGTGACCTGCGACTCATCAGAGCCTCACACCGGCTAGAGAAATATTATGCAAATGTTCTGTTAAAAGTGGAGAGGAAGGGGAAGCAAATTTGAGCAGCAGAACCCTTATCCACTCCCTGCATTACTTCTCTTTTGAAGGGCAAACTATTTCCTAGACGCGGCTGTAATGAAACATCTATAGCTAAGTGAATATGAGTTTGTGTAGATGGAAATACCAGCAGGGCAACAAGGTGTAGTGAAAAACAAAGAAGTTGAGTCAACCCCAGCTATGGGAATTAAAGAAGAAAAACCTTAAGGGGAGACACTATAGGCAAAAGCATAACTTTTAAATTTTGAGTTTTTGGGCTATTTTGCTGTCATATATTGTCTTCTTTCAGATTATTGGGGGGAAAAAACATCCACAATAAACATCCACACATTTAGATGTTTATTTTACTACACTTTGTCTATTTGTGCCTGTAAATAGCTCCTAAATGTACCAAAAGTTAGCATTCGATAATGCCTTATTTGCATATTTAAACATAACCATTTCTGATGTATGTAATCAACTCTGGAAGTGTCATGTTGATTTATGTAAGTTAAAATGCTATAACCTATTCATCTGTACCGTCTTGCAAAATGTATGGAATTTTACAATCCATATCTTTGAAGGCCGTTTTCTCAAAATAAGTTTTTCTCCGAATCTGAGCCAGAAATCTCCACTTCAGTAGCACTTACATACACCAAACTCTGCAGTTTAAAAAAAACCTTTGTAAAAACCTTTGACTTTACTATGTCAACAAAATGAAATAAGAATTTTGAACCTGGCTTTATCCAAAGTTCAGATTTGTGTTCTGGAAATGTATGCAAATTAGCGCATATTTAACAAGATGATGCCTAATTTGCACATTTAAACATACCATTTCAGAAAACTTGTAATACGAAACATATTTGTCTTAATGTAAGTAATCAACTGGGGAAGTGTCATGGTGATATCTATTAGTTAAAATATTTTGCCTATTCAGCTGCTGTGATTCCCCTTACGTGAAATCAGGTATGGCTGTCTGACTTTGTATAGAAGCAGTTGAGCAGTAAAGGAAATGAATTTGATAAATAATGGAAGTGTTTTTCTGGAAAAACTCCCATCTGTCCGTGCTGTCTTGGTGAACTCAGTTTCACCCCAATGCCGTCTAGGTGCCCCCATTTTCAGATCAATCTTGACAACTTTACCCACTTTTGCATCAATAAAATATTGACAGTAAGAGCAAAATACATGGTTAAATATTTACATGTGAAGTGTAGGACATGGTGTGATGTTAACATTATGGGTTAGGGTTAGTAGCCTACTGATGATGACTTGAGAGGCCAGTGAATGCCATGACATCCTGATGATTCCTGCCTGAAAATGTGTTTTGAGGGGAAGATTTGTTTTATCACCTGTGACATATTGCACACACACATAGATGTCACTCCATGCCATCTATTACTATGTGATGTCATTTACTGCCTCTCCTTTGTTCCCAGTTGATATTGTGCTCATTGACTGTGCTTCTTTTATGCTCCGAGACGCTTGCCACTGGACTGATCTGATCCATTTTATGTCCTTGGCATCCAGACACCAGGAAGTGAGAGTAAATTGAATCAGCGCGGTGAGTGACAGAAGCATTATGGTTCGGGGGCTGGCCGTCAGCAGCCAAACTCTCAATAGGGAAGGAGGAAAAAAAAAAGGATGAATTACAGGAGCTTTGTTGCTCTTATTCATTACAGTGTATGTAGTTACTAGCGATGTAAATGAAAGCAAATACATTATTTGGATATGGACATTTAATGCACTCTGAAGAGATACCAACAGCATATGAATTTTGTTGACACAAGTTGCCACAAACACATCATGTATTCTCAGAGTCAAACTGAAACACATAATTTGACTTGTAATTCCTCTACATGAGGCAAAACAAGTTGAATTCAGTCTTCACTGTGAATATCCTACCTGGATAAAGGAAATCAAAGAAAAAAATATCTCAGACTTTTCTTCAGTATCAAAATAATTCAAAATGATTATGGTGCAAACAGCATCTACTAAGCTGAAGTAGCATGACCTTTTAGGATTGCCTGTCATCAAACAGAACTGTTAACTGTTATACGGTTTCCTTCTTCACTCTGCGTCCACTCTAACCAAACACTAGTCAACACTGATGCATAGCCATGTCAACATACTGGTTTTGCTGTGGTGTTACATACTCCCATTACATACACACCCTTCAGTTTTTAAATTTCACACAACATGGCCCTTTAAAGGCAGGGTTGGTAACTATTTCCAATATACTCTTTTTATACATCGTTTGAAATGGTCTTTGCACCCCGACTGCAATAAATAAATAAATATAATAACGCTTGGAAAGAACCAATGAAATGCATCCTTGCCCTGCTGAGCCTACTCTAGAGCTTAGATCTGGCCCAAAAAATCAAGCCCGACCCAACCCGAGCCCGTGCACGTTGTGTCCGAGACCGACCTTGCCCGACACATTAACTGGAGTTATGAGCCCGAGCCCGATTTAAACCCGAAACTTTTTTAATACGCGGGCCGTTATAACTGACGTTCTCAACTACAATTCAGAGTTGTTTAACTCAACGCATTTCTCTGTGAGGGCTTGCTTCGCCCTCATGCTTGGAGAAGTAACAAAAGAGGACGTTGAAGGCTGACTATCATCTTTTCTGCCACGGCGAGCCTGCTTCATGTGTCTGTTCATCATCCAAGTCCCCGTTTTATTTGCCGTCATAGGCGAGCAGCGTGCCGCACTTAGCCTAATGCACTCAACAAAGCTGACACACATGTTGTCACTGCCCACGGCTTGTTTAAAATGGTTCCATACCTCCGACTTTCCTCCAAACTTGCTCAAAGGTAATTCTCCTTTTTTTCTTTTTTTCTTTACATTCTCAAGCTCCATGTTGCACTTAAGCTACACCATACATCCCAGCAGCCCCGGTGTGATGTGTCCGAGAGGAGGAGACTCCGCGCATGACACGTGTTGCATTTCGTAACTGTAGTCCAACTTGTGTAACTTTTTGGACACATTTGTTACTTTGGCCTAAATATAGCCTATATAGATAACATTTCTGATTATGGCATAGCTTTCTCCCCACCCAATTAGGCAATAAAGTAATGATTAAAAAAAACACAAAGGGCCCGGAGGATAGTGGCGGAAAATAACGGCCCTGCCGGGCTCGAAAGTCGGGCCGGGCTCGGGTCGTGCTCGGACTCGGGCCGAGAATCTAAACTCTAGCGTACTTTACCCCTCCCGCGTTATGGAACCCACTGCAGTTCTAGGCAAGCCCCGCCCTTCGATAGCATTTGCGTGCGACGATTGGCCAGGCGTCCATGCTCACGCGAGGTAACGAAAACTGATTTGTTCAGTTCCTACCCCCTGACCAATCAGCTGTCCTAACCTTAACTACTCAAGGTCAATGCCTAACCTCAACCAATCGGGCTGCTTCGTAGGGTGGGTCTTGCCTAGAACTGCAGTGGGTTCCATAATCAAGCACCCCTCCCATGTACGAGCGTGAGCTCAAAGCGCGCCGTCGCTACATTGCTAACAGTTGTCATGTTTGTTTTGAACATTGGTATGATCTTATCAGGTGTTTGCTTACCGGTGAATGAGACATGCGGCTCTTTCTCCGCTGTGCTCTGAAGCAGCGACGCAGCGGTGCTCGTGCACGTGGGAGGGGTTAGACGGAGCCCCGAGAGCATCACGGGGAGGGGTTGGACAGAGCCTGAAGGAGATGCTACTTTCAAATATTGCTAGTCTTTCAACATTAACAACCCTGCATTTAATTGTATTGACTTTGTATGTTTCCACTCTTAAAACCCCTTGATTCTTTTCTTCTTTTTTTAATGGGTGGATTTCAGATACAAATCATGTTTGATTATTTGATCAATTTAGATACATGTTAATAAAAAAAATACTATTTAATAAATTATACCATTAACATTAAATTAGTTTAAATGGCAGTAAAGATGATCTCTAATAACGTTGCTTTGCGCTACACCCCTAATGTTTACATAAGACTATCACAGTCGAGGTAAAGTCTGTCTTTGAAAGCTTATTTAAATTATGTGTAAACGTATCAAACAAATTCATTTAGATTAGACTGCTGTATAAAAAGAAAATACTTGCCTGGAAAAATAAAGAGAAAGAAGTAGAGGATGTAATCTAAAGGTTAGCAATTAATTCACTTCTCCCTGGGGACACAACTGCCAGAGTCATTCGGCACCGTGGCCCTGAGTATTTCTCACCTCTGAAGCAAATGAGCGCCGTGTCATCTTACATCTGGATGTGATGGCTTTTATTTGCTCAAAAGCCCCATCCTGCTGTCAGACGCTACACTCTGAGTAAAGCAGCTCATCCCTGCACCGTTGCAGGATCTGCTGCATACAAGGGTAAATGCCAAAGAGAATAAAAGGATTCAAACATTTGGGCTCTCCAAGGATGTTGTTGCTGTGTTGTGCGCACACGCACACACACACACACACACACACACACACACACACACACACACACCTCCAGATACTGTAACTATTAAATAAACAATATGCAGGTTGTATATTTATCCCAGGTCTTTGCTTTATTCGTTCTTGCTGTGGATTTGTAAAGGATATGCCAATAACCTTGTAATGTCAAGGGAGAAAAAAACAACAACACTTTATTTTACAATCTCATTTCACCTTGGTAACTAAAGGGAAAATTAGAAGCCGTTTCTCACTCTTGACTCACGCATGCATGCATGAACATTCAGCTGAGAAACAAAACTTACCAAACATACAAACAACCCCACAGCTATACCTTTAAGACTGTGTTCAATTTTTAAAGGCACATTAAGTATATTTCATACAGATTTATTTTTCCAAGCCAAAAGAAAGCGCTTGTGTGACAGGTTGTACTTCAGCAAAGTATTGTTCTAGGGCATCTTCAGCATTCTAATATGCTCACAATGACAATGCTAACCCCCCGCCTAGATCGCACACATATCAGATACGCTCTCCTAATCTACGTTACTGTCTGCACTAGCTCCGTGCAGCTCGGGGTCTCACGAGCAGAAGCCTGCACTGACAGGTAACGGGTACAAAATAAAATGTATATAAATTCATTGGTACGGGTAAAAATTAACTAAATGCGGGCCCAGCAGCGGGTGAGAACTCACAAATGAAAATGATTGTGCATTATTCTTGAAGAAACTGACACAGGACTTGACTGAAGTCAGTGCACAAGAAAAAGGACTCTTAGCAGCTTTCAGGTCGGGTTCGGATTTGAGATGGAGATAATTTCGGGTAACGGGCCGCTTCTGGTATTGAGCTTTGCAGGTGCGGGTTGGCAAAACTGGATCTGTGCAGGAATCTGGCTTAAATGCAACCTGAAGCTTTTATTTAGGCTTTTAAGTCCTATTTTGCTGACAATATGCATGTAAACGTGACATAGATGCCTTAAAACACTACTACTTTACTACATATTTTAGGGTTTTATCATTATTTTATCATTGTAATATTAAACTTTAATCATTGTGTGCTTATTTTTTTATTATCTGACCTTGTTCTTTGATATAATGTTTCTGATGGCATGTTTGCTTCTTTATTCCCATAATTTATTGATTCTGTATTGTGTTAACCAGATGGAACCGGTAGAGACAGCACTCCAGTGTCGCTGCAACTCTGTCATCGCGCGACCACTACGCTGACGTTTGCGGTGTAGACTAGGGTTAACATGCTGTTCAGCATGTATTATGTTTACCATTTTCACATTATTAGTTTAGTATGTTAGCATGCTAAAATTTGCTAGCACTAAACATAAAGTACAGCTGACGCTTGATGGGATTGTCATTAGTTTTGCAGATTTTTTTTTATAAACCAAAGTTTCATAAACCAAAGTTTGCTATAGAGTTTTGGTCAAATTTTAACCTTATGATGGCTCGAGATGCAAAGTCAGAAGATCACCAATATCACCAATAATTGATCCTGAGCATAAGATGAAGATCTGTACAAGATTGCATGGACATTCAACCCAAAGTTGTCAAGCTATTTCACTCAAATCCAAAATTATCATTATGATAATAGATGAAAAGTCACCAAAGTTAGTAGGCCTCAGCCTCTGGGGACCATGAATGTCTGTACAAAGTTTCACGACAATCCTTCCTGTTATGGCTGAGATATTTCAGCCAGGAAAGTGCTGGACCAACTGACTGACCGAGCGACTGACCATCAATGCCGACTCTAAAGCCATGATGCTAGAACAGTAGTCTCCGTCTCAAAATAACAAATACTCTGTTGTCCCAACCGTCCACCCCGACCTCTTCTCTAAGACATGCTTTTGCTTTATAACAACCTCATTCCTCACCGTAATTAATTGCACAACCACAAGAGCTTCTTATCAGCAGTCAGGGGCGGGGCTAGAAGGGGGCCATGGGGTGGCACCGACCCCCTGTGAAATATGATTGCCCCCCCCATCCATTGGGCCAGAGTGCTGTTAAAGACAATTGTGATTTCCATTGGTCACTTGGCTACTGTACCTGCCAATTTTCCCAGCCCTTTTCATATGACCAATTAATGTTTCCATGACGACAATCCAAAACGCTGATACCATGGAACCAGTACTGGAATGTTTGTGTGGCAGACTGAGCCTATAGAACATGTGTATTGTATTTGGATATACAATTTGTTTAAAATGATAACAAGTGAAACTAATAATGACTGTGGTGTTTTATTTAGCAGAATTACATTGTGTTGTTCTATCCTATACAATATTTCCTATATTTCTAAGGAGATTTTCTATGTATTTTGATAAAATATAAAGAATATTGATTAATGCAGCTTTTATAAGCATGTCTTTAATTTCTTGAAATCTTTTCTTGAAGAATCTTGTAGAGGATATTTGTTCATATTTTTATTTTCTTCAAAGAAGTAACCCAAAGTTTCCCTTTAATGGTATTCTAGACAAGCTCAATTATGTATTGGGTTATGGCTATAGCCAGGTCCAGGTCGTCTTACCTCTAAGCTGCAAATGAAACTTAAAAAGGAAAAAGACTTAAATATTCCTACTTGAGGAAGCAATTTATTGAAGTTTGTTGTAAGATTCTTTCCTCTACAACTAAGCTACTGATCAAGGTGGGCTGTAGTGGAAAGTTCTGAAGAGATCATATTCTGCAGCCAAGACTCAATATCGTACAAGAAGTTCCATTCCAGCAGTAACAAGATTACTGTGCAGGCTTAGTCATTGGCAGAGGGCACAGACAGACACATATTCTGCTTATTTACAGGTACACAAACATAAATAAGATGAGTCTAAACCAGGAATACTGCTTGCCTGTAAATGGTGCCACTTGACAGTTTGTCACTACTTCAGAAATCTCTCTCTTGGAAAGGTGTAGTAAGTAAATTTAAAAAAATAAACTTTTTGACCTATTTGCTGAAACTGTCACTATATCCTGACAGTACTACAGATCATATAAAAAAATTATATTCTAAAATCCTAAAGTGACCAAGTGGCAGTCCATCAGAATATCACAATGCATTGCATAATGCGCAGCAACCTACTGTACACTACCTGCCCAGCACCAAGCAACAGACTGATAAAGTTGGCGGTTAGCTGGTGACCAAAGTCAAGCATTTAGCAGCTAAATAGCCAAATATTTCTGTCAGGAGTTGGTGGAGACCAAAAACAGAGGTTATAGGAGAGTGAACATTGGAATTACATTTGTCAGGTGGCTTAACACACAACCCTAAATAAATGCAAATGTTGCTCTTGTTACCTAACTACTTAGTTAGGTTGCGCAACAAAACTACTTGGTTAGGCTTGGGAAGAGATTGTGGTATAGGATAGAATAAGTACATACCGTATGTCACGTAACTCAAATTACGTATTGGGTCAACGTTGACTTTTGGTTTCACATGGAACACAAATGGCGGTCTAATGGGTGAAAGTGCTGTGTTTGGTAGACCCATCCATCCACCCCGAACTCCTTCTACTACAACACCTGAATTCCTCCTTGGAGGCAGCCCTGCATGTGCAAAAATGATGCTAAAGGGGTGAGGTTCACTGGGTGAGTTAAACCTCATGCCAAGGAGTCCTGACCAAGTTGCGGTATGTAATGGGTTGGGAGTGAGAACGGGTTAGCTTAATGCAGCGCTGTAGTCACCAGCTAGTAGCTAACTTTGCCATACATAGTGTTTAGAGCTTTTTGCTGAAAGCAGCTGCCTGCTGAATAGGGGTTAGGAAAAAAATAGACACAGCATAGTACTGCAATATTTTCTGTGGTTTATCGCCGTGTTAGTATGTAGTGGTACGAGCTATTAAACAAGGTCCCAAAACAAGCTAGCAACATTGTATTTGCCAACATAGCGGACTCAAGGAAAAATACATTGGTTATCATAATTTCTTTAATGACCAATTTATCAGTGACTTAGCATCATATGTATCAGAGAAAAGAATCACTTCATTCAATGTTAAAAATGAATAAAACAGCTTTGCCAGCCTATTTACAGTACTGGAGTTTCAAAACCACACATATATAAGTACATTTTTCGCTGTAATATATATTTGTGTCCGCTTCAAAAATTGCTCTTGAGAAATGTTGTTGATCATTAACATCTGAAAAGCTTATCTAGTTTCCTAACTGCTGAAACATATTGTGCCTACTCCCTTTCTGGAACCCCTATTTTTATCAGTGTGGTTGACATTATTGTTGAGTGTGACATTATCTTGTTGCATGTCATTAAGACCTCATAAGTTGATTTGTCAACACATTGTAATGTGCCAAGTATAAAAGCATGAAGCCTGGGATGACATGTATGGGAATAATAGAGGGCCGAGGGGGAAATTAACTCGCCCTTCTATTAATTGCACTGACTGTCATCTGCAGTGTGACATCATGAAAAAGAGAGCTGGTGCACACTGAATAAAGTGCATTAGATTCGGAAAGCAATTAGATCAAATTCAGTGTAATACCTAGAGTAGTAACAATCATGGCTTCTGACAGTTGTACTGCATCACACAGGAGAAATCAAAAGGGTGGATCTCTAAATGCTCTTATTAGCTTTTGATAGGTGCAAATCAGACTACAGTAGTTACACAGGAGCCTCTCTGTCAATGTGACGTATATTATGAGAAATTCATGCTGAATAGAATCCATTATTCACTATTTACATAATTGATCAGATTGTCTGCAGGCTGTGTTAATAGAAAGTGACAGTTGTTAAGATGAGAGGTTTCGCAGGGCGATGCGGCAGGTTCAGGAAGTCGAGCAGCTGATTTAATGCGACGTTTTTTTACTCCCCCCGTGGCCCCAGAGTTGGATGGCGTCGAGACCATCAAAGGGTCTAAATCGAGTTAGGTGAATCACCACTTGTAAGAGGATTTCAGTCCCAGAGTAGTGAACTCTGGCGTCGTTTCTCTTCCTCTTTGCTTTCCCCGGGATGACTGGGATTAAATGGGCCATATTTATCATCAGTGACAAATGTACAGGATGTGGTCTACCTGGTACAGCGGAAGATGCTTTGATAAAGTCAAAGCAAACAAATAATCACTTTAGCCTTGCTTGGACTGACAGTGATTCACATTTGCCTATTAATAATCCATGACAAAGACAGTGGTTATACATATTGTTGCTCCAATAAACATATACTAATTTAATCCGTCAACGGTTTACCATCCTTTTATCTATTCAAATCCTGACTCCTGACATATTTGATTATAAAAGCACAGTCAAATCAAGCTGTCATTACAGAATGTTGCCTTTACCTACATTTTGCTCATGTAAAGAGACACAACAGTCACTCTCTGACAGCGGTAATGATACTGAACTGGCGTTAGCTGTTGGTGGAAGAGGGAGACCTTTGATGGCTAATTAGTGCAGGCAGCTGTCAGAACAGTAGCAGCAGAGATTTGAAAGTTTTGATACTACGGTTATATTTATGCTTTCGCAGCTCGCTTTGTTCTCTCAGGGATTATTGGGTTGCCGAGGACGACGGCGCTGGAGAGAAGGAGAAGAGGGAGAGGGTAACATCAGATTTCCTCGTCCCGCGCTGGATGTGACCACATTAATTATAGATCTTGGGAAGCAGCAGTTATGTTCATTCAGCATATTTTTAGAATATGAGAGGCTGATTTATTTCTTTAATCAAGACGGCAGGTGTCGGCTCGATTCAGAAAAAAAGATGCTGAAAGCTGCTTAAACTTGTCAGACGGTGACATTTTGAGCAGGCTGAGGCGTGTAGTGTCTATTTGTGAATTTTTGCTTGAGGCTAAACATGCAGGTGAGGGCCTAACATACTGTATTCACAGTTTTAGGTTGCTATACTATTTAACCATATAAGCAGGGATGGCCAACATTGATTATAGAGAGGGCCACAACATTTTTATCCTCACTACCTAAGGGCCAGATTGTGACTGTGCACCTCCACCTGTAGGCTACTGTAACCCTTATCATTCAGTTAGCCAAGTATAGCTACTAAATTAATGAAAACAACTAAATGTGTACCGGTAATTAAAGTTTATTTAACCAGCATCTTGATTTTTCATATTCAAATGCATTTAGTAATGCTTCAATTAATTTAATGAACTTAACATAGAAAAAAATCATCCACATTCCTGAGTGATTTACAATTATTGTAGTACAATGACAAAAATCATCATTCAATAATGTTACAACTATTTTCCAGGCACACTGGCCCATAGGTTTGCCTTTGAATTCCGTAAAAATATCATCTGTTTCCCGTCTCGCCTGGAAGACACAATTCTCTTGGTCCAGTTATCTTTTTTGGCAGCTTATGTCTCTCTTCGTGCCGTTTGTGGTCGCGGATGAGGTTTGCCAGTCAAGACCATGACAAGGCTGCAGTTGCTTGGCAACAAACCGCTTGCCTTTCAAAGGAGCGCCATCTAACAGTATAATTATATAGTATAATTATATTATATAGTATAAGTAAACAGTATAATTACAATTGGAATGTAATAGGCCGCTTGCTACCAATACCTGTGAAACCAACAATGGAAATTGATTCACGGGCCACGCTGAGTGAGGACGAAGGCCGTCAGTTGCCCATCCCCTATTTACAGTACAGGATATAATCTAAAAAAAAACTCTTCATCGGTCATGGCCAGGGGTAGACAGAAGTCTAAACTACGGTGGCCGACAGGGGCAAACGCCCTGCAACTTAAGAAAACACACACAAATAGACAAAACACAAGCAAATTAAGAAAACAGCTTCATTAATTTGACAACACATGCGCAGCATTCAGCAAACGCGCTGCAAATACACACAACCAAATACATAAACGCACTGCAAATAAAAAATAATGCAAAAAGAAAAGCACACAAACCCTGAAAACAAATGCAACAAAAAAACGCAGCATCCAGATTACACAACGGAAGTTCTCCAGACCTCTAGAGGGAGCAGCTGGTGGAACAGCCTGATTTTCAACCCCACGGGGAGAGAGGGGGAGAGAGAGAGAGAGAGAGAGAGAGAGAGAGAGAGAGAGAGAGAGAGAGAGAGAGAGAGAGAGAGAGAGAGAGAGAGAGACATAGAGAGAGAGAGAGAGAGAGAGAGAGAGACCTAGAGAGAGAGAGAGAGAGAGAGAGAGACCTAGAGAGAGAGAGAGAGAGAGAGAGAGAGAGAGAGAGAGAGAGAGAGAGAGAGAGAGAGAGAGAGAGAGAGAGAGAGAGAGAGAGAGAGAGAGAGAGAGAGAGAGAGAGAGAGAGAGAGAGAGAGAGAGAGAGAGAGAGAAACAGAGAGAGAGAGAGAGAGAGAGAGAGAGAGAGAGAGAGAGAGAGAGAGACAGAGAGAGAGAGAGAGACAGAGAGAGACCTAGAGAGAGAGAGAGAGAGAGAGAGAGAGAGAGAGAGAAACCTAGAGAGAGAGAGAGACATAGAGAGAGAGAGAGAGACATAGAGAAACCTAGAGAGAGAGAGAGAGCCGGGACATGTTCAATCTCAGAACGGTGTGCACCGTTGTGAAACGGTGTGCAACGGTGAGATCATAGACTGTAAATATTAAGTCTATGTTTGAGATATGTTTTCTCTCGTTTGGTGGCTGTGTCTCGGCTCAGGTCACAGGTGATACTCAATCAGCTGAGACGTCTGTAAACTCGTGGTGATAAAACATTTAAAACTGCATCAGCGTTTGACGTTGACGTTTGTTTAAGCCATATTACATGAGAGGGTTTCATTTGGAGGTCCGAATTTACTGATAATAATATTGTGATTATACGACAAAATAAGTGATCAATCTGTATTCATACTGTGGAGCAATTCGCTCTTGAAATACAACAAAGAAAAAACAGACAGGATTTCTAGTCCCTCCCTGTTTAGTAAACCAGCCAATTTACCGTGGGATTTATCAATCTGAATAAATCTTGCCCGCACATATAAACACAGAACTGCTTTGCTAACTCCAACGTGTTGTAAGTAAGACATCTGCTGAAAAAGTTATTGTAGTCATTAGCATGATTGCCGTATTGTTTAGTTCACAAACATCCAAAACACCAAAGTACGAAGACATAGCAGACCAGGCGCAAGCTTTTGTTTTGAAAAGTCGAAGCTTGGGGACAGCATGGGGAGAAGCATGAGACGGGAGCATAGACTGTATATTAATAATATATTATATTATGTTATTAATAATAATAATAATAATAATATGAATTTAATATGCAGTCTATGGACGGGAGGGCATGAGACGGGAGTTCTTTTTTTACTATGCAGCCATACCTGACTCTAATAAAAAGGCAGCGCGCTCTCTCCCCGTGGGGTCAAAAATCCAGCTGTTCCACCAGCTGCTCCGTCTAGAAGCCTGGAGAACTTCCGTTGTGTAATCTGGATGCTGCGTTTTTTTTGTTGCATTTGTTTTCGGGGTTTGTGTGCTTTTCTTTTTGCATCGTTTCATATTTGCAGCGCGTTTATGTATTTGGTTGTGTTGTGTGTATTTGCAGCGCGTTTGCTGAATGCTGCACATGTGTTGTCAAATTAATGAAGTTGTTTTCTTAATGTGCTTGTGTTTTGTCCATTTGTGTGTGTTCTCTTAAGTTGCAGGGCGTTTGCCCCCGTTGGCCACCGTACTAAACAACTACTTAACATTAAGAGTCTAGAAGTAGAAGTGATATAAAACATGGAGCACAACTTCTTTAAAAGGTCCCATATCATGCTCATTTTCAGGTTCATATTTCTAATAAAACATGTTTACATGCCTTAATGTCCAAAAAACACTATTTTTCTCATAATGTCCATCTGAATAATACCTGTCTTCGCTCTGTTTTAGCGCCTATCTCCCACTCTGCTCGGATTGGTGAGCGTTTCTGGGTCTTTTGCATCTGGGCTCTCAGCGTCTCCACACCATCATTGCAGCCAGGGAATGGCTGTAACGTCACTGTAGTGGCACTTTCTACCTATATACAGTATAGTATAGTTGTGCCATCAGAACCGTACGGAAGTCCTGGCACAGTTTCTGAATACGGGCTGTGTGCATTTCTCTGTGGTTTGAGCGTTTTGATACTTTCACAGTATTTATACAGCACCGCGACCTGCTTCATAATAAATAAAAAAAAGACATGGCAATCTCAATTTTTACAATATGGGACCTTTAAATGCAAATATGCTCTGCAGTAAAAGTAAGAGAAGTAGAGTACATTTCCGAGCACAGAATTTCCTTTCATCAAAGCAAGATGGAAATCGTTCCACAGAGGGAAAGCTCAAGAACATTCTCTCGTACCGATACATTTTTCATAAACTGGGACTTCTTCAGCTCTTTTAATTAAAGCATTGATGTAACCTGTGTTCTGCACATCTTAGGATTTGCACTAAAAGTGATGCATTCTACACAAGGTTTACTTAAAGTATGTTCTATAGACATTTCCCGTTCACAAACAGTCCAGGGGCGTAGAAAGCACGTTGCAAATACGTCATGATAGCCGGATTATTAACATTTTCGACATTTAGAAATGAAGAAACTTGCTTGAAACTAGTTGAAACCGCTATTTGAAGTACAATTTGTATGGATCACTTGTTCTTGAATTCCAAACCTTTTCACCTCACACATATTAGCCTGACAGCTGTGGTTAGCCAATATGAGTCATGGAATTCCAGTGACAGACGCCAGGCAGTAGCAATGCTAATGCTAACTGAGACTGCACAAAGTTAGCTGTACAGGTAGTGAGAACCGTGAGTACCCCAAAACATCACCCAAGTAACCATCCTCACACAAGTAATGTTAGCATAAAATTCTAGCATTAACATTATTATCAACATAAGCAAGAAATTCTGAGCTGGACCCTCCCTCATTATGGATATAAAATTAACGTCAGCATGTACGAAAATCCCAAGTCCTGCCGTTTCCTTAAAATATCCCAGATATTTATCAACCATAAAAGGATCATGAAAAGAGATATTTTTCTGAAATATTCCAATGTCAACCTCCCTGATCTAACAGGGAGGTTTGCTTCTTGAGATAATGTACATTTGCCACACAACTACTTTTGTGACTCATGCAGTTGGAAAGGCACAACTACACCTTTTACATGTGGATCTAGAGATTGCAGTCATGTTGGTATGTTTTCATATTTAGCCTGCAATAGAGACACTCAGACTTATACAGAGGCGGGAGAAAACGCTGTGGTTTCCCAGAGTCCCAGCATCTTAAAGCAGTTATCGGTGATTTGAGTAGTGCACTTGTGGCTGTCTGAGTGCTCCCAAATGCTTCTGAGTGCTTCCGAGCACTGCCGTCTTTTATTTGGTATTTGAGTACTGAGCCTATTTTTATTTTTTTTCCCCCAAATTCCCCCACCGAGTTGGTTAAATACACCATAGGTCTTAGAGAGATGCTGTTCTTACCACACACAGGGCCCCGGTATGGGCCAAGCCCTCAAGAAGCCTATTTACTGTATATGCATGCTCATTAAAATTTTTTTTATATTTATGCTGTAAGTACATTACTAAAGTTGTCTGAATAAATAGTTTGACAGACTATTTGAATGCTCTTGGTGGCCCCTACCCTATGAAAGGTGCTTCTGACAGGATGAAATAATAAACTAATCAGCCAAGTAAAATATCTGTATGGAAAACAGTGTCATTTTAGCTAGTAATTGGATAACAGTATGTATTAACCAACAGCAATTTTAGAAACATCTTCACGTAGTTATTCATTGCATAAACAAGTATCAAGTGTGTTTCTCTTAGACACTGGTTGCCAGCAATTCCTGTCTATTCATAGCATATCCATTAGATAGAGCTGTGTGACTAATGGATGAGAAAGCAACTTACTTTCTTCTGTGGATGCATTTTATGAGGCAGTGCTGAGGGACTCTCCCATTCTCACATGGCGCTTCAGAAGCGATGAGGCCATTAGGACTTGGCAGAGAACATGATACATCCTAACTCTAATTTGTTTAGTCCAGGGATTAAATTAACTCATCTAAGAGCTCATTTGCAAAGGAGAAGATTAAGTCCTACCCCTACCCTCTCTCTGGTGTTTTCTGATGTCACCTTGGGTGGAATTTCCTCTAAATGTGGTGCAAAATGATCAATACCCTGAGTAGTGCAAAATGGCAGGTGACATCCTCTGAAGGGGTGATGCGATAATGGATCCCCACACCACGCAGACACCAGCGGCATGACCGTTTAGCCGCTTCCTCCGATCTCTCCTGCGGTCTGCTCCAGGTGTATCATATCAGCTGATTGTTTTCAATGTGACTTTGATTGATATCAGATCCATGCTGTTGTCCAGTTCACAGACCAGAAGCTGGCTCTCATGGGGTATCAGTTACTTGAGCGTCACCACATCACCTTTGTTACAACTCTACTTTGATACCCCAAATCTGCTCCATCTACCCATCCAGGATGTGTCATGTTCTGTAGATCAAAAGGGAGTGAATAGAGTCACTCGGTTTTGACAGATCAATACAGCCCTCAGGAACGTGTCCTACAGTATGACAGCTCAAGCACAAGTTATTTTTCTCTAACTCTATCATTCTTCTTTCATTTTTTCATACCACAAAAAAAATGGTAGAAACCGGCACTGCTGAGGCTTCATTTGCTTCAGTGACAATGTTCACAAGTTGCTAATCGGACCCGGTGTGCAGAAGACGAAGTCTTGGCCCGGATATCTGCTGGCTACACCGGAACCGCCAAAATATTGGCCGTTTACCCTAGAGGTTAAATCGTTGTCAGACCGATAGTCAATGGGTTCCAAGATTGCAGCTGTATGTAAATAGACTGCAAATGGACTGCATTTATATAGCGCTTTACTAGTCTTAACAACCACTACACACTACAGGCACCATTCACACACAAATTCATAAACTGGTAGCCGAGACTGTCATACAATGTGCCCCCTGCTCATCAGATCATTTCAATCAGTTTAATAACACAAAACACGTTGCGTCACTGCGGTCTTCTTCTGAATTAAACCCATGATCTTTCCCGAACCCTAACCAAGTGCTGCCAGTGCCTTCACGTAACCACAAAACAATGCTGAAGTCACTACGAGCGGATGTTTCATGGTAAGATCGGATATTTTGGCGGAAAATAAATTAAATATGTTCGTCAATGAACTTTTTACTGCTCGATCAGCGCCAACATTTTGTGGGACTTGACAGATAACATGTCATTATGTTAATAGACAACGGAGTATTATACAGTATAACATTTCTTTCACATTTGCTGTTGTTGTTATTGCACAGGGTTGTGCTATCTTTCCCCCTGTTCTTATCTCAACATGTAATGTGTCAGCCCTGTAGCCCGACTACCTGTCCAGCATGTTACCTTCCAATATAATGTTGCCAAAATGTTCTTTATTGGCCCACACCAAATAATCCAACCTTGTAAGTGGTTTTCCTCAAAGTCCTCTTTTCTATTGATATATTTGTACATTTGTGAAATTGAGCTAATTCAGTTGACTTATTTCCCATTTGGGGTCTACGTTTTTCTAATCTTAATACAATACTCGTAGGTTTGATACACAACGTCTGCAATTAACCGATGCGTTACTACATGGACAAACACAACCATCTGATTTGGCTAACTCAGAATGCTGTAGACTCATAAGCTTGAGATGAACCCAGCCATGGTTCCCGTGGTTGCTATGGTCACATAGTGGGCAGTGAGGGGTGGAAAGCTGAAAAAGTTTGACAATTTCAGTTAAAGTAGCAGCAGCATATATGCATTTATATACACATTGGCAGTCACTCTCTCTCTCCTTGATAATGCTGTGTGACTCAGTGGCAGGGCTGAAAACAATGGAACTGAGTACACTGGTAATTTTTGTTCTTTTATATTTTAGAAAGAGGAAGAACATTTCAAGCATAATGTAAATCAGAGAAGGCAGCATCCATTGAAGGTGGTCCCATCTTATTGGCCATAATAACACCTATTCTCTTCCATCCTGAATCTGACATCCTTTTTTAAAAATAGTCCCAATTTTATTTATTTTTTATTAAACATACCGTATGCAGTAGCTTCAGTAATGCACTTTGACCGAAGCTGAGCCAATGGCGAGTGCAGGTGAAGGAAAGCGGGGTCTCTCTCTTTTACAGTAAATCAGTGTCAGTGGATCACAACATTACAGAGCCTACATGGATATTTTGGGCTGCTCCATAAATTTTTCATATTGACACACTTTAAAAGTTTTGAAATGTCATATAACCGCCCAAGGTGGGTTAACTCACTCTCACATGCAGCGATGCAGCAGTAACGTTGTGGACAGTGTTGCCAACTTTCTCGCTAGCGACTATAAAATATATATATATATATATATATATATATATTCATTCCCATTCATGCAGTCCACAGATCCTCGGTTAAAGGTCCAGTGTGTAACGTGTTTAGTTGTTCATTATAAATGTGTTGCCCATACACAAACTTGTCCTTTTTCATGAATATTTACCACCACCATCAATTCCAAGTATTCCTTTTGACTTGAAATGTTACATTAGCATTTGCATGAACTGGGGTAGACGCTCCATATTCATGCGCCATCTTGAAATACGTTAGCCGGTAAGGGACATACAGGACATACTGCTCCGCCTTTTGTGTTTTCGCTGTCACATGATAAACTCACAGGTGCTGCTAATGCTGCTAATGGGTATCGTAGCTTCCCGGCCCCGGCAAGTTTGAAGAAGGAAACATGGAGGATCACACGTATTCAAAATCCAAATATCAGGAACAGGAGTTTTCTTCTTTGCCCAGAAAAAGAAAAAGGATATTGAAAAGAGCAAGAGACCGGCTTTTTGAAGCGTGAAGGCTACCGTAGCTGTAATAAATTTTTTGAACTGCGTGGTGCGAGAGAGTTGATTACAATATATGATCTCAACGCTAGATGGGAGAAATTCCAACCCACTGGACCTTTAAACACTAAACAGCACAGCTCTCTCCCCCTCTGTCCCTTTGTGCAGCAGCACTGCACAGGCAGTCAAGTAGGGTGGGTTTTGCCTGTAGCCATACAGACAGTGGAACGGGAGCAGGTTTTATGGGGCTTATAATACATCCATGGGGAGTGGATGGCTAGCAGAAACAAACCTCCTTGAGCAGAAATGGATAAATAAAAAGGGTTTTGAATGACAAGTTTAGTTTCAAAGCCCTTCCAGATGGGTCTCACGACAAGAATAAAGTTATTTGCATGTACTGTCGATGTGAACTGAGTTACCACCGGAGTAGTCAAGTCTCAAATAACACTTGAGCATTAAAAACTTGAAAAAAATCCCTATTAAAAGTACATGTAGCACAGATAAAAAAAAATGTGCGATTCATTTGCAGTTAATCAAGAGTTAACTAAGACACGCATGCGATTCATCGCGATTAAAAATTGTAACCGATTGATAGCCCTACTAATTACAATTCTAATTACTCATGCTTGTTACTTTACATTCATTTCTCAACTCCAAATCACCCACATGTTGCATCTTTGGCATTTAACAACATGTAGAAATAGGAAACAAGACATTGTGGTTGAACAAGCAGGCAATCCCACAACTTGGAGGGCTTTACTGACCATCCAACAGCTAGCTTAGCCTCAAAGTGAAAGCAACTGAAGATTACTAGTGGCCATCTGCATCTTTAAAGCTACATTGTGTAAGAATTTCTCCCATCTAGTGGTGAAATTGTATATGACAACCAACTGAATATTACTTTCTAGCCCCCCCAACCATTCCGAGCGCGTTCTAACTCCTACGGTGGCCAAACCCGAAATTAGCTCTTAGTATCTCCATCGTTTACACGCAGCTGTTCTAGCTGTCTGTGTTACAACTGCATGACGTGAGTTGTCTGCCAGGGAAATCACAACGTTATACACAATCATGCTAGCCAAGCAACTATGAAACTTTGAATTTACACAAATAGGCAGAATTCCCTTTTGAGAAGAAAGCAGGCAACTTCGGTGTCCCTTTTTAAAATCCTTGCTCCTTATGAGCTCTTTCCATCTTGGAAAAGGCACTCCAATATTAACTTTGGTCTTGTTGCTTTGCCTGTCGCGTTGTTGTTTTAATTCTCTTTTTAACTTCCTTGGCGACTCCGTTACATGTCTTCGAGAATAGGCGTGATCCTCCATCTTCAACAGGCTTTCAAATCTGCCGGCAGTCACGAGTAATCTTCCCCCTGGCATTCATCACCGTGCCACTGAGTGTAAAAGCGCGAAAGGCGGAGGTATGTCCCTCTTCGGCTAATGTATTTTAAAGATTGAGGCGCAACATGGCTGCCGTCATTCCAGCGACTCGCTCGTATGTATTCTGAATGATTCTGAATGGCAGTTTCTACGCTTACGAGAATACTTTGATTAGTTGGTGGAAGTAATTACACATCAATGAGCACATATTTGTGAAAGAACAAAGGGGGTTTTGCTAAGAATCAACTCAAACAATTACACAATGTAGGTTTAAGGACAGAGAAGGATGCATTCTGCAAAGAAGTCATGTTTAGATAGTGTAAAGACAGCACTGTGCATGGATCAATGCACTGAAGTAGGGCTAATAATTTTTTTAATCGCGATTAATCGCTGAATTTCTATAGTTAATCATGATTAAAATTCTATCATTTTGCATTTCAGAACAGTTTTTAAGTACATATTAACAATGGAAAGCGATTCTTACCAGTGTATCTTGATTGGGACTCAAATGAATGTAAATAAAAGTTACTTTATGAACTTGACTTTAAGATTTGTATTTGTTTATTTACTGTAAACAAAAGAAAAATGTGTGAATCTGTCATTATTGCACAATTCCTCCAAGTACCTAACTAAAAAACCCCTATCCTTACCAGAGTCAATATAGTGTTTAGTAACTCCTAAATAATTTTGATTCCTCACTGACGTCCAGTGATCACCGGTTAATGAGACAGCGTTTGCACTTGGCAGCAGTTCAAGTTTAGCTGCTTTCTCCGTGTTGTACAGGCTGTGTTTGCGTGAAACTACTGTCCCTGTCGATGGCAGTGTATAAGAAGGGTCGGAACATGCCAACAGTAGTACGTCTTTAAGACCTGAGTCCTCTACGATGCTGACAGGTCTGCAGTTAGTTGTCACCCATTTCGCAAGAGCTGTAGTAATTTTTTTGGATGTGGTTTCATCAACAGGTCGGCAAGTAGCACTCTCCAAAATACTGCCTTGCCTGAGCCCGCTAGAATCAACCTGAGTCACGTTAACTGTACTACTATGCTTAGCTCCGTAGGTGGTAGCTCAAGCTTGACGTGCTTCGGTGATATTTTAATTCGGCTTTACACAATGTGCATATGGCTTTTGACTTGTCTAATGAGCCGTCCGGGAGTTTAATGCGTTAATGCTGACAGCTTTTTTTTAAATTGCAACATATTTACACTTTGTTTGATCGATTTGGTCAGACTATTCCACAAAAGCACTCCACAAATCGAATATACATACATACATATATTATAACCCCCCTTCATCTGTGAACAGCTGTTGTTTCCAGGCAGCTGTTTATTTTATTTTTTGCTTCATAGATTATTTGTGCAGTGTAAATTCTACTAGATCTTTGAACTTTAAGGTGTGTAATTTTAAATACAATATATTGGTATGCTCATGCTGTCCTACATTTTTTTTACCACCCTAAATGCTCCTTTTTGAAGCGTGATAAGGGATTGTAAGGTGGTTTTGTAGACGTTGCCCCATACTTTAACACAATCATTTAAAAAAAAAAAAATAAAAATCTTGAATGCTTCCTCATTCAGTGCATGCTTTGCTTTCCCCATTACTCCAATACTCTGTGCTTCTTTTGCTCTAACATCTAACAAGCAGATTTTGTGATCAAGAATCACACCCAGAAATGTATTTCAGTGCACTGTATGTAAAAAGCTCCATTGATTATACAATCACATGATTCATTCATTGGTTAAATTCAACTGTCACATTGTTGCCTGCTGATGTATTCCTGTCTTGTCAACTGAACTACAGTGCATGTCCCCACAACGCATCAGTCTTACTATAGACAAGCATGCACACGTATCAAATCAGCTACTATTCAGCTATCTAGAGGCAATCACAAAATGAGCATGCTGACCAAGCTAATATATTATGACTAGCCCCATTTGGGTTCTTTTTATAAATATAAAAATAGATTGAATTGAATTGAATGATTGAATGTATGGGGGATGAAGTAACTGAGGTATTAGGGTGAGCAGATATCTCTGCATGTAGAAATGAACAACCATGGTCAACAAAAACACGCTGTGATTCCTATCAACGGGAAATGCAGGCAATTTGTGTAGAGGCAGCCTTTTTTTTTTTTTGTCAGCTCCATTTGCTAGATTTCCATACCCCCCGCCCCTGCTTGTGCCCACAGCCCCTTCTCGCACCGGCCGGCAGGAAATAGGCATTCAATGCTTTCTAGATGACTTCCTGAAAAGAAATGAATCTCTCTAGGAAAATGAGAACAATGAATAATGAAACGCTGGATGGGATGTGCCTGACCCATGCTATTCATACAACCTGGGCTGTCGCAGAGAGCCATGTATGAAATTGAAGGTTGTGATCACAGGGCTGGAAAGAGCCATGGGTAGGACTATTAGAGTGAGGGGAAACAAATAGGTTTTCTGGGTGCACATATAATAATTTGATTTAGGTGCAGGCCAGAGGGCTTCAGTCAGGATAAATCTTGTATTTTGCATCTGTAAAATAGACAATATGTTTTTCCTGTATTTATAACACCCTGCATTTCTTCTGGGAACAGTGGAATTTTCAAACTAGGCCGCTTGACAACTATTTCAGGCTGCGTAGAATTGAAAAATTGATATGAAACTTTACCAAGCCTGTGCAGTATACTGTATGCCTTTGAGTGGAATTGAACGCAAAGTTCCTCAGGGGAGGAATAATACAGTCACATGTGAACAGACTGTTACCACGAAGCGCAGCCACTTTACGGCAGGAAAAGTGTCTTAACAACATCATAACCCCACAGACAAAACAAATCCACCAATGATAGCAGATAGAGATGTATAGCGCCGGAGGAAACCCAGGGCCTGGGAGGTATTGTGGCTTTTGTCAGCCTGCTTCTCCGCCTCACATTAGCCTCAGCAGGACGGACCGAGAAAAGCAAGGCAGATAAAAGAAGTGGCATGCGCCATTTAAAAAAAAATAAAAAAAATAAATGAGTCCGACCCCAGCCCTCCAGCTAGCGCTGCAATCCTGACATGAAGTAGTCAGCTTGAGCACTTACAAATCTTTCTAATCCCTTTCAACGTAGAGCAGCATTTGCCAGACCTCCGTTCCTTCAGGGTCTTAGAGGGAGGGAGGGAGGGAGGGGGAGAGGGGGAGAGGGGGAGAGAGGGGGGGGGGGGGGGGAGAGGGAGAGAGAGCATACTGTAGGTCTGTCAGTTAGGGCAAGTTAGGATGTGCAAAGGACTTTTGAGAGTCACTAGGAGGAGAGACGAAGCACAGCGGCTGCTCAGTATGAAGCTCCACACTGTGCTGTAGAGCGATCATTTACCCTATGGATGTCTGGGTGGCTTACCGCCTGTGTGTTACCAAAGGCTGTGAACTGCAAGATCAAGTAATTACTGAACACACTCAGGGCTCCTGAGTGAGTGTGTGTGTGTGTGTGTGTGTGTGTGTGTGTGTGTGTGTGTGTGTGTGTGTGTGTGTGTGTGTGTGTCATGTCGCACATTTTTTTTCATTGAAGTGAATCACTTGGGTGTTCATTTGGCTGTGTATAATCATATTGCACGTAGTGGCAGGGGTGCCTATCTGACATCCAGCGCCGACTGCTGCGTGTTCCGGGTCACCGGGCGCTGTTCACGAATCATTGATTTTGTTGTACGACAGCAAAAGACACAAGGCAAGGCTTCGCCTCATCACGGACGTTCACAGCGAGGCGCCCACAAACAGAGGGGGTGGGCACCGTGAAGTGTCACAGCAGCCCAATTATGTTTTTGTAATAAGCCAGCGTTGCCAGGCCAGTCGCGGGAGCCCCCTCCCCCGCCCTTTCAGCGCTCGCTAATTCTACCGGAGTCGCCAATTCCAATCTAATGCCCTGCGTCAGTTTCATCTTCAAAATGTTGGAATGGGTAATGAGATGATTGATTGAAGAGAACTGCTGTTCTGACAGAATACTGACATGCACACAGCTGGCCGCCTGTCAGAGGAGATGGCTGAATGATATATGAGTATGCTCGCTCAAAACAAAGCAAAAAAAAACGCCCACATTTGCAAGGTGATACTGTCGTGCTCGCTAGCATCTTTGTTCACTCATTATCCGAGCAAGTGAAGCATATCCAGGACCTTTTTCGGCTCACGACTGTTGATCTCTTTCACACATTTGTGCCTTTTTTTATTTTTTTTTTATGGCTCCTCTACAGTGAGGTTAAAGCAAAAGACGTGCCTCTGCCTCAGCTACTTTTCCAGATACTTCTAAATTTCTGTCTGCCGGAGAATGGACCACCTCAACATCCAATCACCATCCATTTCCTCCCTTATTTTAATGAATGCTGTGACTACAGTGCAGCAGAGTGACATTGGAATGCAAGAATACTCCCACACATACAATCTCATAGCTCCTTGTAAGCACAGACATTAGTATCACATAGATCAGTCATTAGAGGGAGAAAACACAATAAAGCTACACTCCGCAAAAGGTTAGCATTGTAGATAGCTGCTGTTGGATGATAATAAAAGATTATAATTAAAGTTTGAAATGCTAAAACATTTCCCCCCCTTGCAATGTAGTGTAATACAACAGCAGCACAAACTACGGCTTAACCCTTATGTGGTGTTCATATTTTTGTTACACAGCCAATGTTCCCAGGTCTGGTGGACCCACCACATTATTAGGCTTTTAAATCAATACAGCCATAATTTATAATAATTTATGTAAAGATACTTAATATATGTTTACTTTAGCTCAATTACCAATGCTATATACATCATTTGTGGTTCATATTTGCCATTTACCCCTGTGAGATCACATTTATGATCATTTTTGTTTTTTGTGAGAAAATAAGGAAATTCAATTAAAAAAAAGGTAAAAAAAAAAAATAGAAACAAGATTTTTGATCATTATTGGTACTTATTTCTTAATCAGAACAGGTGAAAGTGCTTGAAATGTAACAATTTGGTAACTTTGTGTGGGAATAGCAGGTGCAGAAAGACAACATAGTTGTGCAGTCATTGAAAATGAGTTATTTTTTATGTTCTTCACAGAAAATGAGCCAAGGCCAATGAGTTTGAGTTAGAAAAAATAATAAATAGCATACTTTTTCTTTTAGCAAACACTGAAAATGGGTCCCACAGACCTGAACACCACACATGGTTAAAATAAAAACAAAAACGGCACAATATAAGCTCTCGAAATATATTTATTATTAAGCTTTTGCACTGGATTGCATTACTAAGTGTCCACCCCCTCTGTAAAATGTTTAAGAATGAGAAAATTGATAAGAAAAGATCCATCGCATACTACTCTTATGATCTGATTGATGCAGGAGAAAAGTGGTATTGATTGATTAGAGTCTCTTTGTGTCTATTGATTGGATTTCGGTGTGTTATTGATTGAAGCTACATTGACCATACTGTCCTTTCAGAGAGGAGGAAACGGGGGGGAATGCCACTTTGGGTAATGAAATGTGAGGATCTATTGAGATGGAAAAATAAATGCTTTCGAAAATATTGCTCTACAAAGCTAAATTGACGGGCTTCTGAAATCATCATTATTTATAGGAGGGGACAAGCCGGAGAAGGTGACATGGCTCATCCCATTCAGCATTTTTCATGCAACAAGATACTACCCAACGGCTAGACTGTCTCCACATAAAAGACCGGGCCGAGAGAAAAAAAGGGCACGCGGCAATATGCGTAAAGAAAGCAGGATCAATAACCAATCTAGGGAGCAGAAAGGGTCAGGTTGAGCACGGGGAGGTTATCATATACAGCGTCTCAACAACATAATGGAGGACCCCTATCTGTTGGGACAGCTTTCAGATACAGTGTGGGTTTCAATGATAGTATACTTGGTGGACAAGTTTTTTTTTTTTTTTGTATGGTTTGCACAAGAGAAACTACACAGCGGTTCATTAGATCTGGAGCAGATTATCTTTCATATGCCACAGCAAACACACAGCAAACACATTGCTCTTAGGAATTAGGAAGGAGCTCACATTGCAGTTACTTCATTCATTCACAAGAGGTTCTAGGCAGACAAAATAAACAAGATCTGTGAAAATATACATGAACAATTATACAGTTCGTTTTGTGACAAGATAATATAGATAATGTCACAACATGTGACAACCTACTTGATTTTGTGCACCGAAACAGGGCTCTCTGCAATTCTTCCAGTTGCATGCAGCCAAAGCAGTGATATTCAACTTGGATAATTGGTTGAACAGGATTTCAAATCTATTGGACAGTGGATCCAAAAGTGGGAGGTGCCACTGTGTGGCCCAGCCTATTCACTATAGTACAATGTAGATCTAGTACAACAAGAAAAGGTACAAGTACTGCATTCATCAAGTGTAATCAGTTAGACTTGAACTGCATTTGTCAGATTTCCTCTCACTGTCCTTTAACCATTACATTCAAGCCATATGGGTGTGCATCAGCAATACTGGGTGTGCCACATTAAAAGGCTAGCGACCAACACACAAACCGTTCAAACCTATCGACGCAAAAGTTAAGATTCGTGTTTGCCATGCAACTGCAGAGGCCATGCCTACAGTGTTGTACTGATTAAAATGGATGTGGCCTATTACACCCCAAAAAAATGCATTGATGCTTTTAGAATGCATGTATAAAATGAATGTAAGAAGTTTGCATTTTCAATTTACTACAGACCTTGCAGCTTACATCTTGAAATATTTTCTGACCCCGTCATTACTGCATGCAGTTCTAGTTAAATTTGAACATGGACATAAAAAAAGATTTTATTACAGCTTCAGTTAAAACATGATGTACCTCACTTAGCCACTACCTTCTTGCTTATTAACTTGTTTATTTAGGCTAACTGCTGCATTGAGACTAGGGCTAAAGACAAGACAGTTTGCTGTGTCACAGTGACTCAAATATTTAACAATTCATTTCAATCTGTCCAGGGGGCTGTTTCACAAAAGCAGAATTTATAAATCCAGGATAACTGATAAAGCCAGGCTTGAGGAGGAGCGACTAGGTCGAGCCAGGCCGAGGAGGAGCGACTACGTCCAACCAGGCCGAGGAGGAGCGACTAGGTCCAGCCAGGCTGAGAAGGAGCGACTCAGTCGAGCCAGGCCGAGGAGGAGCGACTAGGTCCAGCCAGGCTGAGAAGGAGCGACTCAGTCGAGCCAGGCCGAGGAGGAGCGACTAGGTCCAGCCAGGCTGAGGAGGAGCGACTAGGTCGAGCCAGGCCGAGGAGGAGCGACTAGGTCCAACCAGGCCGAGGAGGAGCGACTAGGTCCAGCCAGGCTGAGGAGGAGCGACTAGGTCCAGCCAGGCTGAGAAGGAGCGACTAGGTCGAGCCAGGCCGAGGAGGAGCGACTAGGTCCAGCCAGGCTGAGAAGGAGCGACTCGGTCGAGCCAGGCCGAGGAGGAGCAACTAGGTCGAGCCAGGATGAAGTCATTCGGATAGAAGCACGTTCACGGCTTTCCTCAACAGACCACAAGGTCGATCACAGATTTACTGATGCTAAAATGGAGAATACGCATTGTTCATACTTTATACAGAGTGAGCAGCAGCTTCTTGTGGAAGGATGATAACGTTAAACACACTATTTGGAAAAAAAAGGAAAATTAGAAACACGGCTGCTGTAATGAAACAGCGAGCGAAAGCGAGGCAGACGATTGCAAACCGACTGAATGCGTAAGTAGCCTAAAAATATACATTACCTGACCACTGCTCTGAATTGAAACCGTCATAATCATTCCATTCAAGGATTAGGCTACTAATTAACCGTTGTACTCTTTGCCCTCAAAGGTAAGCAGAAGATAATGTTACTCAGGGAATTTACCGTGAAGATCAATTTTCTACAACGCTAGAATATGATGCATAAATATCTCTTTCACTTTGTTTCTCCCTCTCTCTTGGGCTAAAATATAAATTACCTAAGTCATATTAACTTCCACTGCTCGCTTTTAATGCAAAGTGTACAACTGTTCATTTTTGCAAATGTCAAGTAACTCATTGAATGGTTTCAGTTAAGAGCAGTAGTTCATAAATGTATATTTTTAGATATAGCAGTCGGTCCGCTATTATCTGCCACGCTTTTTCTCGTTTCCTGTTTTTTCCTTCCCTAGATATTATATGCTTTGCTCCCTTGTATATATGGACATAGAAAAGAAAGACACTGAAGAAATTGGACTTTAAAATCTAGAAACGATAACGATAATTAAGTGATAAATTTAATGCACACTATAAACATGAATGTAACAGAGTATATTTATCAGTTATTTCCAGAAAAATATATGGTTACAAACCATTGAGGTGTCCTTTCCCTATTGTCACATGAATGTACAGTAGTCTACACTAGATAGTTACTGGTCCAGTGAACTAAGACTATAATTTGGGAGGATTGTACAATTAGGATATGTTCTTAAAATTGTAAAATCCTCCCAAATTATAGTCCCAGTTTACTGGACAACACAAATTGTGTGCTAAGAATGCCAAATACAATGCACATGGAAGAGGAACAAACATGATCCTTTAATGTTAAAGAATACAAAACATTTAATTAACTAAAATAATTGAAGGTGCATTGGTCCACTATAGAAACACACATGTACAGCTTTTTATGTTTTGTCCTTAGTAACAGACTTCATTTATAACACATTTGCGACTTTATCAGCCTTTTCCAATTATCTCAACAACTGCCGTAATATATTCATCAAACTTCTAACAACATGTGAACAGCCGTTTCATACAGCAATATAACAGTAACGATGACTGTGACATGAATGATTATAAAAAAAATAATGGTCTTAAATAATAACTTTAACTTTAAATAATAACAGTGCTTAACTGAACAGCAATATGCACCTGTTGAGTCATAATGCGGGCTGATAATAATAATAAGGAAAAGCAAATGCTGAATGAACAGAAAAGGCTCCAGGATGAATAAATCCTGGCTGTTAGCCTGGTCCAGAGCAGGCTATAGCTGCACAGAATAAATCTCCATGGTAACTTAGGTGCCTCTCCTTTTGTGAAACCGAGTCGAGGCTAAATTGAGCCAAAACTGGGAAATCCCGGCTTAATCCGCTATCTAGTTTTTGTGAACTAGCCCTCTGGTGTCTCTCTTCGTTTTGTCTAGTTTTATATATTGCTATATAGTGGACGTCCACAATGTCAGCCGCTGTGATTGCATTTGCAAAGTCAGTGCTGTATAATGAACATGGGCATTTCTAATATGTGTTTCTGAATGACAACATGGTCTACATTAAGCCACATTATATATAGTGCACCTGATTATTCATCGTCATACTGCCAGTCAAAAACAGACACACAACAACAACATATGTAGTAGTACCTTTCTCATACTGTATCCCTTCAAATAAGAAGATATGAGCAAGAAATGAGTAAAAAAAGAAATGACCTAGATCTGATAGGTCTGTTTCCTGTTAGAGCAGGCTGGCTGAAAACATTCACACATTTGCAAATAAATGCAAAGCTTGAATTAGTTATGAAGAGCTGATGCTCTGATGTTAGCTGATGACCCACATTAATGGAGCCTCCTGGTGGAAATTGGATTTTCAAATCCACCGTTTGTGCTCCTTATTTACCTGGCTTATCTCGGCGTGTCTCAAAAGCATTGCAAAGTATGCAGCTCCTCGTCATGTGGCTTGGAGGATTTAAGGAGTAGTCTCGCATTGCCAGACCTTACTCCAAAAGTAAGGAGAAAGGTCTGGCCCCTCCACAAATACATTGCGGGCTAGGAGAAAAAAAACGCTCTGGGTTGTTAGCATTTCTTTAAATGACTCACAATCGTCTTGGGTGGCGCTAAGCTCCGGACGCAGTGAAATAGTCTCGGAAAGGAACTTGTTTTGGTTGAATATTTGCACCCCGCAACAGAAAACGTCGCATATAATGTTAAATGAAGTTAACTGTTTACACAATACAGTAACAGGAGCTGTTTAAATCAGCTGGATACATGTTTAAAAGTCATTTGCTCTTACCAGTGTTTCGCTGTGTGTACTTCGTCCACAGCAATCCCCACCAATCGTTCCCAAAACGTCCCAGTTAGAGAGTAAATGCTGTAAACATATTTTTTTACAATCAGTCCCCGAAAGAACCAAGCAGGACTACCTTGTTGTCCGATTCTTCGAAACTTTTTTAGCATGTAGCTTGCTAGCTCGAGTTTTGCACTCGTGACTGTGTGTTTATCTTGTATGTATATCCATGTGTTGTATACCTGCTGCACACCCAGTCGCCCTTCGGGTACACAAATAAAGTTGAAGTTGAAGTTGAGGGGATGTTCTGGCGATTATCCGATTAATGAACTGTCGTTGATCCAGACTAAAGGAGGAGTGTTTGTTAAGCATTGTTCAGCTCAGTGGATGTCTTCCTCTAGAGCAAGAAGGCTGCTGACAGCAGAGTGCGATGATGCTTCCAGGGGGCAGGAAGTCAGCATGACAGTCCACCTCAGAGCTCACTGTGGACTTCCGGTGTATCCGATGTAGAATGCTGTAAGAAGAGACATGCACCAAACTCCACCAATCTGTCCTGGAATTATGGATTCTATTTAGACTTGTACTGCGACCTTGGCCAACTTCTCTTATGTACAGTAAGAGGAGTTGCATATTCAGGTGATAAATCTCTGTCTCAAGCAGATTTAATATACTGAAAGCAAATCTAGTACACTGTTTATTATTATGCCTTGACTTCAGCATAATGTGTTTGAGGTAACAAAAAAATGGGATTTAATGAACCCCCCCCCCAAACTCACTGGGCCCTATCTTGCACCTGGCGCAGCGCGCACAAAGCCCGACGCAAGGACCCCCTCAAAAACGAGATGCTTCATCTCAAGGGGTTATCTTCTTAACAATAAATTTCTCTAAGTGTCTTTGCTATTTTAAGACCGTCCAGTGCCCACGTCGTTTAAATAGCAGATGCGCCTGCGGCCAGCTTTGTGCCCATGGTCGTGCTGGTCTTACAGGGAGGTGGCAGGCAGGTGCCTTCTTGGCGTATTGTTATCTTGAGGCAGCGGGAAGTGATCGCGCCATTGACCAACAAAAACCTGGTCTGAAGTCAAAAGCGCAGCATTTCATTGTTATTTTAACAGCGCATTAGTAAAATGTGCCTAGGTTTATGCACAGCGTGCGCACACTATGCTTGTTACACACAAACAAGGAAGCACAGCAGCACACAAACATGCAAAATATTACATATAAAACTATTATGGTGCAAATCCGCCATCATAATAGCAATCCGCCAAGGTACAAAAGGGAATGGGAGATGACACTCATTGGTTTATTGCATGTTACGCCCAAAATGCACCTATGAATTAATGAAGACACTAAGTACAACCCTTTTGAACCATGCGTCGGGAGCACTGACCCTTTCTTGGGCACTTTAATAAATATATTGTGTGTGTATCAAAGCCTGATTTATATTCTTTATCTGTGCCGTAGAGCTCCATTGTTGTCTAAAAACTATTAGAAGCACATCAGTGGAGGTGCTTGGGTAGCTTACCTGGTTGAGCGTTTCTTCCGCCGTCAAACTAGCAAAAGTGGATTTGGACACGCCCTAAATGCACCTGCACCACGCGCTTCACTCCATGCGCTTAGATCCTTAAAATAGAGCCCACTGTCTTGCTACCATTGATGCTAAAGACACCAATAATGGCTTTTAACATTTGGTTCAAAGAAAGGTATTTCAACAGCTACTTGCCATCACATTTTAAATAAGATCATGGTCCCCAGAGGACATCCCTGACCTGTCCTGTTGAGATCTTGTGCTACCATAAGGTCAGAATTTCTACTTGTACATGAGAAATGTCAAAATCTCAGTGTCAGATTGCCATTCACGCTCGCCAGAGGATAAACCCTTTTCTTTTTGGACTCTCTGTGAGCTTTTTCTGTAGCACCAACCTCAGAACTAAACTTCTACTTGTGACACAAGATACAGAGTTTAATGATGGAATAGGCCATTAAATGTTCATGCTTTCCCTTTGAATTTTATGACCACTGGTCAGATTAAAAACACTTTTTTTGAACATTCCTAATCAAAATCCTTGACGTGAAGCCTAATGGTATTCACTGACTGATCCACTAGTTGATAGTTTACTGCCTTTGTTTTTATTTACCCAAACCCTAAAAATGATAGAAAACCCAGTGAGCATGAACAGCTCAGGCCTGGTTTGGTTCCAGCTTGGCAGTAACCCCTCACAGAGTCCAGCTGTATTTATGGTTTTGGTTTGCAAAAGTCTCAGCAGGCTGGCTCCTGAAACAGAGGGGAATCTCTGCATGATGAACATGACCACAAATGCAATATCTGTCTCAAATTGAGCAGCTTGAAACAGCTCACTCCACCAAAATTATTTGTGTGTTTTGGAAGTGTTCTTTATCACCAATTGCTATGTATCCCTGTATGTTATACATACAGCAATATAAAAAGAGACGATAATTACATTTTATTAAAGAAAGCACAAATGACCACCTGTCAATCACCTGAGATATATTTGAAGAATATTATAGGACACTGCCTGTAGGATGTAGGATGCATTTATAATATAAAGCTTGTGATATTGTTGAGTTGATTGAGTATTATTTTTCAAGTACCATGAAAAGACCAAACTAACAATAAATGTATTAAAGTGGCCATATTATGCTCATTTTCAGGTTCATAATTGTAATTTGAGATTGTATCAGAATAGGTTTACATGGTTTAATTTTCAAAAAACACCATATTTTTGTTGTACTGCACATTGCTGCAGCTCCTCTTTTCACCCTGTGTCTAGTCTCTGTTTTAGCTACAGAGTGAGACCTCGCAACTTCTGTAACATCTTTGTTGTCAGTTGCACATGCGCAGTAGCTAGGTAAGGATTACATGAGCTAGCTAGGTGTTTGTGCAACTTCGGCCCGTACAAGGCAGGATTAGCCGGGAGCCTTCTTCTAAATGAGGGAAAATTATGATTTTTTTCATAATATGGGCACTTTAATAAATATATTGTGTGTGTATCAAAGCCTGATTTATATTCTTTCTCTGTGCCGTAGAGTTCCATTGTTGTCTAAAAACTATTAGAAACACATCAGTGGAGGTGCTTGGGTAGCTTACCTGGTTGAGCGTGCGCCCCATGTGCAAAGCCTTAGTCCTTACAGCAGCAGTTGCAGGTTAGTTTCCGACCTTCTCTCTCCTTAAGCTCCTGTCTTAAGCTGTCCTGTCAATAAAGGCCTAAAAAATAAGTAAAAACAAATACATATCGTTGAGCCACATCTTGACATGTTCCTGCTGTCAATACTCACCAGTGCAAGTGTTACAATTACAATTACGAAGGCGAGAAAACACACAAGGCAGGAAGTTCTTCTTCTTCTTCAGGGTTTTACGGCAGGCGGCATCCAAAAAGTTGCATTGTTGCCATCTATGGAACTAGCATCTTAGTGCACTATATCCTGTTATACAGTCCAGTGTCTTTTAAAAATTTGAGAAAACAACGTTTTGCCCTCCCACTTGACCCTAGGCCTACTTCTAAAATAATTTTCAGAGATACTTCTTCCAAGCCAATTTCTCACAATTCTCTGAGTAGATCTTGTCTTTGGCGGTCATAATTTCTACAAGAAATCAAAACATGTTGCACTGTCTTAGATTCCTGACATGAACACCAGTCACTCTGGTGTTTTCCTAAAATGAATAAAGTGCTGTTCAGAAACGTGTGACCAATCCTCATTCTAGAAATAATAACCTCTTCCTTACATCTAACCTCCCCTCTTTTACAAACATTAACTGAGTCTGTTACCCTACTAGATATGGAGAATAGGTGCCTCTCTTTGTTTTCTTGCTCCCAGAGCTGTTTAGCATTTTAAAATTGTTCCCTGCCACACCATACTTTTACCCTCCGCCTTGGATAGATGTATGTTGACATCTATGGTTTACTTTTGAGCAGCTTCCTTGGCCAACTTATCAACCTTTTCATTTGTTGCAATAACTACAGTACATGAGCTGGGACCCATACTAAAAATATTTCTACCCCTCTCCATTTCACATCTGTAATTGCCAGAAGAATAGCATATACAAGGACTTGTTGACTCTTTGATGACCCTTTCCCAATACTAAAGGCAGGAAGTCAAACAAGACATGACACATGAGTGAACCTTCAAAATAAAAGAGGAAACAGACTTAACAAAAGCCAAGTATTATGACAACCACGGACAGAGTGGGAAAGTCCAAAAGTATAAGTAAGTAAGTAAGCAGTAAAAACATATTATAGGATTGTTGGTTCTGCTCTGTTCATGAGATTTGTTGGCAATAAGAAAAATATTAAATACAGCCAGCCTTATCCATAAAAGCCACATTTGATGATTCGATTCCATAAAAAAAAAAGGCATGATATAAATTGGGAATAATATGCAAAGACAACTTGATTTGTTTAATAGACACGTTGTAAAATATTTTACAGATAACACTGTAGCTCCCTATCCACCCATAATCCCACTAGCTCAGATCAACAAAAAAGAACATATTTAACAACAACAGGACACAAAAGGAAATTGAAAATACTTTTATCAGATATGAGATTGACCTAAAAACTAATCAGGTGTTATGCTATATAAATAAGCTGCTTTAAGGAATGTAACACAGCAGCTGAAATAAGTCACTTAGTTAATTAAAACTGGTAAAAGATCAATAAAGCTCCTGTTCCCTCTCTCCTAATTCTCCAGTATTAATTAAAGATACTCACTTTGAAGAGTGTTTTTTTTTTCTATCTCTATCTAATTAATTAGAAACTTTGAAGCAGTAAATGGCTCCAAACTAGATGAATGAAACAACAGTAGATCATATTAAGCCACTGGATCTTTTTCAGAATTCCAACAGTGAGGCATTTTGTAGTGAACTGACTACAAATCGGTATCATGGTGCCATCATCAACTGAATCTGTCAGTTTAGTGTCTAGTCTTGCGAGGTTGTGGCTTTAGCAGCTTTTGACTGGTTCCACAGTCAGAATTTAAATGACATGTTAGGGGTCTGGGACAAAGCAGCACGGCCCTGAAATGTTCCACAGTGGCCTAAAGCGCAGGGATACGAGGCAATTGCCTTTCATTGCATCGTAACCTTGACCACAGCGGCCGCTCTGCTCTGAGCTTTGGCCATCGATGTGCTCGAGGGCCACTTTGTGCCAGTATTACCCCTCCAATGTCATCCTGCCATCACAGTGCAGCGAGCCCAGTGGCAAAAAATAATGAAATAAAATGTCAAATCACAGAGAGGATAGAGAATGGTCTTTGGACAATGGAAATCACAGGTGATTCATTACATTACATTACATTTAGGGCTGTCAAATGATTACAATTTTTTAATCGTGATTAATTTGCTGAAGTTCTATAGTTAATCACGATTAATCGCATGTTTTATCACAATTAAAATTCTATTATTTTGCATTTCAGAACTGTTTTTAAGTACATATTAACAATGGAAAGCAATTCTTACCAGTGTATCTTGATTGGGAATCAAATGAATGCAAAGAAAGTGACTTTATGAACTTGACTATTATTTATTTACTGTAAACAAATGTGTGAATCTGTCATTATTACACAATTCCTACAAGTACCTAACCTAACTGAGATGTAACACTAACACTTTGCTTATACAGTACCAACAAAATGGTCCAAAAACCAGATGCCACAGCAGGACATTTAAACTTTACATTTTTAACAAGGATTGAGAACAATTGACTGAGATGTAACACTAACAACCACCGTTAAGGCAAACGAGTGCAAAGTCCAGCCAGAGTCAATATAGTGTTTAGTAACTCCTAAATAATGTTGATTACTCACTGACGTCCAGTGATCACCGGTTAATGAGACAGCGTTTGCACTTTGCAGCAGTTCCAGTTTGGCTGCTTTCTCCGTGTCGTACAGGCTGTGAATGGTGAAACTACTGTCTCCCTCGATGGCAACGTATAAGACGGGTCAGAACATGCCAACCGTAGTACTTCTTTAAGACCCGAGTCCTCTACGATGCTAACAGGTCTGCAGTTAGTTGCCACCCATTTTGCAAGAGCTGTAGTAATTTTTTGGGATTTGGTTTCATCCACAGGAAGTAGCACTCTGCAAAATACTGCTTTGCCTGAGCCCGCTAGCATCAAACTGCGTCACGTTAATGTGCTTAGCTTGTAGGTGGGAGCTCAAGCTTGACGTGTTTCGTATTTTAATTCGGCTTTACACAATGTGCATATGGCTTTCGACTTGTCTACTGAGCCGTCCGGGAGTTTTTTTAAAAGAAAAGCGCCATTCAGAAGTGTGTTGCTGCTGTCTTTCTCCATGCCGGCAGCCTGCCTGCATTCTGCAGCAGAAGATGTGTTATGAAGAAGTACGGCAGCACCAAAGGGTCAAAATAGTAGCCGTTAGGCACGACGCAAAGATGAGTGAAGTGTAAAATAAATTAATCGCATGCCAGCATGCGATTAATGCGATTAAAAACAATGTATCGCATTGCGTTGGCCCTTAATCACATCGCGATTAACGCATTAACGCTGACAGCCCTAATTACATTACATGTCATTTAGCTGACGCTTTTATCCAAAGTGACTTACAATTGCTATAGATCACACCCTGTGAGTGTGTATATCCAAAACATTTGGCTAGTTAGGCGTTGTAACTCTCTCAATCCCACAGAATGTCAATGAAGAGGTTGAACTGTGATTTGCTTCAGCATAATGTTTTGCAATTGCATAATCTATATTGGCTGTTCGGATTGCAGTTCTGTGCTCCGATATTCGTTGTTTGAGAGGTCTTTTGGTTTGTCCAATATATGCTAAACCACATGGACATACCAACATGTAGCTTCTGAGTAAGATGTTCAGCCCGTGACAAGAATAAGGATACATACATTCTTTTTGACTAATGACACTCAGCATCTTCCAGGAATGTATACTTCCTTTTACAAGCAGTGTCAGACTGAACATCATGCTCAACACAACTCATTGAGCATTCGTACCCCTTTAGTCTATTTTTTCAAAACACTGTTACAATATTCATTATTGCAATGAATATCACAAATTATTTCAATCCATCCATCTATTTTAAAAACACCTGTGCAGGGTCACAGGGCGGTGGATCCTACCCCAGCATGCATTGGGTGAGATGCAGAGTATACCGTAGGCGTCGTTAGTCTGTCACAGGCACACATAAATACAGACTCACAGGGTTACTGTAGAGAAAATCATTGGTGCCAGCCTGCCCTCCATCCAGGACTTATACTCCTCCAGAGTCAGAAAACTGGCTGGTAACATCACTGCAGACACAACCTGTACCTCACTAATCAAAACAAATGGAACTCTACATGGAACTCGTGAATAAGCACATGAGGACTCGCAAATGTACCTTCAATTTGACAATTTTACAAAACATGATGCTGCCAAGCTTTTCTTAATCTTATCTACCTGAAGGCCACTTGATAGATTTAACTGCTGCTAGTTGCTCAAGAATGTGAAACCAATACACCAATACAGCCAGACGGGTGGGTGAAACCGTTCATGCAATTAGCCAATTATGTTAAAGGGATTTGCACTGGACACAGTAATCATTGAGTCAGTGCTATTGGTGTACAGCCTACCCACTTTCAACTGCATTATGATCATTTTGTGCACTCAAAAACACTAAACATTATGTTTAAAAAGAAGACTTAACTTAAATGCACCTTGTAAGAGAAATGTTCATATTGACTACAACATGAGGCAAAGATATTGTGAGACAGATTTCCCTTCCCTTTGCCGACAAATACATGATGCATGTTGGTGCACCTTGCACTCTTTGCTCATGCAGCGATATTATAAACACACTCCATGGATCAAGCAGTTATAGCTGCCTCCCGAGAGTCCAGATGCTGCGGCGAGGACCTCCGTTGACCTCACAGCAGACCTGGGATCAGTGTACTGTGGGCCCGCAATGATCATCCTAGGGTCCTTTTAGATGAGGTGTGCATAATGGGGAGGGTTCTCTCAGTGAAGGATGAATCAATGTGGCATGAAGAAGAGAATTTCCACCCCATTTCCCCCCCTGATTACCCCACCACATACAGCTCCTTAATAGCTTGTTGTCTGTCATAAATCTCTTTTTACCACCATAGCATCACAGATGTATTACAGTGTATGCCTTACATATTAAACCAAAGGTGTCATTGGGATTTTGTGCTGGTAGCATGTTGAGACAGTCCTGTACGTATTCAGAGAATGTGTTTTATTTGGCGGGTTGTCAGGAATGTCTCACAGAGCCATGATGTGCAACCGGCCTGCTTATCTTCACACAGCTCTCTGGTTTATAATAAAGCTGTCCCTGTATGGGATAATGAGAGGGATGCTTCTTCTTTCACCTGGCAGGTGGGATTGCAGTGACTTTTTCCAGACCCTGGGGCTATACAGACAGCACAAACTGTGGCTTTGCAGGGGCTTAGGGGTCCCTGGGATCTGCAGTTAGTCATCAGGTACCAGTCAGTGTCTGATCTGATATATGTTGGTTCAAACCTAGAAGTATTATAATTGCATTTTAAAACGGCTAGCTAACTCAAGCAATCTGATTCGTTCGTAGCCGTGATATAACCACATACAACGGCTTTGATTCGGAATTTCTTTGCACAATTAGTATAACTTTGTGTCTGATAATTTTTAATTTTTTTTTAAACAAACTGAGAGCTAGTGCCACAGAGGAAGGCCGTTCATCTGCACGCACACTGCCATGACGTTGCTCTTCTATCGCTGCCTTCATCGGTTAGTTATGTCTACTGCTGTCTGGATCAGTTAGTTTGTTTGTGTTTTTGGTATTGTGTGCCTTTCTTTAGCGTTTCATAGCAACCGCCTCGGTTGGTATGTGCGGGCAGTGATGTGCAGTGCCATTTCTCCTCCAAACATGGTGTATGCCAAAAAGTTTGATTTTGGTCTCATCTGACCAGATTATATTCTCCCAGTATGTCATTGGCTTGTCCAGATGTTGTGCAACAAACTTTAAGTGATGCCTTTTCTTGAGCAGTGGTGTGTTGCGTGGTGTGCGTGCATAGAGGCCATGGCGGTTGAGTGCATTATTAATTGTTTTCTTTAAAACAACTGTACCTGCTTCTTCCAGGTCTTTCTGAAGATCTCCGCGAGTGGTCCTTGGTTCTTCGACAACTCTTCTCAGTATTCTATGGACTCCTCTGTCAGAAATCTTGCAAGGAGCACCTGGTCGTGGCCGGCTAATAGTGAAATGATGTTCTTTCCACTTCCAGATAATGGCCCCAACTGTGCTCACTGGAACTTTCAGAAGTTTATATATTCTTCTGTAACCAATGCCATCCGTATGTTTTTCTACAATAAGCTTGCGACAGCTCTTTGCTCTTATCCATCATTGAGTGACACCTTGGTAATGAGAAACCTTTTTATAGGCCAGCAATTATGACTAATCCATATTAATTTGCACTAATAGGGGGTTGTTGTTACTGACATCTGGTGAAAATTTCATTCCAATAGCCTCATCAGAAATATATTTACTGGGAAAAATGTTGACGCGTTCAATACTTATTTTCCCTGCTGTATCTATCTATCTATCTATCTATCTATCTATCTATCTATCTATCTATCTATCTATCTATCTATCTATCTAACCATTATAGGACCACACAGCTGGCACAATGTATTTGCACCCTCATTATTTGGGGCAATCAATGCAAAACTTATAAATGAGAAGATCTCTGTTCATCTTTCTGTCAAAGATTTGAAAGCTAGTTGATCAGAAATGTAGTTATTGTGCATATGCAGACATAGCAAAGGCACAACTATGTCAGTATTGCCACTGACAACTTGTTTTTTGGGAAGAATAGATTAAGAAATAAACCCCTCAAAATGGTGCAGTGAGCTTCTAAATACCATTGGGTAATTCATTATTTTACACCTAAATCAAACATCAAGCAACATTTTCTAATATCACTGATCTATTTCATGGTGTTGCCAACACCTTTGTTCACACACAACAGCCACTGTTCAGTTATCCTCTGCTGTATAAACTGTTGTAAGTCAGCAATTGCAGTGTGCTTGTTCTGCAAATGTGTTAATATTACTTTTTTGTTGTTTGCTAAATATCTCGTCTCAGATCAAGCTCAAGATCAATGGCAAAACAAAATATATGCTCTATTTACCTGTCGCACGGTGGCAGTTTTAAACACGTGACTGTAACACATGACTGTTCAACTATTTAACGTTGACTTTTAGTTTCACACGGCACATGAACCCTGGTTTCCTGAGTGAAAGTCCTGTGTTTTTTGTTAACCATAAACCAACCCAATCTGCTTCCTTATGCAAAGTTTGGTGTTCTTATACTCTGTCACCTCGTTTGCTCTCGTGAGGTCGCCGCCTAACAATAAACGTAAATATAAGTCTCTATGAGCTGCTTGCACAATCGACCTATACAGCCGTTTTCTGGCTGAGGACAATCTGCCTAAAACTGTCATGTTACTTGTTATACCACTCTCACTTCAGCTTCGCTCAAAAGTCAGTTTTCTGTGTATGTACATGGGGGGCATCAAGTCTTCTGTATAATGTACATGTATTTGCACAGTGGACCGCGATTTGCTTCCATTTGTGCTGTCACAAATACACCAACATAGATTTCAGTGAATTGTAGAGAAGCCTTCAGTCTTCAGCAGAGGGATGTAAAAAGAAAACGTCTAGTTAACAGTGATTTAGAAAATATTCTATAGTTAAAGTCCAACATCCAAAGAAGAAAAAAAACTAAATTTTGAGTTCAGTGGTATTTTAAAGCACGGTCAAAGCTAAGGATAAAAGGAATTTGATTAATTAAAACACTTTGCAGATCTAAAAAATAAAATCACAGCAAGAGTCTATTGATGTAGTCCGTGAAGAAATCCTACATCAGACATCTGGACAGCAGTGAGCGTGTGTAGGCTTAAGCAATGTTTTTCATTGGGCTTCGGAACCCTCTCAGACTCATAATTCAGCCAACGGGGTCCAGAGGAAAATGTTTATTTGTCAGAGAGCATAACAAACAGAATATGTTTTAACCTTATATTAAATCTAAATAGAGTTTGGTACAACACTTCATGTCTTAGTGTAGGAGTGCAGGTGCAAAAAAGGAGCATGTTTGCAGCATTTGTTAACTTGTCACTTTATAGCCGACCAATTAGTAATGTAAGGCGGTTATCCAATTGCTTGGTAGACTATGTCATCTTGTCCAGAGAGAGAAGTGCTACGTCTGTACTGGAATGCACCAACTGCACACAGAACTCCAGCTACATTATTAGGCGATGGGATTTTTCTTTTGCTGTCAGAGCTACATATGCAAATGTGACAGCAATGTACCAACTGGTCATGAAGAGCAGTGGGAGAGCTCTATGCATTAGTCATCCAACCCGGATGAACTGCACTGACAGAACCACTAATTAATGGTTAAAAAAAGATTCAAGAGTGATTTCCATCCAGCTCTCCTCCACCTAATCAGTTCATAATAGCGTTTTCGTCCTCCGGGATGATAATGTCTCCTCTCAGATGTCTGCTTGCTTTGTCATTAAGCCCCTAGCAGAAGTGGAAGCGGATTCAAAAGCACAGTCTGTATGTGTTTTGTAGAAATTGTGCTTTTACTGTTATACATATCATAGTAAATAAGACCGCAAAAAAGAAAGGAGGTGTGATAGGAGAAAGTTGAGAATAAAAACTGCACTCTCCTTGTGTGCTGACTGTGTCAGACACTTATTTGAATACAGAGTTTTTGCCAAAATGGGTTTGCACTGGAATTGGACATGGATTTAATGTCTTCAGCTTTTTAGGGCACAAGTGATTCAAGCCCAGCATCCCTAGGAATCACGAGCATATTGGACAATTATATCTCCAATCTTCAACGTGAACTTTACTGAATCATCATAGTCACAGATGGAATCAGTATGTTCAGTTTAAGCAGTGGAGCTTCACTTATTGGTGACTGAGAGCACCGTTGTCGGCTCAGTGTGATGCACACTATGTTACTTCCTCATTACGGCTATATACATAAAAGACCCTGAAATATATGGATAACTCCAACACATCCTCATAACTTAAAGGACAATTCTACCTAGGGGTTAATAACATATGTGTACCGAGTCAAATGTTCTCTGGGATCTGTTTTCATGCTAATCGAAAGTGTTGATGAGCTACCGCAAACCAGTGTTTAGCTGCTAACGCTAGCTTTCGGGGGACAGGGTAAATCACTATTTCTACACCACTAACAAGGCTCAAAATAGCACCACACTTAAACGGTAGCATAATGAGGGTACCTACATGCAAACCGAAGCATTGAGAACTTTGGAAGTGTACAGACAGTTTATTACAAAGATAGATTATAAAGACAGTAGAGTTAATGTTTACATGCGGCCGGCATCTTGGATAACAGTCATGAGCAGTCGAATCACGAACGCCGTGTTTGAGCTATGTTACTGGTTACTGGTTGCACGGCGTTCGTCATTCGACTACTAGCGACAATGGTCGCGAGTAGTATTGAAGGAGGCTGGGTGTTGTGGTGGATGGGTCAAACAACACAGTTCTTTCACCCAGCGGAGTGGGGTTTGTGCCCCGTTGTCCCGTTTGTTACTTAAACATACTTTTGTAGTCTCGCTTTGCCAGACCCTACTCCAAAGCGAGCTGGTGAGAAGCCCTGTGGTGAGAAGCAGAGAGTAACAACATATTTCAGGGGGGGCCAGTGCCACCCTGTGCCCCCTTACTAGCCCCGCCCCTGACCAGGGTGTTAAAAAGTGACGACAATGGGCAGTGTCTCTCAGCATCAGATTTGACGCAATAAGCACCTTTTAGCGTGTGTATGGAACGCACCGGGCAGAGCAGCAGAGCAGCAGCAGAGCAGCAGCTCCACGGTGCTTTAAGATGATGTAGTATTTAGAGCGACAACGGTAGCGAGTAGTATGAAAGCCCGAAATTAGGGAGGTTGGTTAGTGTGGTGGATGGGTCAAACAACACAGGACTTTCCCCTCCGGAGGCCGGGGTTGTTGTCCTGTTCTTGTCCCGTGTGTCACAGAAACGTACCTTTTATAACCCCACCCACAATCTTTTCCTAAACCTAACTGTCCCGTTCTTGTGCCAAATGTCAGTTAAACATACGTCCCGACCCAGAGCGTCCAAAGTGACGCAAATAGTCCCGACCAAGCATGTTTAGGAAAAAAGGAGACTTTTAGCCTCAATAACAAACGTCAAAGGCACAAGCCAAGCGTCCGTATTTTAAGCAATGGGATTGAGAATGTGTTGATTAGGACAGGTTATTGAGTTCTTTTGTTTCTTTTTGTTTCTTTATGGTTCTCGCTACTTGTGAACATTCAAAAAAACAGTGTAGTTTTGATTATACAGTCTTTGATTATTATAATCTTTCATTAGCGAATGAACCTGTGCTACCTTTATTTCTAATATTGTGGAATTGTGAGTATTTCCCTGGGTGGAAGTCCCTGGGTGGCACAGTCAGGCCATAACGTTAAATTAAACACCTAAGATCCCACTACATGTGTAAACTGCATCCTTTTTTACATCCTGATAATGAATTAAGTTCAAATATGTGCATGTGATTGAGTGCATGTGCGCTTGATTTAGCTGGCAGGCTAAAGACCGTTTTCATGTCCCATCTAACTGATTCAGACTTTTTTTCATCACATTGCCGATAAAATAAATTAAATTGGAAATGGGCTACTTTGGCTCAGATGCAGCCGCCTGTCTCTCTCTGTAGTCAGCCCTCTGTAGTGAGGGTATGTATGGGAGTATTACTCTCAACCAACACCAAGGAAGGCATCAAAGAAGGTGTCAGCATTGGAAGAGCAAAGGCTCTTTCTTTTTAAGACAATGTTAAATTTCTCATTTCTCGTTTCTCATTTCATTCAACACATGCTTAAAGGCATTTAAACTGTGTTAGAGTTTGTGTTATTCTTATTTGGTCTATCTTAATTATGTTTAAGTTATGGCCCCTCCATACTTACATTATGGGATAGGAGAAAAAAAACGCTCTGGGCTATTTGCATTTCTTTAAACCAATCACAATCGTCTTGGGCGCAGCGACGGTGGCTCTGCAAAATAGTCTCGGGACGCACCATGCACAACCCCCCCCCCGCAACATACAATATTAAAGGAATTGAACTGTTCACAAAATACAGTAACATGAGCTATTTAAATTAGCTGGATACATGGTTTAACATAATTTTCTCTTACCAGTGTATCGCTGTGTGTACAGCAATTCTCTCCAATCAGTGCCAAAACGTCCCGGTTAGAGAGTCAATGCCGCAAACATATTCTTTGTAAATCTTTACAATCATAGGCCTGCCTTGTTGCACCAGGTTTTGATCCAAATTTTCTTTAAAACTTGTCATTTTCAGTTTGTAGCTTGCTAGCTCGAATATTGTTGTTGTTTCCCGAAGCAAACCGAGTTTCAGAACGGCAACACACAGAGAGAGCAGAAGGTGAAGGAACATGGCAGGCAATTATCCTGGAAATAGATTTTTGTTGAAATATGATTCAACCCCCCCACCCCTCCAATCCATTGGGCTAGAGTGCTGTCAATCTGACAATTGTGATTTCCACTGGATCAGAGTACTGTGACTTGGCTGCCTGTTTTGCCAGTCTTCCCAACATTACACATCATTTGTCAACATGACCAATTAATGTTTATCCATTAATTAATTAATCCATTATTAGTGACTATCCAAAATTCTGATACCATGGAACCAGCACTGGAATAGTTTCTTAAAGTGCCCATATTATGCTCATTTTCAGGTTCATAAGTATATTTAGAGGTTATATCAGAATAGGTTTACATGGTTTAATTTTCAAAAAACAACATATTTTTGTTGTACTGCACATTGCTGCAGCTCCTCTTTTCACCCTGTGTGTTGAGCTCTCTGTTTTAGATACAGAGTGAGGCATCTCACTTCTATAACATCTTTGTTGGGAGTCGCACATGCGCAGTAGCTAGGTAAGAACTACTAGCTAGAAGCTAGCGCTGCTAGCGGTTAGCCACCTCGTTTTCAATGGCAAAACACTACTACAACACACATGAGTTCACCCTAATCTACAAAATAAATTGTATAGAACTACTTACATGTCCCTGTTCTGCAGGTATTCCACGCAAAGTTGGAAGTGCGCCCTCGTTTAGAAGAAGTCTCCCAGCTAATCCTGCCTTGTACTGACCGAAGTTGGGGAAACAGCTAGCTGATGTGGTATTAGCTAAAGTGGTTATCACACACTAAATGTTTCGGCCCATGACGTAGACGTCCCTGCCGATTTTGACCAGCTCCGGAGACTGAAGGCAGGACACATTCAGAAACCGTATCTCACTCAAAACAGCATGGAGACCAGAGACACAAAATAACACCCCAAATCCCAGAAAAAGTGATTATTTTCATAATATGGGCACTTTAAAAAAGTGGCAGACTGAACCTATAGAAAATGTGTATTGTGTTTGGCATCATGACCTCTAGTTTGGATCATTTGACTAAGTGTTTCAGTAGCTAAAATTTAAACCATATCTTAACCATAGTTTATTTGCCATAACCACAATCGTTTCCTCATCTTACCCGTACCATAGTTGTAATGCACAGATTGTAGTGAGCGAGGAACTTTAAAAACATTGCAAGTAAAATCAAAAGAAAGTTGCACCTGCACCTAATCCAGTATTTAGCAGAATCGTCTAGACATTGTTGTCGGTCGATAGCTTTGGTACTTCAATCATCACAAGTTTATTCAGTAAATCAGAAGCAAGGTTTTGAAATACAGACAGTTAGTACAAGCAGAGTTTGTAAATGTATGCCACACAATCCCCTAGAAAATGCATGAATCAGTAACGCAATGCATCTCCACCAAAATCCAATAGTTGCTTTTCTCACCATCTCAAAATTGTTTCATGGAATAAAAAGGTGTGTGATAAACTGACAACATATTGTAGTTTCTGTCCCTGTTTTTATTCAGTGAGAAAATTAATCTTGTTCCATAGCTGATGAATGAAATGTAGAGTTGATCACATCCCACAGCAACATTCTTGTCTCCTGCTTTATAGTTTGATCCTTGAATTCTGCCCGAATCTTAATTTACGGGGGGAAAAAAGAGCAAAGATTAAAGGAGCGTGCATGGTATTATTTTTCAAACTTTAAAGAGTTTGCCCACGGGTCATAAGAGTGTAACCCTTGATTGGTAAATAAATGGGAAATATGTAAATGACAGAGACTTCAGAGCAGAGGGCATTGTTTATTTTCTTTTTTATAGGGAATACCGAGACTAATGTGAACGTCGACGTTGAGATATTTGTTATGGACACACTGTATGAGAATTGCATATACAGTAGATGCAATTACAGTATGTGGATATAGACCACTGGCTTGATAATTCCAGTGTTTAAGATGATATATATTTTCCCCACATGAAAAGAATGGATTGAGAAAGCAGCTGCCGCCGGGGTGACGCAGAGTTCATTCATACCTTTGCTATGGAAATGAAGTCACTGCAACACATATTTGTTTTCTTAGCCTCATTTTAAAAATAAAGGTGTCTGAGCAGTAACTTGTTTATAACAATAGCAATTCAATTGGGTGTTTGTCATAGACCGCTGCACTGACACTGCTTATTTGAATAAACAAAAATACATCATCACCCCCTTTTCTCTCGCATGAAGTGAATGCAATAATCATGCACTGTAAGTGAATAGACTTAGCCGACTCCATGAAAAAACATTGACTGTTAAGCATGGCAATACATTAATTTGAGTCAGGCTGAAACATCTTTTTCAGTTGAATTATTTCATTGATTATTGGTTCAGGGTGGATCAATGTAGTTAATAAAGACAAATGTTTCCCAGTGACTGCCTGATTGTCCTCAACAACAACAACAGATTTTTTTTTTTGGAGAGGTGAGCAGGATTATGATGTATTTGTGGTCATCGGTCTACATCGATCCAGCACGAGTCATCTATAAAGACAATAATCAATACAGCAAGAAAGGAAGAAATATTCAAAAGAAAGAAATTGTCAGGATTTAGAGAAATGGCGGACCTAAAAATGCAAAGACGACGAGGCAGTGTTAAGTTCAAAGATTTAATTTAAATTTTAAAGATTTAATAAATAAAAAGGGTTACAACAAAAAGAGACCTTAAGAAAGCAGGCAAAAATACTTCCAAAAAATGTTGAAGAAGCCAGAAGACCAGGAATCAAAAATAAACTGGAACACCGAGACAAACGGGGTAGAAACACACACACACATACACACACACACACACACACACACACACACACACACACACACACACACACACACGCAATGATCTGACAACAGACAAAGACAAGACAGAGACTAAATACAAAAGGTTACAAGGGTGGTGGGACAGGTGACACGAGGGCTCAGGAACAGGTGAAACACAGGGTGGGGCAGACAATCACAAAGGCGGGAAAACACAAGGCAGGAAGTAAAACAAGACATGACATGGGAGAAAACAGACTACAAAATAAAACAGGAAACTGAAGCATAAAACATTCACAAGGATGAAAACAGGGTAAAACGCAACAGAAAACACAAGCGACAATAAACAAGGAAACGGGGAATTAATTAACACAATAAAACAGGAAAAACTATAACAGAAAACAATCCTGTTTGTACCTGGTATAAACTACTGATAAAACGGTTAGCTTTGTTTTTCTATTGAGTAACTCTTAAAATTAAGGGAGACCTATTATATACCGTTTTCAGGTTCACCAAACATTACACAACCGGACATCTTCCAGCGGTAATGTGATCCGAAATTGGGGAGAAATTAACAACATTGGCAGCCAAGATTCCAGCTTTCCCTTACTTAGCATGTAGCTATATGTGACAATGTAAACACTGCAGTAGCGTGCCTGCCTGGAGCAGAAGACCATATATAGAAAACAGGCTCCGTATGACGTAATACAATGCCGAGAGTAGAAACAACTGTTGAAACCAGAGCGATCAGAACAGTGGAATATCTGAGGTTTTTGCTCACGCGGATTTCTTTTAAATACGTTTATCTTGTTATTTGAAATTTTGGCCACCTTGAAAGGGGCGCAGTTTTGGCCATTTCTTCGCTTTTTGCTCGCAGGTTTCTCTATTGAGCTCGACCTACAGATTCGGAATAGATATTTTGCAGCTCCTATGTTTACTCATGTCTGACTCTTCGCTCGGTCAGTCTGTCGTTTCCTCTTTTTCTGTTCCTCCAACAATGCTTTCCTAGCTTTCTGCTTCTTTTTTGCCGGCTCAGCATAGGCGGAGTTTGACAGTCGAGCCATGGGGGGCAAAAAAAGCAAACTCATTGTAGCAGCTGAGACCTGACCTACCACTTGGGGAACACAGCACGAGCACATATGGACAAAACAAACATGCTAAATAAACATACATGTTTATTTTTAAAGCAGATTTTAAATTACATTGTAACAATTTAACAGTCCGCCCTTATCAAATCCAATCGCGGTGCGGCTGTCAAACATTTTTGAAAACAGTTTCACAGTTTCAGCCACCGGGGGGCAAGCCCCCCGCAAACTCCGCATATGCGGCTCAGCCATGACGATAGTGTGAAAAAACTCAGTGTGCAGTGCCGTGAAGCAATTTGTTACATCGCAAGACCTGATACCTCGCAATACTTCCTGACGCTGAGGCCGGAGGCTCGCTGGCCGAAAGTTGCAAGGGTGTTTTTTCCGCTCACAGGCGCTAGGGGGGAGTGAGACGACCACCACTGAACTCGAAAAAAAGTAATATAACCATTCCAATGACTCCGAAGCTGTTCAGTTAAGGTAAATTAAGCTAAAAAAACTTCATAGTTCCCCTTTAAAATGAAAATCCAGCATTGCAACATTATAGATATGACAGAAAATACGGAAAAGCATGATAGGTCACCTTTAACACCACCTGTAGCATTTATAGGGACATTTAAATGTGTATATTATACCAAATGCTGTATATCCTATGACGCATCTGTAACTGGTGTTAATGAATGATGGATTATACGCAGTATACCATAGCTGTAATTGTATTTATTTATATACGGTATGATTACAAACATGAACAAATCCATGCAGTGTATTATAAAGCCTGTATATGTAGGTACACATGCACACATGCAAATCAGTCACAAGCGGTTTATAAATATGTTCAAAACTGACGACGACATCTTGAGGGCAAAGGTTTTATTCTAGAACTTGGAAATAGAAGTTTGGCAAAACAAAAAAATGACTCAAGGTTTAAGTTAATTTCTGAAAAGAAATGTGAAACCCATCCATCAAATCTTCCAATGCACCTTTCTGACATGGAGGTTCAACAAGGACATAATCTTTGTTGTCTCAGTCTCTTTACCAAGGTGATGGGAAGTGCTCGATTTTTGGCAAGCACACGAGAATGATCTATTTTTAGCCGATGAGGTGGAATCATTATTGCAGCAGAAGTCAAAAGAATGCAATGAGTCGACAATTGTTAGCATGCATATTGCATACACACATCAGCACCATTTATCTTTGCGTTTTCCTTTCACAGGCAGAGACAGAGTGAGCAGCTGAGGGCTTCAGTCAGAGTTCATGCAGACTGCAGGACAGCGCTGCCTGATCCGCCTGCCGTCACACACAGCAGAGTCCTCCCCTGGCCCTGCATGCTAAGCAGACACCAGGCCACCTCTGACCCCTGGCTAGTCACAGGGTTTTGATCCTACCGTCAGCCAGCGGCAGCACAGCTGTACCAGCAGAGGGAGGTGTCCTCGGGCCCCAATTAGACTCCCGAGTCCCAGCCGGCCTGGCGCGGCAGCCCTCCTCCAGGGAGCCGGGGCCTGACACTGATGCGGCTGTACAGCAGCTGAAGGGGAGGGCAGCGGGAGGTGCTACCTTTGAGGCAATGCCAATAAGTGGTTTAAAAATGTATGGCACCCTTGTCAAACTTTCTTCATTTCACGGTGCCATGGCAACCGACTTGGGCTTGTGGCGTCGTTGGCGGTAAGAAAAAGGATGGTCACATTTCTTCTTTTTGTCTTGCTCTTACACGCACACACGCACACGCACACACACACACACACACACACACACACACACACACACACACACACATTTCAGTGGCTGTTCCAGTGTGATGATGCTGCCCAAAACTGGTAAAACATCTTTGTCTTACTCTTACATATACAGTACAGACAGACAGACAGACACACACACACACACACACACACACACACACACACACACACACACACATTTCAGTGACCGTGGCTGTTCCAAAACTGGTAAAACATTGACAATGATTAAAGACTAGAATAGGAACTGGATTGAGGTGAGGTTTATTGTTTATAGATGCAGAAGGCTAAATTTGATTCTGATTCTGAATTCTAGAAATGAATACTTTTTTTTTGTCCCATTTTTTTTAACAAAAATTAAATGGTTCCTTACCCCTCAGAGATCCATCTGACAACAGTTTAGCCTCTGGGGGCAACGGCCAATATTTCATTTCACCAGCGGATATCTGGGACTAGACTTTTTCTTTAATGCGCTGGGTCTGGTTAGCAACTTGAGACATGCAAATGGAGTTGAGTTTAGAGACTACGTCTCTATAAACAGATATCTGCATATGAATGCAGATACATATAAAAAAAAACGTAACAAAAAGCTAAATCGTTGCCAGATGACAGCCAATGGGTTTTAAGATTGCATTTCAGCCAATGGTGTCTGCCCCCAACTGCAACCAAAGCCCGCTCAAACATGATTGGTCAATACTTCTCGGATTACAAACAAAAACCAGAACTTGAATATTCAGATACCAAAATCGTTGTCCCTTTGCCTACAGATTCTGCATTCACATGCAGATAGTATCTGTTAAGAGATTACTATCGTTGACATGCAGTCAGTCAAAACAAGCTAAACTAAAAGTCACCAAAAAAACCCAAAAAACTATGTCACTAATGCTCGATCATTATTTTCAAATAAAAACAAAAAATGTTCTGTTTGTTTTTATGTACTATTATTTGATTACATTTGTTTGTTTGTTTTCTGTTATTCATTTATTTCCATACATGATTTGTATATGCGAGACCGGAAGATATCTTGTTAAATTGTGGTGTCTTGTAATCCCATATGGGATGGGCCAAATGTTTATCTATTTGCAGTGATGACGGCTACATGTGTGCATATAGACAGGCTGCAGCTTACAGTATTTGTAGTTTCAAATTGACCTTTCGAGGTAGCAGCACAGTTTAAGCTGTTCACATTCAGTTCAACAGTTCTTTCTACTCAGTCAAGCTCACTACACTTTCACGTTTACACGCTTGTGTTCTACTGTACGGGGCAGGCACAGTGGACTTACTGAAGCATGGCTGAAGGAACATGACAGCGGTGCTCAAACCCTGTCATAGACACATTCATGTTGCAAATGGTTTAACATGTTTGCGTTTCCACAGACACAACTTTGGTTCAACAATGTCGGCACACAGTTTTTGTCCAATCTGCCACTCTTTGTCCAGTGTTGCTTTAAATTGTAACAAAAAGACTACATGACCTGGGTGGCTTTTCCAAATGTTGCTATACTGACAGCACTCGCTACATGAGCTATAGCCAGGGCTTAATATGAGCCGGCACCTCCGACGTTGGATCCAGAACCTTTTTTTATTGGATCCAGCACCTCCTGTGTCACTATGAAAAATGAATCGCCTAAATGAAAAAAATGAATTACTGTTTGTGTAGTGTTCAATGTTGTTATCTGTCTTGTTAGTCTTTATTCCCCATTGAAGTTCCACAAAAATCTTGTGTTTGCATTTTCGATGCGTTTTGAGGTGATTTTTCAGGGTAAGACAGAGGGGGGGGGGAGAGGGACGGAGGGAGGGGAGCCACTTCAAGTGACACATGCGCTTGTGTTGGTTGAGATTGCTGTTAGCCTCGTTTCACTCAGGGGAAAAATGTCAAAAAGACAACAAAGTTTGCTTAACTTGTTCAAATACGCTGGCCAGTACCCATGCAGTGCATGTTCTGAAATTAAAATAAACATCGTACACACAGCATTTTTTAGGTTTTTTTAGTCAGAGAAGCTACGTAGACAGTGTAATTATTTTTTTTTGTTCCGTTACCTCCAACCCCCGTTTTGAGTCGCCGGATCCACCCCCTGCTCCTCTGCGCTCTGGGACCTCCCACTTTACAAATTAAGCACTGGCTATAGCTACACTTAGAGCCTAATAAGATAAGCATGGCTAACAGACAAGGACTGACCCACTGCCAAAGCTGTCTGGGTGGAACCCTCACACTGTCAAATGAGTCTGTCCATCCGTCCGTCCGTCCGTCCGTCTGTCCTGTTTCCTCAAAGTTACATTCTCGCAATCTCCATTGCGTTTTTAAGGGAAAAGTACAATATAAAGTATATTTTATCCTGGATTTTTTTTGTTTTTGACGTGTCACAAAAACGTTTTGAATCGAAGTCTGCGTAGAGAGAAGTTGAGGGTGGATGGATGAGTCACACAAACAAGGCACTGTCACCAAGGAGACCGCTCTTCATGTTCCAAGTGAAACCAAATGGCAACGTTGACGTATTAACTAAAATACGTTAACTTACTTACTCAAGTAATGTATTTCACTTACTGTACGTATATCACTTAAGTTACATAAACTTATTTTAACCCAAACCGTGATCTTTTCCTAATCCTGTAGTAAAGTAGTTTTGTTTCAATTCACAATGTTAACCACGGTTTTTAAACTATGACCGTTAACATAACGCGCGCCTGTCGCTAGTACGATGATGTCGTGAGAAAAGATTTCCATTAAATCTAATTGATAACGCAGTTTATTTGTATGGGAACATCATTTTTTAGGCGAGAGATATCTACAGTATCTATCTATCGATCTATCTATCTATCTATTGAACATCGATATGTTCATTATATAATATAATACGCAGGACATGCTGACAGCACCTTCTCAACTTATGTTAATGAGCATCTCCCAGTTGAATTGTGGCCAGCAGCCAGCCAGTGCGAGGGAGTGAGAATCTGTGCTGTCAGTTACCCAATGTGAAAGTAGCCTGGTAGGGACAGCCTGTAGCCTCGTCGCTCAGCGACCAAATATGGTCCACCCTAATGCACGCTGCCTCTTCATCAGCTGCTTTCAAGTGCTTGTTTAATGGACATCAAATTCTTGAAAAGAAATCGGCGCCGTGCATCATGAGAAACAGTTGGTTCAAAGCAAAAGTCTTCTTTTGATTTTAAGAGGCAAGACCCCCCCCACCCTCCCTCGCTGCTCACCCCTACACACCTCACCCCCACCTACTGGCATTGTCAACCACTCTGTGATGCAGGACGGCGCTGAAAAGCAGCCAAACGGCATCACAAAACATTTCAGCTCCCGAAGGTTAAAAAGTGAGGCTGACATAGCAAAGCTGCATTGGTATTCCAGCGTTTATCACGGCAACGACTTTTCTCTTCACCAGAAGTTGCTCCCCTGCTCTGACCAGAATGCCGCTCCACATTGTCAACACCTGGTTATGTTGTTGGGATTCCTCCTGCTGACAGACCTCAAAATAGATGACTCAATGTCCCTTTTATATGTGCTTCTTTTCTGGGTTTGACAGAAGTGGGGATTAAATGTGAAGCCTACTTCTATACATGATGTGCATGTGAAAAAGACAAAGCTTTCATTAAGGATTGAGAATCTGGTCATAGTAGCTGTATCAAATTCCACCAGACCGGCTGAAACTATTCAGCCCTGTAGTGAACCTCTCTGGAGGGGCTCTCGGCGGGTTCAACCCTTGCCAATCAGTCCAGCGCTTTGTTCATTTGCAATTTTGCTCTTTTTGTCATATTTAATTACGTTTCAGAGAAGTCAATTGTTTCGCTGGCATTAAAATAATTGCATTTTCTGAAAATCCAAGTTTCTGTGTTTGGAGTGGGTCACAAGACGCATGAAATCCTCCATAGCTCCGCAAAACACGGAAGGAAAGATTGATGAATGAGAGCTGCGAGCCACATGCTAACAGAACATCTCTGTTTGAGTGATGAAGGGAATGTTTCTCACTGATGATTTAAGATGGAGACAATAGCCTTCCCATTTAATACACATCAGATGTGATCAAAGGTCAGATAGCTACTATTAGCTACTTGGTACTGCATCACTATACATAGTTTTCTTCATCTTAGCTGTACATGTTTGAATATATGGCTTTTGCTGTTTCTTTATAAAAAAAATAAACAGCAAAAGCACAACATACCCAAGCACCGTTAAGGGAAGTCATTTTGAAGAAGCCCAGTTTTGTTCGCTGTGAAGTATTGCTTGGGTAAAGACAAAAAAATGCTTATTTCACCAGCTATTGTACGAACGTGACCACGCTGGAACTCCAGGGGAGGATTTCTTGTCTAAGGTACCCCAGAGATGTGATATTTTTCCCCAAGTGATTTATTAAATGGGGCCGGCTGTAGAACAGTGTCAGGCTGTGATTAGAGGGGAGGCCCGCAATCATTTTCCCCTGGGATGTGGTGTGCACACATCTATGTGACAAATTAACATCAAAAAGTGCCTCTTGTTTCTAGAAGCGAGGAGGGAAACTTCCTTATAGCTGATTTATGTCCTCTCACCACTCCCACAGACGGTAGCCACCCTGACCATTTAGACAGCTCTCGCATTAAATGGAGCCATTTCATTAAATCTGAAACCAAATTACCTCGTTGTATTTGCCCTAAATATGACCCACCATAACATGCAATGATCTCTCAGGAGGAACAGTCGCATGAGATTTCGCCATCTGCGGGGATTTTATGATTGTGAAGGTAAAGGAAAGAAAGCAGCGACAGTATGATCAGTCAAATGATTTTTGGTTTAATTGACAGATAATAGAAGACATCATTCTTTGCCATTTTGATGGTTCATATTTAATTAAAACACAGACTAAATCTATGCGCTCCATAAAATGCATCCCCAGTGAGGTAAAGAATCTGAATATACTGGTCTTCTAAAGGTGACCTACACCTAGTGTGCCTGAACGCATCCTTTGTAGACATAGACGGCGGACTGAAGCTGCTGCTGTTGCTGCACTGTGAAACAATTGCATGTGGATGGGAAGCCATGTAGGGAGGTGAGCTCTGGGATTAAAAGCATAATAGCAAAATAAAAGGCACAGGAATTTCCCCAGTGTGGGATTAATAAAGTCTATCTTATTTTATCTTATCTTAAAGTGCCCATATTATGAAAAGAATCACTTTTTCTGGGATTTGGGGTGTTCTTTTGTGTCTCTGGTGCTTCCACACGCATACAAACTTTGAAAAAAAACCATCCATGCTGTTTTGAGTGAGATACGGTTTCTGAATGTGTCCTGCCTTCAGTCTCTGGGTGAGCTGTTCAAAATCTGCACGGCTTTCTACGTAACTAGCCGAGACGAGGGGCCTAGGGGGCTAGGGTTAGGGGTTAGGAGCCTTTTATACATTGTCGTGTTTCTTTAGAAATAAACAATGGACAAATAAAGTCTTTAAACGCTTCAGATGTAAAGTTATTCGCTGTCAAAGTGACGTCAAAATGAATGGCAGTCAATGGAATGCTAACGTCGGGTGATCGCTTTGTAGCATCAAAATGGCGCCGTAGGAAGTTTGAGATCTGAAGCGAAGCTTACCGACTTGGCTACGTGCGACTGACAACAAAGATCTTACAGAAGTTGCGAGGTCTCACTCTGTAGCTAAAACAGAGACCTGACACAGGGTGAAAAGAGGAGCTGCAGCAATGTGCAGTACGACAAATATATGGTGTTTTTTGAAAATTAAACCATGTAAACCTGTTCTGATACAATATCAAATTACAATTATGAACCTGAAAATGAGCATAACATGGCCAGTTTAAAAATGGCTGTCGAGTGTGTGATGATAATTTTACTCAAAAAAAGATAAATATAATTTGGTTGTCGGGTTTTAGCTCGAAGGATGGATCAAGCCAACACAAAGAAAGGGGAAAGTGAGGGACATCCGGAGGGACATCCGGTGGCACCTGAACAATCCCGTCAATGAAATGTCGTCAATATAGACTATATTCAACCTAGCTTAATGTGCATCTGAGGACGCAAAAGATGACCTAAAAGTGCCACCGGTGGAGATAGCAGCTTTTTGCTTAATCTTACCTCTGATCAAACACCCAGGCTTACATTTCTGCTGCTCTGAGACTCTAATCATCACGATCAGACTGACCTCAGTTATGAAGAGAATGACAGTGAAAATAAAAATGGATGGAAGAACGGAGGGGCCAGTCTGAAACGAAGGACGCAATCCTCCACTGCACTGTGAGAAGGAAAAGACACACAGATGGACAATCCCACAGGTCAGGAGGTCCATCTCTGTATCTTTATTCTAGGGGTGTGAAGAGAAGGGAGCGCTGACACTTTCATCATCTCATCCAACACTGATGTAACGCTAAAGCTGAGACATGTTCACCTGGTTGCCCCAGGGATTGCCCCCCCCCCCCCACCCTCCAAAACCTGAGAGCAAATCAAAGCATCAGACATGACTGACCGCAGACAGAGATACAAAACCAGGAGTTCTACTGGTACTGAACTACTTTCTAATACTGCAGCCTTCATAATGGCCCAATAACTTCTAACTAATGGTTTTAATAATGACTCATAAAACATTTACTTTTGCTTTATATTTATTCTTATTATTAAGTTAAGTTAAGTTTTAATTAAGTTAAGTCATTAATGAAGTTCTTTTTTTTTTTTTTTTTACCAAAGTCTATACACACATGTCCTTCTGTTACATATAGATACTACTATTTTATTATAATATCTATTCGGATTAATCATAATAAACACAAACATCTACTGTACCACTGTACTTTGATCTCACCGACAATAGCTATCGTCGCTGTCGGGCAGAAACCTCTTGGGGGGGTGGCAGTAGCTGGGGGGTGGCAGTAGGGAGTTGGGTTGGGAACCGGAGGGTTGCTGGTTCAAGTACCCATACGGACCAACGTATGATGGTGGACTGGTAGCTGCAGAGGTGCCAGTTCACCTCCTGAGCACTGCCAAGGTGCTCTTGAGCAAGGCACCGAACCCCCAACTGCTCGTTATCTCCTTTTTTTGTCTTTTTTTTCCGGAAATCAATGCCGTCATAAATAGGTCTATCAAATGTTTTTAAATTAGCTGTTTTCATTTCCTGAAAAACAACGGTTGTGAACATACAAGGTTGTCACTCGACCGCCACACTATATTATATAACCAATATTGTTTTTTTTCTGTTGCCATTGGCTATTTATTCATTTTATATTCAGTAGACCAACTCCCAGCTTTCTACAACATAAATATCATTATCATTATGACTGTGACTTTACACAAATCATATCCACACATATACACAAATACTTTTCTCTGTCTTTTTAGTTTTTGAACTGATACTACTTCACTACTAACTGATTATTTTCTTTTTCCTTAAAAACCTCACATTTTTTCTTTATATTACTTTTTTATTAATTGTCAAAACTTTTCCTTTTTTTCAGTCATTTATTTCTCTATGATATTGTATTACATATTTTTTATAGTTGGCCCTTTTCTAGAAGGTAAGTTTTCAAACGGTGTCTTCCAATGAATGTTACGTGTTATAGATGATATATCGATAAAGTGAAAGATTATTTTTAATATACTGTGTAGTTGTGCATTTAGAGTAACACACTAGCTAAATGTGCGGCACTTTGACAGCACTTTTCCATCTTAGTTTGACACCTAAGGGTGCCTTTGCACTTGCACTACAATGTGCATCTTATTCACACATTCTCACATACTGCCAAGCATCATGTTGGCATGGCAACGTGGAAGCAGTTCACACGTCAGGCTGTTCTCATGAACCATTCGTACATATAGCTACTTAAAGATATTCATATGTATTCCACGTATTTCTCGCTGTATGCAGCACTATGACTTGTATTGGATTAAGTGTTTGAAGCACAGCGTAGGGAAGAGGTTGGTTGGTTCAAAAAACACAGGGCTTTTTAAGGGGAGGAGCGGACTTTGTGTTAAGAAGTTAAGGGGAAAACACAAGACTTTCACCCAGGAAACGGGTGTTTGTGTCCCGGGAGTACTACTTAAGGGGGCCAAACCACAATCTTGTTTTCTAAACTTAACTAGTCGTTTTGGTACCCATTCTTAATTGTTGTCTCCGCATGATGCTCACCTTTTGTCAGCTAAATTTAACTGCAATATATATATATATATATATATATATATATATATATATATATATATATATATATATATATATATATATATATATACTGTACAGTACAAGTTAATACACTACAATAAAGCAGCAGTGTGAAGTGTAATCAGACTTTCCCTTTTAGTGTGAGAGGGCAGCACATTGATTCTGCCCTCCATTGTTTACCATGTTCCTTGGGCAGAGTTAAGATGTAGTAGCTGAATAAGGACGATTTAAATGCCAAACACTCTTTTTTTAACAGGAAGGACAAATGTCATTTAGCAGGTCTATGTTCCATGAGTGGAAATAGGTGTAAAGGGTAAACAGTAAAGGTGATGGGCTTCCCTCATCATGGTGGCTTTGCAATATCATCTCACCATAGCATAATTTCTGTGTTATTTCACAATGAGCACTCTGTCTGCTTATATTGCTTATATCCCCCCCTCCCCGCATGCACTGAAAGCATAAACAATTGTTTTAATCTCCCGGCCCTGCTAGTGTTGTTGGTTAACAGAGAATATTTTACACTGAGGGCAGCGCTGCTGCTGCAGAAGAGGAAGCTGGGAGGAGCTGAAAGAAAAAGCCAACAATAAAGCAGAGGTGGGACTGGATATCATCTGAACACATCCGTTTATTAACCGAGCTGACCGATGGAAAAGCCAACAAAAGTGCCGCAGCCTCGGCCTTGCACTGTGTTTCTTGGGAAAATACAGTATGTTACTATTGAAAGAAAAAGAAAAAAAAAGGGAAGGACATTTGTTTGCGACGCGCGCGCACACACACACACACACACACACACACACACACACACACACACACATACCATTATGGGGCCGGAGGACTGCATAGTGCCTTAAAGGATTCTTGCTTCAGCCCCTTTTTGTTCTGCGTTGATGAATAAATAAACATTAAATAAGAAATTCATTGTCTGCAATGGCCTGTGTCAAGTGTAATTGATCCAGTGAGGCTGAAAGCGCAAATGGCCCGTTATGATTTGTGGCTCAATCCTATCACGGCTGCCTTTGACATGAACAAAACAACCACCACTTTTTGTCTGGTTTTGTTTTTGTTTATATCTGTATTTATTGATGGGAAAGGGGGGCATGAACAGATGGACCCTAATCTCAAATTTCACACAGCTCAGAAACAACTTCAAAGTGGAACGGCCTGAAGGATGGGAGCGGGTGGGGGGGGCTGAAAGAATAAAGAACGGCAGCATTTACATGAGGAGAGAGATGTATCCAAGGCAGCAGCGGAGAGGAGCATACAATATTTAAAGGTTGGAGACTGAGACAGCCTTTGCAACACAAACTTATTTGATCTGAAACTATTATTTCAAGGGTGTATCAAGGTAAACAGTATCTCTGCAGTGGTGGTGGTTTTGAAGTTAGAAAAAAAAACATACCAACTGCCAAAACTCATCATGTGCTTTACCCTCGGAGTTATTAAAGTTTAGACTCATTACAGAGTGTCAATCCTCAAAGGCGGGACAGTGAAATTGCCTTTATGATTTGTTTCCCAACATGACACTGTGGTGATCATATACTGACTTTGAAGTGTGGTATCGGAGGGAGATGAGCTTCACATTGTAGTCAGTGCGGCACAATCACAAACGCATTTGACCCAAGAATATTTTTTTTATCAACAAGAGGAAAGCTTTATTAGTAGTAAGGATATCTACAACCTAAACAGGTACTTATTTATTGACTCAGTTAGTTTAACGCATAACAGCACATGAAAATGATACAGAAACATGATGAACAATTTATATACAGCATATGTATGGCTGACGAGTATACACAGTACGGCCCACAGAGCCGAGCCAACTACTCCCGGGTTTAGAGCTCCGCTAACTTAAATGGGGATTAAAGGACTTAATTGTGCTGGTCTTGTAGACTCCAAATGTCCAAATGTTACCGGACCGAATGGATCAAATTCTGGTAGTGAAACGAGTCATTTTGCAGGGGTTGTGAGGCTCAAAAGAATGTATCCACTGATTTCGAGATATCACTTTCATCATGTAAGTCTATGGGAAAAGACTTTTTGGGCCAGGGGGCATCACATGACAGGCCGGGAGTTGCAATTCCACACCATGTTCAATTTGCTTCAAAGCCCAGCGCTTTTCCTGGGGGGCCTGGTCTTTTAGGGAAGCACCCGGCTGTCAGAGCAACTGCTCGACGACGGCTCTGGGAAATGACTCAGTATGAAGATCGACAAAGTCCACGTAAGGAATAGTATAGGAGCGACAAAGTCTGTGGTCATGGATGCGTCAAACTAACTCAGGACTTTTACCTGGGAGACCGGTGTTTGTGTACCGTACAAAACCTAAATTCAAAGTTATGTTGGGTGAAACAACGTACGTCGTTGGGTCTAGTCACGCTTTGGCAGACCTTCCTCCACAGCGCTGCGGAGGAGGGTCTGGCTAGTCCCCACAGCATTCCGGGATGGGAGAAGAACATGCTGTGGTTTATTGGCATTTCTTTAAACCAATCACAATCGTCATGGGCTAGACTAGACTAGAACCTAAGTGCTGCACGGAGCCGCAATACGGTTGCAAAATAGACTCGGGAAGGAACTTTCAAAAGGTGTATTAAAGTGAATTATATTATATTATGCTCATTTACAGGTTTGTAATTGTATTTAGAGGTTATATCAGAATAGGTTTACATGGTTTCATTTTCAAAAAACACCATATTTTTGTTGTACTGGGCATTGCTGCAGCTCCTCTTTTCACCCTGTGTGTTGAGCTCTCTGTTTTAGCTACAGAGTGAGACATCTCACTTCTGTTCCATCTTTGTTTGGAGTCGCACATGCGCAGTAGCTAGATAAGGACTACTAGCCAGTCAGAAGCAGTATGAAGGAGTGCCATGCTAGCAGCTAGGCGAGCATTATAACATGTGTTACAAAGTGACGCACGTTTGTCTCTGAAGTAAAGGTGGACTACAAAGTCCCTTTGGGGTGGACTTTTTCACTTTGTAAACCTATAATGTGCACAAAAAAGATATATAACACAATAAAGGAAAGGGAAAAAGCCAAAAAGCATAATATGAACCCTTTTAGTCGTGCAACAGGAAACTGAGATTGGACAGATAGTCTAGCTAGCTGTCTGGATTTACCCTGCAGAGATCTGAGGAGCAGTTAACCATAGTCCTCACAAATCCACCGGAGGTTAGAATGCCAACACAAAGGAAGCGTTAGGTAATGGAAATCCGGCCGAAAATAAGGACATACGGCGGAATTTCCGGCGGCAGCGGGGCAATCCCGGAAGTGGAAGGTTGAGGATATAGACTAGGTTGGGTCACACTCAGGACTTAAACCAGTGTTGTGTCCCGCATGAATCCAAAAGTCAACGTTACGTTAGTTATGTAGGCCACACAGTTTAACGTTCCTTACATAGCGGTCCTTACATAATGTTCGTAACTCACGTCAAAACATAGGTTACATAACTACTTATTTTAACACCAAACCACAATCTTTTCCTTAACCACACGAGAATGTGTTGGCACAAATATGTGTTAAAATTTTTTTGTCTTGTTTCTGTTTAATGTCTGCTGCCCCCTACCAAGCATTGGTACGTTTAATCGAAGATTGTTTGTATTGGTGCTTGTGCTTCCCTTTTGTTTCTTGTTTTGTCTTTACCTGTGACTCCTTTATCTTGTTCTTGAAGCCTCTTTGATATTTTTTTATGTGTTCTTTGCCCTGATGTCTATTCTCTGGCACCCTTTCTTTTTTTTTTAAGTACTTGTTTTTTTCACATCTTATTCTAAGCGTTGACTAAAATGCTAATCACAAAAATACAAGCATGAAAATAATTCTACTTCCCAGATAAATAAGCTTATTGGGTATATTGTAGTTGAAAAGATTTCCGTTGGTCACATAATGGCGGTACATTCTCTGTATTATTGCTATTGTGTAATGATCGATCCTTCACGAGTTTCCATTTAGTAGACGACACACGCTGACCTGTGGTCACATTAGCGCTCACTTCCAAAGGAGACCGAGGGCCACTTCAACATTGATCAGGGTGTTTTAATCTCAGTGAGATTGAGTCCTCCAGTTAATTACAGAACAAAAGGCGGGAGGCAGACGCTTTAGATCCTCAACATGATTAAAAGGAATACAAGTAGATAAGCACACTTATCTTAAGGACAGATATAACTCACCAACACTCAGTTAAATATAGGGCATGTATATTGACAGTTAAACAGAACATTTGAAGGGTACTATAATCACATACAGATATACAAGTTATACAACTTGATTCGAAAAAGCATTTCTATTATGTTCATGGCTAAATAAGTAATAAGCTATATAACAAAATCTGCCTACCAGCACCAGTAACACTGGGAACACACCGCAATCCTTCTCCTCTCTCTCTCTCTCTCTCTCTCTCTGATAGAAAGAGACATGATGAGTGGGGAAAACTGTTGTAATTGTAGCCTGTGTGTGTGTGTGTGTGTGTCATGCTTTCTGTCCGTCCGTCGGTCTCTCTCTCTCTCTCCGTGTGCCTGATCGCGTGTCTCGCTGTGAGAAGTCAAGACAGCCAAAATCACCACGAACCTAGGTGTTTTATTTTGAAATGTTTTATACGCTGCTATACGGGACGCTTACGCCTGCGGTGTGGTTTGGCTGTAAGGCTCACTAATTAACACGTTATGTCTCATTTGCTTAAGTACAAAAAACAAAGTGGAAAAACTAAAATTCAACCAGTTCCCAGGCAACCATGGACACTCCAGAAAGTTACCGGTCCCTGCCAAGAAATAGACCGGCACAGTTTCTCCGTAAACACACAACACTCTGCTCTTCCAGGACCGTGTTGGTCTGATCTGAACACATTTGATTGACAACGTTGGCAACAAGAGCAAACAACCCCCCAACTGTCACATTTAGATTCAAATATTGCATTTGGTGCACAAAAACATGCTCTTCTAATGGTCCCTCCTCACATAAAATCATAAAAAAAGGGAAAGGACAAAAGACAAATACAGCAATCATTTGAAACTGTTCAAACTTTGGTAGAACATTGTGTGTTCATGTAGGGCCTCATCATTCATAGTAAGCAGCTAATTGAGAAAATAGGTTTTTCGGTGCCTTTAAGCTTTTTGTAATTTTGCTCCAGATCCACCGACACCCTTTTAAAACACCTCCAGTGGTCCCTGTACCCAACATCCAGGACCCATCGATCCGTCTTCCAGATCGCAACAGCCTCCTTTGTATGCATACACTTTAATCAAATAAGCTGCTCTTACTTTATTAACTCGGACAAACTTACTTCAGATAAGCCTGTTGTGTTACGCCACCTCAGAGGGGGAATCAGCCCCCGGAGGTGATGAGAGTTAACTCCGGGAGCCCGAGATGCAAGCTTTAGGTCGCTGTGTTATTGTCTGAGGCTTGGCCCGAGGCTCCAGAGAGAATCACTTCCTCTAATGGAAAACTATTGTCTGCCACTGAGGACATCCAACTGTGTGGAATACGGATCAGCCTATCTGGACTTATGCACAAGGCAGAATGAAGCTCTCTATCCGATGGAAAGCTATTTTGGAATTGTAATGTCCACTGAAGTCGATTCTGATTAAGCAATACATCTGGAATAGACTGTACTCGTGTGTGTGGCTGGGAGGTGTTTTCCAGCTTCGTGGTAATGCATACAGGCAACCAACAAAACAGCATAAAAGAAGAAAAATAAGCTACCTTTTATAGCGTACTGCCCCATATTTTATCTCTAGCAATGGGACTAAACATCTAAAGCTGTCATAACAATGCAACAATAAGGCACTTGGTGAATTATTTATTCATTGGAGTGGATGGGATCTAGGTTAATGAGCAATATGAGATTTGAAGTGTCACTGCTAGAAATGTGATGTCATTTCCTTAGCATATTGCATTATTTATTTACTTATCCTTCCTAGGAAGCATTGTCTAATACAAGTAGTAGACACATCCCCTCAATAACAGTCTAAATCAAGGAAGACACAGGGCAGGTTCAGAGCTAGTTCAGAGCACTCCTGTGTGTATGTTAAATGTATACAGAAGATCTGAAGGAAATATTCTGCGACGGATCGTCCCAGAGGATGAGGAACTCCATTTACCTCACGGATTTCCTCTGTCCCTCCCTTTCTCCGGAGAACGACGATGTGTGATATATGCATTACCTCCCCCCCACCCCCTTCTCTGTATCTCAACAGGTCACTCCATGTCGTCCCCTGCAGGATTCACCTCAGTCCACACTGTGATAATTTCAAAGTTCACCATTTGGCCAAGGGGAGATCCTTTGCGAAGTCGGACGGCCTTTTCGGGATTTGGTTTGACACTGTGTGGGCTTGAATGTCTGGATGGAAGCTTGTGTGCGGTTTGTCAAGTCTATAAAGAGAGGAAAGAAGAGAAAGTGGAACAATATGAGCTTCAAAAAAGAAAAGAAACACATCCTCATCCATCCTGGTATCCGCACTAACACAATCAATCAGGCAATAGGTTTCTCCTTTAAGGGTGTCATTTTCAAAGTGCAGCAACAGGGACACCGTTGTGGTTCAGATGACACATAGTGCTCTTATTCACTAAGTGTATAGGTACAAAGAGAGGCAGAGAGTGGGACAGGCATCCCCTTGGGGGGATTCTGAAAGGGTATAACAGGAGAGGTGAGGGTCGAACCTCCAAAACTAGGGGCAATTCTTAAGGATTTCACAAGCTCCGTGAAAATATTTTCGACATTAAACATCCATCAAGAGAACATGAAGCTGCCTCAAAGTCACATTAATATTTGATATGTCATGATAACACTGTGTGCTCTGTAGAATATTTTATTTTGTACTTCCTAAGGGTTTTCAGATCGACACAAAAACTTTTGAAGGGGTCACCCCTTCATCTGGAGGATTTCTTGGGCTGTTACTAACCCTAGCCCTAACTCTAGGTGAACGGAGGAGGATTGCTACCTTAACCCTACTACACCTATGCCTATTCAGTTCAATTCAATTCAATTGTATTTATAGTATCAAATCATAACAAGAGTTATCTCAAGACACTTTACAGATAGAGTAGGTCTAGACCACACTCTATCATTTACAAAGACCCAGCAATTCCAGTAATTCACCCAAGAGCAAGCATTTAGTGCGACCTCAGACAGACCCAGGCTCTTGATAGGCGGTGTCTGACGGTGCCGGTTGGGGATGTGATGAACAGTGGCAATAATAGTTATAATAAAGTAGGGCTGTCAAAATAACACAGATTAATCTATTCCATATTGACGTTTGACCCGGAGCCGTTCTAGCCACCATTGGACTGTAAAATGAAGGAGGGAGACGAGAATGTGCTGCCTGGATCATTAATTGGAACATTTACTTGTAAAAATCTTCTTCCTGCCAACCCTGGCTAACGAAATCTGGTGCCACTGATATGTCTGGGCTTCTCTCTGATGTTCTGAAGACGATACAGGCAACACAAACACCGCTGCATGTGACGCTAGTTAACACTATACTCAACAGCAGCTAACGTTAGCCTACCGCTAGCTAGTAGCTGGATTAAACACGGTTACAATGCTGACAGCTAACGCTAAACGGTGTAAAGTGTGACTGTGTTTACTGTAGAGGATTCAACACCGGGATGTAACAATCTGCAGCTGCCGTCGGAGAAACAACACAGACGGTGCGTTCAATGAAACTGGTAAACTACAGCCTCGTGGTGCATTTGAAGTTATTGTAAATGTCCTTTTCCCATCTGGTGGTTGTTTTTGTCGTTCAACAGCAATTTACTAGTGATTATTGTGTTATTGTTATACATTATTATTATTATTATAAATTATATATTATTATTTGACCATATGGCCTTAGCAATACACAAGCCGTTCTTTAATGTCACCAACTGTTGTTTACTACCCTTTTTTCTTCTTTTCTTTTTTTTTACTTTCTTAAAAAGAAAGTAAAAATAGTAAAATCGGTTCAAGCACCGTTATGTATGCGATTCATAAAGATAATGCAACTATGAAAATAGCAGTTGTAGTAGTTCATGGCGTAGCAGGCCACTACAGGGCATAGCAGGGCGTAGAAGAGAACTGCAGGGCATAGCAGGACGTAGCAGGGCACTGCAGAGCGTAGCAGGGCACTGCAGAGCGTAGCAGGGTGTAGCAGGGTGTAGCAGGGTGTAGCAGGGCATAGCAGGGCGTGGAGCAGGACCACGGTGACTGCTGCAACCATGATTTAGGTGCCACCCTAATCCAAGGGAAACTGCTGGGCAAAAAAACATAAGGACTCCGGGGAATAAGCTCCCCAGAGCTAAGTTTTTTTCAGACCCTGATTTCCCATTGTATGGGGCCAGTAGCTTACATGCAAGTGAACAAGACATGCAAAAAGCTTTGTAGGGTTGAGCCAGGGGAGACCCATACGAATAACATATTGAAGAGGAGACGCTGGGACCATTGTTTTAATCCCCCACCCCTAAATCCTAACCGGCATCCTTTCAATATCTTATTTTAAGATTTTTATATAGATGTTCTTTACTTTTACCTGTGCCCGTGCACCTCAAGCTACACGCTTGGGATGTAGACCACCTCTGTTTTAACATAACCCTAACCCTTATATAACTGTGTATACTGCATGGATAAGATCAAAACATTTGTTCACATACTGTATCTTTAAATTACTTTACAGTTATGTTGAGTTAGTCTCCAATTTTCTGGAGACACCATGGAACCTTTTCACGAATTCGTAAATGTCATCCGATTCAGTCTCGAAGCCCCGATATCATATTTGAACCCATGGTTTCAGTATATTATCATCTTTATTTGCAGGAAAATCGACAGACACCAGAGCCACAACATGCCTCTATAAATAATTGAAAGAACTGTGAAATGAAGCTATGGAACATTTTTCTGCAGACTTCTTGGAAGGTTTTCAAGAATGCCCAAAGGTTAGCAGATCCTATCTCATTTCAATATTTTTGACCCCTATGTGACCCCTTACTTTTACTATATTTTGAAGAAACACTATTATGCTTTTTGGGATTTTTCCCGTATTTTGTGTTATATAGTTTTTTGTGTATGTAATAGATGTATAAAGTACAAAAAAACACATTTCACTCCAAATGGATCTTTCTCACCCACAGACAGCAGTTTTTCTCAACTGCCTGAAAAGCTCTGCATACATTCCTGTTTGAAATTCCCCAATTAATGATGTCATTGATTGAGAATGCCAGGCCCAGTTTTTCATTTGTGCTGCCCATAGGTGCTGCAATGGGCAGGCACAGCCCACCCAGTGGCTTGTTTGAATTTGGTTGACCAATCACAACACAGTGGGCCAGCTGACCAATCAGAGGGCTGGGCTTTTCAGGAAGGCGGGCCAAGAGCTCAGACAGAGTGTTTCAGGCAGAGGAGCTGCAGCAATGGGCAGTATGAGAAACATATTATGTTTTTTGAACATCAAAGCATGAAAACCTGTTCTAGTAGACCCCAAAAGTAAAAATATGATGCTGAAAAGGAGTATAATACGGGCTCTTTGAATGTTTACATGCAAAATATCATCATAAACATCTTACACAACACAGAAAACAACATACCTTTAGCACCAATGAGACAATTGGACGGATGGCCAGGTCTAGCCAGGACATCGACCTAGAAAGGAATATTTAAAAAAAAACACTGTGACCATGCAAGTTCACAACATAATCATATTTTACAACTAATTTTATGAAAACAAATGCCAAGACATATTTTGTGGTTCAATTATTGTTACAGAGGATATGTTTTATCAAAGTCTTAGGATAGTTATTTCACAGTTATATACAGTTCGTTGAAATATTACTGCTATTTATTACTTTTTTACAGTATTTTTGTTACAGACATCTAATTATTCCCAGCTTTGTGGCTAGATTATGAACTTAACAGAGACAGGAAAACATATTACATTTAAGTTTAGAGAGGGTTTATGTTCAACTAACGTTAGGGGAGAGGTTAAACTGGGTCAGGTTGTTTACCTTGTGGGACGGAGGTCTTTTTAAACAGCTACTGCCATCCTCTCTCTGCGGAGGAGAGTCTCTTTAATGGACGGGGCAAAGGCAGCCTCTTTAAACGACTGGGAGAGGGTCACATGACCGAAGGAGAACAGAAAGAGCAAAACAAGAAGAGAGAGCAACCCCCCCGCTATAAAACGATTTTGCTCCATAATTCCAGACAATGACTGATATGATTGAGTGGAGGACATCGTTGACTACATCCATACTGAAAATCATACAATTTGACTGTATAAATTTGATGATTTTTCAAAGTAAGAGTCCCACATTTCTACCCTTAAAATGACTTCAAATCCCCCCCCACCCCCCTGTACTGAACTGAACATGGCCTAGAGGTCAAGGAGGCTTTCATGCAGTGCTAGCAGCCGTTTCTGTCAGGGTAAACACTCCAAGAGTTAATGTGTGTTTACTGATGATGCTTGCGGGATCAGCGTGCACTTCCCATCAAATTATATGAACAAACACAGCAGATAGGAAGTGGCGACGTCGTTATCGCTAAATCCTCTAAATCTCGGTCGGACAGATTTCCAACAAAATGCATCACATGGCGTTCGAATACAAATAGGAAACCGTTGTTATCAGATTACCAAGGTAACCTACAAGGTCAAAGCCATTTGCTGTTTGTAAGTAACATTTTTTGTTTTGTGTGGAAATGCCATCACGCTACCACTTTGGATTTTTTGTTAGAACATATGTTGTTTTAGCTTGTTTTTCACTTAGTTATGACAATATACATTGTGTTTTTATACGCTGCAGGATAGATTTTCAAAAACATATCTAGGTTTTCATTTGCGTTTGTTAGTTTAAATTATGAGGCTTATTTATGAGTCCATAATTATTCTCTCGAACACAAGTGGTTTCTTTCAAAATGTTTATTCAGCATCAACAAAGAAGAAAATATTAAAGGGCTTACATAAGCTCAAATGATTATAGTTGAACACATCTCTAGATGGAAATGATTACCAATCACCAGCATGGGATTTTGTATCTTAAGAGTCATTATTAAGCCTACAAAGTCAGAGAAGTATCCGGTATTAAATCAAAAAAAACGACATCAAAATTACTTATTTAGAGCATCTAAATATTTCACAATAATGAAAACAGCTCCTGGATAGTTTTGCAGCTCTGGTTGTTTGCTGTACATAACGTATGAGCAGCTATTTATAGACGTATTAAAGTGGATGTTTTAGGGGGCATAATCATGAACACAACTACATAGGCTTTCTCAGAATAACACAGCCGACAATATCCACAGTTGCACACCATGCTTTTATAAGCCCTTTAACACTAAAGAACTATTATTTTACAAAAAGGAGAAAACAGCAAAAACAATATGTATACAGTATGACTTTTTTCTTTTTCAGTTTGTAAATGTTTCATTTACAAGGGACACAATTTCACCAATTACCCCTCAGAAAGAATATCTACAGTACTGCACTTTCCTAGAACTAAGCTACTACATTTTAAAGTGATCAACCACGCAGTTCAAGGTTTGAAGAATAGAGGGTGACAAATTAAGTTGCACTGGCAGCTGTGTAGAAACATTGTATCGGCAGCTTGCAGTGATTCACTAATCATTACCAAGTAAAATAGCTTGGTACAATGTCACTCTTCCCTATCACATAGCTGAGAGAGATACTTCATGTACTATGGAGTCTTTCTTAATCGCAACGTCCAGTCGATTTCTCCTGGAGGAAAGGATAGATTACCTAAATTGCTTTGCACATTTTTACCAGTGGGAGTATGGTTTTTGTTATTTTGCTGTTTAGTTTTCAATTCTAAAAAGGTGGGAGCGTCCATAAAAAAATCCATTACTTGGGTTGAAACAGCCATGAGGACTCAGGTGCAGGTTGTATAAACAGTTCAATATCTGGTGTATGGCTGATCTCTGTACACTCCCTTGGTTGTTCGCGCCGGCGGTGCCTTGCCGCGATTGTTTGCCCACTCTTCCACACCTGATTAAGAAGAAAAGGACAGAAACAGATGGGGGGAGGGGTTACAGAGGTGTTACACTTAAATCATTTACAACAACCCGTGTACGTCATTCAAGCTCTACGCAAATATATTATACTTATATACACACATATTCTCCCTGTCATGAAAATAATGCAGCGCAAAGTTGGGAGCACTTTGACTGCCTGGTATCGATGGCGCTCATTTCATAACAAAAGCGCCGCTTCAAGCCGGGCAAATAAACAGTGACTCACACCAAGAAGCTTGACTTTCACCTGGAAAGATGCATCTCAGATAATTGAATGAGAGGATCAAATAGCTACTTGAAAAGGAACCCATTTAGTGGCTCCCAGCAAAAAAGGTCACAATTACCATTAGCCCAAATCAGCCCCTGTTCACCCCCTGGTACTGTCAATGTGAAAGTGCCACTATCGATGGCACCCTTTGTCTGATCTTCAGCCAGCGCTGAGACTTCCCTAGAGCTGAGGCTCACAAAGGCTTATTTTTTTTTTTTTTTTTTTCCTCCCTGTGTACAGGCTCTCTGTTGGCAGCACATAGCCAATACCCCTTAATTAAACCTGTCACCCTTTCACTGACAGTCACTTTGAAGAAACAGACCAAGGTAACCTTGTGTTTCGAGAACAAGGATGCACATCAACGCTGTTTATCTGTTCCCTTTGAACTGTCACAGTGTGACCCACGCGCCAGCGGTTTTCATTTTATGTGCAGGTAAGCAGGGCTCTAATGAGTCGGAAGGTGCTTAGTTCTTCCACTTGTGTGGTCAGAAAAAGTTGGGAAAGCTTTTTTATTAGCTTTGGCTTCTGAAAACACATTAAAACCTCTAAAGCATGAGATGAACACACTTCGGTAGGTTTAATGATGCAGAGGAGATAATCATTATAATTATGTTGCAGTCAATCCCTAACAAAACGTAAAAAGCGTTTACATAAAATATAAAATGTATCTAAGTAATCTAGGATTCTATATCCATCACAATCCAGATCAACACTGGAGTCTTCAGAATAAAACTGCACACACATTGTCAGAATAGTTTTGTTTTAGATAATAAAATAGGACACACCAAAACCTCAAAGTCTAAATAACTGCTATAAAGAGTTCATTTTTTATGTTCTAGTTCACAAATAGGCTGCAAATTATTTGACTGTATATATATATATATAATTTAGAGATGGATCAACCTTGAGCTGCAGCACGGTCCACTGTACCTTACTGTCTGTTAGGTCTGCTATCATTTAAGAGCACTCTGCAGCAAACATGTCCTTGTCCCACTTTTTACTGTATCTTCTCAAAGGCTGACACAGTATTGTTGAACTTTGTTTCCATGCTCAATAAACAGCCTCTAAACCAGAGCGCAGTCACTGAAAGTGCTCTTAAACATAAGACGACATTATTGTCCTCTGGATATCCTGCTTTTTCCTTGTCTGTCAAAGCACTTTGTAAACTCTGTTATCAAATGTGCTATATGCATAAAGTTATATATTTGGATTCATTACATGAGTGTCATAGTTAACTCGCGATTAATTGCAAAATGCTCAAGTGGTATGTGAGACCCAAAGTACTCCGGTGGTAACTCAGTTCTCAGAAAGTTGCCAAGTTGGCACCACTGTCCACAACGTTACTGCTGCAGCTCACGGATTTCCCAAACTACAGAGCAACATCACAGAACGTGCGTGCGTTAATCGCACGTTAAAATAAAATAAGTGGTTAAAAAGGAAGTTGTGTTGATTTTGATAGCCCTAGAGTAAAGTTAGTTTTATTATTATTATTATTATTATTATTATTATTACTGTGTGACTATGGCACACATGTTGTCATAATGCAGGGTAGAGATTGTGTATATTAAGCTGAGCAGGATGAACTTGATGTGTAAGAAAACACAAAGACAGTTGATGGCTATTATCTTTTGAATGCTTTTCGCACACTGAGATGTTTAACATTCCACATGAATTCACATTGAATCTATTTTGTTCACTCTTCATTTATGAATGAACTTTTCGCAGAAAGTAAGGTATGAGCACCCTAACCAGCTGCCTGGGGTCGACTGACGTGCTGGTTCTTTTGAATGTGGTTTTTAGACGTTTTAGTGAAGTCAAAGTAAAGAAAGGTAGATGTGTAAAGTGACTTTGCAGCCCCAGCATCAGCTTGTTAAAGTCTCCCTGCTTTTGACAGTTTCTTTTCTCCTCTGAAGTAAGAAAAGCATCAGCGCTTGAGGGCAGCATTTGGCATTGGGATTTTTTTTGCAGTCAAAAACTAAATTCAAAGTCAGCGCGCAAGGTTTCTTGAACTTTTATACTAACACTATTTTACATTTTTAAGGTAATTTGTTTATATAACACTGTAACTGGTCATAAGTGGATTGTTTTCACCTAATGAGCCCCATGAACTGAAGTAAAATAGACGCTGAATTGTGAATAAATTTGTGAAAAATGTATATTTTGAACGTGCATGGGACATCACACATCAACCAGATACTATGATGACTGAGATGAAGCAGTGCAGAGTCAGGAACTACAAATTAATGTTCTGAAAATTGACAAAAGATATTTGGGACAAAGAGAGGTCTGCGACTCACCGTATGAGTCATATGATTCCCCACTGTGTCCATATTCATAGTAGTCATCTGAGCTGTAAACAGAAAGAGCAGGGAGGTGAATACATAGGAAATAAGAGAAGATGCAACAATCAACAATCAATGCAACTTATTTTCAGTAGTATGGTAGAAGATCAAAGTCATATTTATCATGATGCAATCACATCTAATTTCTACAGTGGCAATAAAGAAAAACACAGGAAGTGTTTTTGATTTCAGATATACTCTGCTGGATATAAAAGTAGAAAAAGAAACCAGAGGCAGCTTTCAATCACTCAAAAGTTCTGCCACATTTGTGGTTTTACAAGGCAATTTCCCTCCACCGTATCTCTGCACAAACTTCCAGTTCCATTTCACTGCATATGGAGATCTATGAGAGGTGGCAACTTTAATGAAAAATAAAAAGATGGGGAGGTGAGTTGCATAGCGGTTCACTTCTCGCATATTTATTTCTTTATTTGCGGTCGCCGTTGAGATGCTGACAGAACAATCCTGCGTCAGTATCATTCAGTAACCGCGCTATCATTCAAGAGGGGCAATTCATCATAAGGCTGCCACTGAGCCGACACCAGCCATCACAGCTGGGTCCTCTCCGCCTGCCTGTCTGTCAGTCAGTCTGTCAGCGACAGCGGCACCTCTCTGCTCTCCGGATTAGAGAGCTGAAGGCACCATCCAAAGCCCCGACACACCGCATCAACACCGGCCGACTGCTGAGGGCACAGAGGTGACAGTAATGGCACACCTCGGTGGAAGTAACGAAGTACATTTGACTCCAGTTACTGTAAGGGAGTAGCTTTTTGCGGTGTGATCTTAAAATGTCAACCTGAGGTCTGAGAGTTTGAGACACTCTGCTTCTCTATCAAATTATACCAGTTTGCAGCACTCCAGGAAATCAATCTCTACTAATTCTGTCTGCGTTTACTGAGCACACTCATAAAAAGTGCAGCTGCAAAGCGAAGCTATAGCGTAGTTATTAATCTTTCCACTTTACATATTCCAATAAATTCCCGGACAAACTGAAGATGTTCTACTCAGTGTTTTCTCTATTATACAGAGAGGTACTATTATTTAAAAGTGCTACTGTATGGTGCAACTATGACATAAAGTGTCATCATACAGGTTTGAAGATACAGAAGGCTATTAAACTAGAAGATTGTGTGATTATAACACATATATTCTCTTTACATTAAACATTGTACTCCGTTTGTCATGCTTTTGGTATGCTTCGGCAGTTGTAAAAAGCCAACTATAATCCTGCTGAAGGACGTGTTAACACCATGCTAAATGCTACAAGTTAGCTAAAAGATGAAGCTAAATTGGTCAGTTGCTGTACGTTAGCATAGTTAGCTAGTTTGTTAGCTAAGACACCATACTAGTTAGACAACAACCAAATTAATGAAAATGTGCAATGTAATGCAGTATATTTTACTTACTCATTACTTTTTTGATGCAAAAAGAATGAAATCACTCTTTGAAAAAAAAAGTATGAAATATTCTAAGGATGCACTAATGTGCTATTAATGCACATTTGGGTTTAATTTTAATCATGGTAACAGAATTAGAACAAAACCACTACTCTTTGGTTTTACCCAAATCACAAATTAACTAATTCATTCTTTCCCCCTCATACCTCTTGTTGTATGTAGCCGTAAGGTAGTTTTGGTTTTATTTGCCCAGGTTTCGTCCACCACTTCACGCTAATAAAATGCAAATAAATGCAAATGTGTTCCTCCCAGCACTGAAACATTACATTAAAAAAATGTAACTGTAATTTGTCTTTCCAGAAAAAGTGTTACTCTGGATAATCCTTAGAACACCCTGTCAACAGTTTTCATATGGGGTATTTCTTCAGTAGAAAGTAGTTCCAGTGAAAACCATTCAACTCTGTGTGTTCTGTGGATCATCCAGAATAATAAGGACAATATACTTTGCTTTTACATTTTTGAAAATGTAATTACTCTTTGTTTTTATCCATTGCTAAATATCAGTAAAGGAACGAGAAAAAAAAAAAATGCTTTTTTGTATCGTGGGTGAAGTGATCCTTAATTTGAAAGCCTTCCAACAACTGATAATGCCTCTCAACAGCAACGACATGACAGACTGATTGGTTGTTTTATGGTTTTCTGCAACAATTTCTTGGTGAGGATAAACAAGACAACATGACCAAATAGAAGGACAGTGGGAGGAATTGTTTTTAGGAGCACTATGGCGGCTCAATGAGACATGATATAGCTCCCTACAGAGGCTTGTGCGTTTAGTCAGGCTTTGCATACATTTTGCATAGTTCATAATTTAACTACAAACAATGCCAAGCCAGCAGAAGCGAACAAGGCTCCCCCCCCCCCCCCCCCCCCCGCCCCGTGCTAATGTAGTCTCCCTCCAAGAAGCGCGGCATTGGCTGCTGTTGCTATGAGCGTGAGGTGTCAGGAGTCAGCTCTCGCGGCAGGGGTGCCGCCATGCATCTGCCACGGGTGTCAAGTCACTGCAATATCCTTGACACCATTCATTGGCCAACAGAGACAGCAAGAGGGAGAAGAGGGGGAGACAGAGAGAGAGACACACGTGGCAACTGAATGCGTGTTTTGGCTCGTTATGTTGTGTATCCCGAGACAAACCCTGACAGGGTGCTAAATAATTAGATTTCACACATTGCCAAAATGCAGGGGTGTATTCCAGAGGTCGCCTTGAAAATAAACATCAGTTTTTATGAATGTCAGATAATCAATTTGCCACAAATCACAGGTGCTTGCAGATATATTAAGAATATGCATGTGGAATATTGGGTGATCCTGGGCTTTTTCTGTACGTATTTCCTCTTTCAAATTCAACTTAAAAAAATCAAAATCCAAATAAAACAGACAAGGATGCAGCACAGCAATGCTAACACTATTTCAGAGGTGTGCTTACATGCTGTAGGATGTCAGCATTTTCCCCCTGCATTTAATATCACTGTTTATCTCACAAAAAACTGTAAAAAAAAAAAGAGTCCTTTTCACTTAATCCTTGGGGTTTCTCAGAGGTTGTCAGAGACGGTTGGCCTAGTGCTGCAGGCAATAATCATGCATGAATTTGCTTGTCGTTCCTCTGGGTAGGTGGACATTATTAGGATTTTGTCGTCAAATAAATTACATTTATGTTTTCAGCATCATTGTTGCAATGTATTTGCAATTTGCTTTATGTTATTATGAGCTCACAGTTTTCTACTTTTTGGAGTGTGCTAACGTTCTCGTACAGCTTGAACAGCTGGGCTAATGTTAGCTATCATTAAGTCAGCCCTGTAACATTTAACAGTCAGCTATTGAAGCAACCTTAACTAAGGGGGGCATATTAAGGAAAATGGGGATTGCCTGGTCTATGTATGGAATTAGCAGTCTCAAATGTTATTTAGCGCTGCTTAAAAATGTCTTTTAGCGGGCACAGTTGTAAAGTTAGTGAATATATTTGGTTTCATATGAAACAAGATGATCCAAGGAATCCATTAATACCAACCATGTCATGCTTGTCGATAAGGGGGTTAAAAACAATAATGTTCCAAAGTAAGGCCAATTTCAAAGGAGTCTCTCACCTCAAGATTTCAGAATAAAAATGGATTATACAAATAATTAATTTCTTCCTCCATACGTGATAGAACTGATTTGTTATCATGTTTTACAGTGTGCTGTAACTACAGATTTAGGATGATGTTGTAAGTTGAACTAAAAAGAATACAGATTTAACATTTCCCCGACTTACTGTAATCATGTTTATTAGTACAGTAATCACCACACACCCCGTTAAATACATTGTTCTTCTTTATTCAAGACCAAATGAATCCGCAGTTGTACATGGTTGACCCTGATACAAAATTATAGTATAGTAAGGGCGTTTTCACACCGACAGCTCGGCAGTTTGGTTGAATCGAACTAGAGTTCGTTTGCCTCGCTGGTGCGGTTTGTTTGGGCAGGTGAGAACGCAGCAATCAAACTCTGGTGCGCAACAAAAGCGGACCAAACAAGCGTACCGAGACCTGCTTGATGATATGATCTCAGTACGCTTTCAAACTCTGGAGCGGTTCGTTTCTGGTGAGAACGTGATCCGTACTCAAACCGCACCTACTAATGTATGTGTACTCCGCAAGTCTGAGCTAACGTCTCCTGTAGTCAGGTGTGTTTAGCAATCTGCGATGCAGCAGAGCAGCAAACTGTAGCAGCTTGCAGTGTTTCTAACACAGAAATAGACTGCAGTCAAGCTTCCCGTCCGTCACTCGTATCTCTGTGGTCAAACCAGCTGCCGCTAAAATTGGAAACAGACGCTGGCAGAGCAGAGCGAAGTCTCGGTGACCAGAGCAGATGTAGTGACGTCTCTTGCGAAACAATGTCTGATAATTTTACTGAAATCCATTCTACATTTATCATCATTGATTCCAAATCACAGCTTTGCGTTGTCAGAAGTGCACAGCTGGCAGCATTAACACAAGCATGAGCTGAGGTGCCTGGAGTGGTTAGATCTCACTCCATATATTGCCCTGTCATAGGTGTGAAAGTGCTTTGACTTTCTAAATTGGTCAACTTTTGATTTGACATTCATTGGTGGAAGGCGTCTGCTGGTTTTTGTCTCCACAAACTTCACCGGCCAAGAACAAAACAAACCCATCTGTCTAAATCGCAGGCGTGGACGATAAGAGGCAAACACAACAGATAAGTGGGTCTCTTTAATCAGGGATCTCATTCCAGACCTACTTTTCCACAGGTAAAGACCCTGCCTCTCTAGCATATCTGTCATCTCTGTAAATGCTTTGTCTAAAGCACTGATGTTGCCGTTCCTGGGCACCACGAAACAGATGGCGGTGTTAAATCTGAATGATGTAGTACACGTCCCTAGTGGACTTGTTTGGACTTTTTTCTTACATCGCCATTACTCTTCCAGTCCTCTGTGATAAATTTGAAGAAATCTAGTAGGACATTACGAGGGGCTGCAGAGGTAATACAATGCCAGTGTGATGTGGAGAGGCTGCGATTCTTTTGTTAGCCTATTTCTTGCATAGTGCTAAGTTTAACTTATCAAGACTTAAAACCTTAAGCAAAAATACTTCCTTGTGTAATCATATTTTTCATTCATTCTTGGCACAAGGGTGAAAAAGTGAAATGCTGAGAAAAATGCCCCACACCGAATGCTCTGATTTCACCGGCTCTGTGGTGATTTCCATTCACAACAATACAATAAAAGTTTTTTTCGCCACCATTTAGTATGAAATGACGCTCACATATCTTCAATTCAAAACCCTCTTTATGGATATACTGGTGATTGCTCAATGTGGTGGCTGATTGCAAAGCTATCTCCAATGCTGACCCCCTGCTAAGGAGTCACAAAGACGGACAAAATGGCCTACGGCAAAGATTTCACTTTAAAAATGAGTATTTTTTCTGGTTTTGAACAGACCATTGATGTTACTTTTTTTTTGGAAAGTACATAAAAATCCTCCTTCAAGGAAAATACTGCCTCCTTAAGTCAAGTCGGTCTACATTATTCTTTTAAATCCATCATTTGGAAACATGTTTGGGTTGTTGCATTGTGACTATCTGGAATATGTGAAATACTCTGTTATGTGTTTGAAGAAACATTACATTTACAATTGACGACCACTTTTTGTCTTGAGACAGAGAGAGGTGTAAATTCTGCCCTCCTTCCCCTTAGATGGTCTAATTCCCGTCACAGCACCTGTCACTCATCTTGACAAGCTGTCTACCTTGAAAACAGCATCTTGGTACCCAGCATCTGTGAAGCACTGCAGGCATTTCAGAGGCAGACAGCTAACACAGCCAATCTAAACCAAGATACAAAAAACACAATGCTGATATTCCCATTGTACTAAATGGGTGTTGTCTGCCTCAGGGCCCCGGCACAACAAGCACACCTCAAAGAAGTAGCACTGACAAAGGAAGGCTCAAACACACTGAATCACATACAGTTGAACACAACACAAAGACTTTAGCTGATGGCTTTCTGACCATTGACATGCATACATGTTGCCTGCATGAAAGGACACAGCAAGTCACTATGTGTCTGTAAAATAAAATACCTTGCAAACTTCACCCCACTCTGAATCTACTTTTAATGGTTTCATTGTATGCTTATACATTTTTACTTGGCTTGTTGTCATCCTGTGCTCCTCTTGTGTAAGAAGAAAAGAAAGGTCAAAATGAGGTAGAAACCAAAAAAAATTATTCAAACGAACCTTTGGAAATACTATGGGCCGTAGGCACCACAGACCTTCAGTTATGGCCCAAATGATATGTCAGGGCTCTTTAGTTTAGGTTCACCCAAGGGCATAACTTGAAAACCATTGTGCTGGCTACCATTTTTAGCCATGCTAACAGCATGGCTCTTGGAATGGCAATGTCAACCTGGTTGGTTGGTCCACCGTTTTGGTCCAGACTGAAATATCTCAACAAACAGTGGATGCATTTCAATGACATTTGGTGCAGACATTCATGGCTCTCCGAAGACAAATCCTACCGACTTTGGTGATTCCTGACTTTTCTTCTAGTGTCACCATCAGGTTGACATTTGTAGTTTGTGAAATGTCGCAACAACTGTTGGATGGATTGCCGTGAAATTTATTACACACATTCATGTCCCCAACAACAGGGGGTCCGGGACTCCTAGGGGGTCCTCAGAGTTGCTGCTGTGGGGCCGCTAAATTATTGTTTGATGGTTTTAAAAAAAAGGAAATATGCCTGAAAAAATACATTAACATGAATCCAACATATTATTAGTGAATATATTGATACTTTTGAACACAACATTGATGATTAAAGCTGTAGGCTTACTGGCCTACAGCTAAGGTAGCCATAAGGTAGCCATCCACAGATAGAGTTAAGGTTAAAGTGATGGTTCGGAGTAATTTCACTTGTGAAAAATTAACTGTGCCACATTTTAACATTAAAACATGATATAAAGATATGAATATGCCAAAAAAATGTAAAAGCTTAGTATTGTATGCACCATGAAACAGGTATGTGTAAAAGCTTTAAGCTGCCCTACACGTTATCGTAGGCCCAGTTTATTATGCAACTTAATTTTATACAATATATGTAGTAAGTGGTCCCATCTCTTTTTCAGGAAAGGGGTCCTTGGCCTAAAAATGTTGAAGACCCCTGATCTAGTGGCACCATTAGGTCAAACTATTATGACCAAATACCTACAAAATGAATGACATTCCTATCAGCCTGTTTTGTGCTAGTTAGCAAATATTAGCATGCTACAATGCTAAGATTAAGATAAACATTATATCTCCTTAACATCATCATGTTACTATTTTCATTGTGAGCATGTAGGCATCGACTTTAACTCAAAGCACCACTGTGCCTAAGCCTCAGCTGCTAGCAAGCTGTAGACTATTAGTCTTGTTTAAATAATATAAAGTAATTTACGGCTGCAACAAAGAATCGATAAAATCAATAAAATTCGATTATTAAAAAAGTTGGCAACGAATTTCATTATCGATTCGATTGAGCGCAGAGCGGAGCAGCGCAGAGCGGAGCAGCGCAGAGCGGAGCAGCGCAGCATGAAAGAAAAGAAAAAAGAGCAGTGCGGGGGTAGAGGAAATACGGAGAGAGACCGGAGAGACCCGTAACGTTGTTCTGAAACACATGGCGGAAGCAGAAAAATCAGTACGACCTAAGTCATCCAAGGTGTGGGAGCATTTCACACTAAATAAATCGAAAATGTGTTAATTGCAAGATAAGCACAAGCGACATGGCATGGCACAGGCGCACCACGGTGATGATTCAGCACCTAAAACGTAAACATGTTGGAGTCCTTGATGAGGAGGAAGGGAGTTCAACAGCAGGGTTAAGTCACTACAGAATCCTACTTTTGTTCCATTTTGAAGTGAGGAACGTAACGTCCCTCCAATAGCTATTCTGGTGCTGGTGTGGTGTTTACTCGTTATCCAGCTTGACTAGCATGACAAGCTAGCGTTAGCTCGTTAATAACAGTAGTAAAGCAGGGGTGGTATAATTTGCAAGACTAAAGACACGTTTTTATTCACTCGCCTTTTTTTGGCCCATTCATTTTTCAATCTATTGTCATGTATATATTCTGGGCTTTGTCCCATATCAGTTATTGTTGACAAATATATTTGTGTGTTGTACTTTTTAATTTCATTTTAAAGTTCTTTTATAGCACTTGGTCATCTTAAGCTGTGTTTAAATGTGGTGTACAAATGAACTTAACTTGCACTTACTACAATGATGGTAATAATTTAGTGAATAAGCTTCAAGTGAACGTGTGTGTGTGTGTGTGTGTGTGTGTGTGTGTGTGTGTTGTCTGTATCTGCTCTTTGGGTTACTTACCTTTACGCAACTATTAACTAAAACAACAAGTATGTATGTAAGTATGTTTTGAGTTGATGTAAATTAATGCTTTTTTGTTTTTTGTTTTTTTATCCGATTCATCGATTAATCAAAAAAATAATCGACAGATTAATCGATTATTAAAATAATCATTAGTTGCAGCCCTACAGTAATTATAATGCAAGTTTATCTAGTCTAGTACACCTATTGTCACCAGCATTAGAACTGTCACCAACTTCCACCCAACTACCAACAGCACTGGTTTCTACATGTTCTTCTGACTATTTAGCTGCTGGGATCTGTTGATGACCACAACACAGCTCACCATTTGCAACACAACATAAATATGAGACAGTATAGATAGATCATAAACTTCCTATTCCTATTTCCACATTTACAGCCCCCTACTTTTCTTTGGGCTGATATGACCAAGGCATTTTATAGCAGTAAGCTGGATGTGTGTATGTGTGTGTTTTGTGGCATTCCTTTATATCACAAAACTAAGCAGGCTGCCACAAGCATACGGTGAATGTCGTTTAGCATTAGCTAGTGTTATGCACCTTAAATCCTCCCTGTGTTGTATCTTGTTTGTCTGAATGTGCTTAAAGGAAGATTCTACATCGACAAAAGTGTCAAGGCATGGTTTGATAGCTTGCTCGTCTGTGTTTGATACAGAGGACATGGCAATGATATATTAATACATCAAGCCGTAGATATATTAAGGCCTTTCTAGTATTTGTTAGAGTAAAAATGACTAACTTGCCCCTAAGTTGTTTATTGACTAACACTAAGACTGGAGGATGGTGTGTGTGTTGGTGATGAGACTTGTTTTCAGTAGTTTTGGTGCCCTTTTCAAGCAATCGATTCTAAACTGCTACACCATGAAACTTAGAAATCCAGCCACTCTCCTCCTCTGTTCTCCTCCGTGCCCGTCTCTTGTATTAAGATTTACAGTCGTTCCTCAGGGGTGCATCTGCCCTTTAAAACACTGTCACACAGCTATCCTTATGCCCTCAGGCCTCCGAGATCCAGCCTACGATCTAGCGTACCAAAGCAAGATTTGAGGGAAGGTGCGAGGTGTCAGCAGCCGGCAGTCTCTGAGGTGTCAAGTATGAAATAATGCTTTGATCGCACCCGAGCTACGAAAGACAACCTCGCTGTGACCTCTCCAAGTGTCCAGCCTGGGCCTCGCCACAGCTGTCATCCCTCTCATTTCCCTACAGAGACGTCACCTTCTCTTTGCTGATAAAATTAAAGACGCTCTCCACACAAGCAGACGCCTCTAGCCTCCTTGACCTTAGCATTTGATTGGTACCGAAGTGCTGCAGCTTCTGATAACTCTCCTGAGAGGAAGCTCTCTGATGCCACTCCAAAAAAAAAAGATGATGGCTCGGTGCTCTGTTTTGTATAAATATGGTAAGAGGACGCTGTGCTGGAGGAGCTGGCGGATCGACTGCCATGGCTGTCATGCTGAGGTAGCGTTCCCAGAGGTTTCCCCTTGGCGTCAGCTCTCTTCAGAAACATGTAAATGTCGCAAAATGTCTTCAGGGCGTCTAAAAACAGCTTTTTAGCTTAAGTCTCATGTCTTAAGGTTGTATGCGCCTTATTTGCCATTCAAATTTAATTATGTCTAAATGACTCAATTCTGGCTGTTCTGTGTGACAGAATGTGAACAATATAGTGACACTGGTTGTCTTGTCTAATTTGTCAGTGGTTACTGTGTTTTGTCTTTGTGGACGGTTATGTGCAGTATAACATTTTGTACCAGTTAAACCGAGCTGTAAACATTAAGGTACTCTCACTGCCCAACAGTGATAGTAACATACATGTACTGTACATGTTAAAGCCAGTATCATCCGTGTAGGCGTCTTATGTAATTATAGTAGCATTTTCAAATGATTCTATTCCATTTAGTTTTTGTTTTTACAGAAATTAGGCAATCCATTTTCTTGGCTGTAATTCAGACAGAACTATTGTATTTTCTACTTCACAATATTTAAGCTATAGCTTTAGTTACATAATGGAGTTCAAAGGGCAGCGAATACAATCAAAATATGATGCAGAGATGAATATTTAATTAGCCAGCTGTAAACTGAATGACACAGTTTACCACATGAAAATACTTCTTACAGGTCAGGCTGTAATCACAACAGACATTTCTCTGCTCAAACTCAACGTGTGTTTTAGTGCTAACAAAGACTTTTTAAAGATAATTTTTTGGGCATTTTAGGCCTTTATTGTGACAGGACAACTGAAGACATGAAAGTGGAGAAAGAGGGGGGAATGACAGAGTCAAACCCGGGCCCGCTGCTTTGAGGCGTAAACCTCTATATATGAGCGCCCGCTCTACCAACTGAGCTATCTGGGTGCCCAGGATTGACTAATTTACTGAGTCAACTGTGTACTTTCGACTTTTGTGTTTTGTTTGTATCTTGTGGATGTTTTTTTCTTCATTCAATACACATCATGTGGAGGAAAGCATCTCGATACGCTAAACTGTCAACTATGTCAACTGCACCGTGCTCGACCAACCATACAAATACAGTACATACAGATAGTTTTGTTTTCTAGATCTGTGTAGAAAAAGGATTGAATGCAGGTATCGTCATACCAATGATTCCACTTCTGGGTACGGTACTGTGCCAAACGTGCCAACAAAAGCAGGCAAGAAGAAGATTGCAACAATGGATGTCAACAACACAGGATTTATAATAGAAAAAAACTAAATGCATTCCATGTGTTTGTCAAGTTTTAAACACACCATGTGTTTTGATGGGAAACACTGAATGTAAACATATTAGGGCTGTCAATCGATTCAAATATTGAATCGCGATTTATCGCATTATTGTCCATAGTTAACTTGCGATCAATCGTGAATTAATCGCACATTTTTATCTGTTTTCAGCGTACAAATTTAACACTTAAATAATGTTTCGTACTACTTTACAGTCTCTATCTATAGCCCTTAAAGGGATACTTCACCGATTTAGCATTAAGCTTTAAGCATTAAGACCGTGCTTACCTCCCTCATGTCCCCCTGAAACGAGAGATCTCTGTATTGTGGGTCTGGAAAAAATCTTCAGATGACGCAAAACAACGATTCTGGCATCATCGGAAGATTTTTTGCCCAGAGGCAATGGACTACAGCCAGTAGTAGGAGCTACTTCCGCATGTTTGTCGTCTTTACACAAAGTTTTCCAAAGCAAAACGAGCGTCAGCCATCTTGAATCGTCGCTAAACAGGCTCCGTCTTTCCCATACTGTCTATGGTCTTCTCAGCAGAAAACTTTTACATTTTTAACTTTTTGCATTCAAACTACGCAAGGCGTTAAGAGCGTTTAGTGGCGTTAAAAGGAATTTGCGTTAACTCGCGTTATTATCACGCTCATTTTGATAGCCCTAAAACATATCTTGGTCAATTATCAAAATCATTATTTTCTGATGGTCGACCAATTAACTCTGCACAAATATCGAGTCCTCTGGTAATTCTGTGTCTTATGAGGAAAGTCAGTTCTGATTTTTATGTCAAAGTGACAACAAATCCCCAGTTTTTCTGTTTTAGAATAGTAAGATCTCTTTGATAACCACCTATAGCTAAATGTATTTCATGTGTTATGATTGGGCTGGGTATCGTTATATATATATATATATATATATATTATTAATATATAATATAATATTCAATACCAATACCAATACCATGACTTCGATACCAGTTCCTGAACGAAACCAATTTCATTAAACAAAAAGAAATTACATTACATTACGGCACAAATATTATTATTTATTTTTCAGCTCCTACTACGTGAGCCCCGTCACAAATATTATTATTTAGTTTTCAGCTCCTACTACGTGAGCCCCGTCACAAATATTATTATTTATTTTTCAGCTCCTACTACGTGAGCCCCGTCACAAATATTATTATTTATTTTTCAGCTCCTACTACGTGAGCTCCGTCACAAATATTATTATTTATTTTTCAGCTCCTACTGCGTGAGCCCCGTCTGTGTGTGTAATGTAGAGTTTTTTCTAAGTGTCTCTACATCGGGTAACGTTAGACAGCCAATCACAAACATAATTAGATCTTGGTAGAAGCATGCTGCGTGCTAACTGGCTCACTGACGCTGACGAGATTTGCTCCTTAGGTATTGAATGACGAGGCATCTTTCGATACGCGATATTAAGGAGGAAATTCGGTCGGTGCCTAAAAAGTATTGAATTCAGTACCCAGTCCTAGATATGGAACGATGTTCCAAGATAATTAAGGTAAATCAGTAAATCCACTGATGCAATACCACAACCTTTTTAAGAGCAGAAGTCTTTTAAAACCATCCTCTCCCTTTCCCCTCCGTGTTCACAAATGGCAGGCCTGTTTCTAACATAAGCCACCGGGGTAATACCGTGACAGAGAGACTGTAAATTGTTCTGCTTGTTATCCTCCGGCACTTGAAATCCTGCCACGCAGTCAGAGCTCAGATTGGTGACTGGGAGCTCCTTAGACCTGAGAAACATTGTTAGGAGACTTCTCGTCCACACAAACACACACACACACACACACACTCCTTGAGGCCCTGCTGCAGCTGGGACATACTATGAATTTCCTCGAGCTCGGGGTGAAAATAATGCACCTTTGTCCATCAAAAAGCTAAATAGGAAGAGGAAGTGAAGTGAAGAGGAAGCTATGGAGGGACAGTATTATGTTGCAGTATTAACTGCAGTAGCTACAATGCAATTATCAAAGGTAAGACATAGATAACGCAGCATTATAATAGCATCAGAATGTCTTCTATTCAGAACTGTGTACATACGCTTTCATGTCCTGTCTGCAGTAGTAAACAAACTAGGGCTGGGCGATCGAACTTCTAATCAAAATCATTTTTAATTACGATATTGGCTTCATAAAATTATAAAAACAAGATAATTGAGATAAAATGATGATTGTGCCATTCCGTTTCACGTTGATGGTCTCGTTTTGTCTTGTGTTATACTTCCAGGGCATCCCTTTCTCTTACAGCGCTGTGCTTTCGCTGACTGGAATAAATTAAATATAAACAATTAAATATAGTTAACCAAAATGTTGAATATATGTTTAAGAGTTTTCAGTAGGTTGTGGCAGTGCACAACAATATATTTGATCTAATTTGTTGTGGTCTAATTTATTCTTATTTATTATTTGTTTATATTGAATATATGTTTAGGAGTTTTCAGTAGATTGTGGAAGTGCAATAATGTTACAACATAGTTGATCTTATTTACTTTGATCTAATAGATTTTTATTTATTATTCATATATTATTTATTCAAATGTATGTATGTATGTATATATATATATATATATATATATATATATATATATATATATATATATATATATATATATACATACATACATACATATATTAGGGCTGTCAAAATAACGCGTTCATTTCGATTAATTAATCTGAGAAAAAATAACACGTTAAAAAAATAACGCAGATTAATCTATTCCATGATATTGACGTTTGACCCAGAGCCGTTCTAGCCACCATTGGACTGTAAAATGAAGGAGGGAGATGAGAATGTTCTGCCTGGATCATTAATTGGAACATTTACTTGTACAAATCTTCTTCCTGCCAACCCTGGCTAACGAAATCTGGTGCCACTGATATGTCTGGGCTTCTCTCTGATGTTCTGAAGACGATACAGGCAACACAAACCCCGCTGCACGTGACGCTAGTTAACACTATACTCAACAGCAGCTAACGTTAGCCTACCGCTAGCTAGTAGCTGGATTAAACACGGTTAAAATGCTGACAGCTAACGCTAAACGGTGTAAAGTGTGACTGTGTTTTCCTGTAGAGGATTCAACACCGGGATGTAACAATCTGCAGCTGCCGTCGGAGAAACAACACAGACGGTGCGTTCAATGAAACTGGTAAACTACAGCCTCGTGGTGCATTTGAAGTTATTGTAAATGTCCTTTTCCCATCTGGTGGTTGTTTTTGTCGTTCAACAGCAATTTACTAGTGAAATAAGTTATTGTTATTGTTATACATTATTATTAAATTATTTAATTTTGACCATATGGCCTTAGCAAGGCTATGTCACCAACTGTTGTTTAGTACCCTTTTTTTCTTTTCTTTTTATACTTTCTTAAAAAGTATCGTTTCAGGCACCGTTAATTATGTATGCGATTAATTTCGATTAATTAATCACAGAGTATGTAATTAATTAGATTACATTTTGTAATCGATTGACAGCCCTAATACATATATATATATATATATATAATATGTATATTATTCATCTCATTTGATTTTCAGTTGAATTATATTTAAACGTCAAGAAAATCAAAGTTCAACATATGCACCATGTTTCCAAGTAAATGAGTAATCGTGTTAAATAACCATGATCTCAGTATTGACCAAAATAATTGTGATTATGATTTTTGCCATAATCAAGCAGCCATAAAAGAAAGGACAAACAAAAAGAACACAAGTCACACAATATGTTTTATATTTATGGACAAATGTCCATAATCAATCCAAGGCTGGCTGAATCCCAGAAATACTGCATAAAGCTTATGTGGTAAACATGCACCATGTCAGCCTGCAGTAACAGCATCTTTTCAACCCAATCCAGGACACAGAAACAAGAGAAGAAGTAAGTGAATCAGCTGTCTCCGGAGGCACAGGCTTCCATGTCTGGGCCCTATTAGTTGCTTTGTTTCCCACCACATAACAGACATGAAAATCTCTTTGAGTCGACCCAGCCTCAAGCCTTTACATGAAGGAGTCCATTTTTCTTCTGTGCCACCACCCCCTGCTCCAGCCACCATCACCAAAACACCCCTAACATTATTCACGAGGCTGCTTACAAAACAAATAGCTGCAGATTCCTGAGGCGGACCTGTGTTCCCCCCCAGTTAGCATCTCTACACCCGACCAAAAATCCTTCCAAGATACATCCCTCGGCGTGTCAGAGAGGGAGTGTGTGTGCACATGTGTGTGTGATAAGCCCCCCCCCCAAAAAAAAAAAAAGAGATAGCACAAAAGATGGATGAAGCCTGGGTGACATACATCCTGACACCTCCACAAAAGAAAACATCGACCACCGTGCTCACAAAAGCCAAAGGACAGATGAATGTTCTTCTTTCTTCTCTCGTCTGTTTTCATCTTTTCCAGCTGCTGCCAATGCAATCCAATTTTTGACACACTAAATGTGGCAACAATCACTCTTTTTTTGAAGTGGCACAGTCAGGCATACAAAAATATAGCACACTGTGTGCTGATGGAATACAGTGGGACACCAACAAACCAAAGAGAAAGCCTTTGACCTTGTGCGGCTTGGAGAGTGTGATAGCTGCCTGGATGTAAGAAAATCAATATTCTGCAGTTAGCCGTGCAGGACCCTCTGGTAAATGGAGCAACGTACCACTAAAACTGTTTATTTTGTATTGACATGAGAAACACATCGAGAATGCCCCTTTGGCTAGACATTTTAAAGGGTGATTAAAACAAAGATAATGTGTTTAACGTAATGAGCTGCAATTAATGTGATACGTCACTGAGTCGGCTGACAATGCGTGATTTAGAGATCCTGCTATGCATCCAATCTTTTCTAAATCTCCGAAATCTGATTGTTAAAGCTATAGTGCACGACTATTTTATTTTAATGAACGCCCGTTACATTCAAGCCATTGCCAAGTTGCTATAAAGCTAATAAAGACGATCAGCTCCACACAACTTCTCAGTATGGCTGTGTTTACAAAGTGCGACGTTCGAAGGATGCGTTTTACGTCACTACTGAGATAGGAAACAGCAGCGTTCAGCTTTGGAGACGACAAGGACTGCTGCAACAGGTGAAGGCATGACTGAAAACCCAAAGAAGCGCCTGCGAAATGTTTTAGTCAGTGATTGTACTGCTAAGAAAAGGCCGACACGTTCAGCAGAAGGACGAAAATCCAAAAAGAGAGCGATCACCCAAGGCTTGCGTCATGTGGCTGCGCCGACAGTGTTGTTGTCATTACTTAGAATTCGTCATGGGGGGAGACAGAAACTACGCACTATAGCTTTGAAATCCACTTTTTTTAGTAATCTTAAAAGACGACTTTAGAGGTCAGTTAAAATATTTCACACTTCACAAAATACCTCATTGACAAAAAGTGTTCTTTCGAGTTTCAAACAGGGCTCTAAATGAGCATACATGACTCCTAACAGCTAATAACACCATAATCCAGCTGTTCCAGCCCAAATGGCCAGACTGTAGCGAAATCGCTGCCCTCAGACGCTGCTCATAAACTAGTATTTAGACTAAAGACATAATGTCAATACAACTGGTCACTCACACAAGCAGTTTGGAGTCCTGTCACTGTCACGTTTTTGCGCTGGCTCATGTCAGTTATTTATTCCTCGTACGTACACCCAGTTGCCAGTTTATTAGATACACCTAGCTAAAACTAATGCGGTGTAATACAACAGTCCTGCAATAAAACCCTTCCTTCTTGAAGGTTTTAATGCTCTTTTTTTGTTGATAGTGTTTTAGAGAGGTGTTGATTTAACTGTACGATCATTTTGGAGGATGTAGTTTGAGGTGCTGTTTAACTATATTGCCTTATACAGAGAGGTGTTTCTGTTATTTTGCCTTCTATTTTTATATATATATATCATCTTACATTTTGGATATCGTAATATCGCAATATGATACAAGTGTTGTCTTTTCCTGATTTTAAAGGCTACATAACAGTAAAGCGACTTTCTGGACTTACTAGTCATTATATCCACATTACTGATGATTATCAAAAAATGTATTTACAAAATATTTTCGGGAAAACACCAATTGTCATCCATACATTATCGCCGCAATATCGACATCGAGGTATTTGGTCAAGAATATCGTGATATTTGATTTTCTCCATATCTCCCAGCCATAGTTTACAATTTGTGATTCTCTCATATTACACAGTTATTTCATACATTAGTAGTGTAAAAACATTGATTAGTGCAGCTTTAAAAGTAAGTCAATGACTTTTAATTTGTAGAATGAAAGTGGAATGTGCTACACACTTGACCCAAACACTTCCCACCTCTCTACATACAGCAAGAGAGGCTTCTTCCTCTACTGGCTCTCAACCTAGAACATGTGTGTGAATTGAATGGCGCAGAAATGTCCAACATGAACATGATTCTTGGTAATACTGTGCTGGTAAATGCCTAATAGTAAGGGCACTTTGGATAAAATAGCAGAACTTACTTTTGTCCTTGATTACTGTAGTTGTTGTCATACGATTCATATCCTTGGTCATCGTAAGCTGTTCCGTAGTCGTCGTCATATTCCTGAAGTAACAGAGACAAAATGCAACCAGTCAGATGAGTTACAGACCAGAAAAATTATTACAGGAAATATTTTGAAATTGAAGAGACGTTGATATGACAACTTGTGCAACAGTATAAACCTGTTGAAATGTAGAGCGAAGAGGGTGAGAAGACATATGTTGGATTAGAGCTGCTGTGTGCTCCATTGTTCCATATTAAGATCATTTTCAGCTTCATACTAATTTTGTAATTGTACTAGAACATGTTTACATTATGTAATGTTAAAATCTGAATATACTTATATTCACCCTCTGTCTGAAACGCTCCGTTTTAGCGCCAGTCTCTTTAAGACCCCCTACTGAAAAAGCCAAGTCTGCTCTGATTGGTCAGCGTATCCGGGTCTTTTACATCTGGACTCTCGGCGTTTCTGCATATTATTTGATACTTTCACAGTATTCAAAAAAGACATGGAAATCTCACCATTTACGATATGGAACATTTAAGTTGTGACCTAAATACCTTTCTGAAATTGGTTTACAACAATTTCAGCATCTTTTAAAACACCATAAAATGCTTACAGGGTAGTTGTTTTTTAACGACACATTGCAATGCACTGAAGCTTTCAACTTAGCACAGATATAGGTCAATCTGCTGCTGTTGGTATAACAGCCCATATGCAGCACCATTAAAGTAGCAAATGAAGCCCTGCCCTTGTCTCTGTGTCAACTGACTGAGAGTGGGATGTAAAGACTCTCGCTGTGGCAACGTTTCATCACCACCTCAAAGGATGAGCCTTGAACATCTGTTTGTGCTACAACAATCTGCCCCGTTCCCCCTTCTGCACTCCACCCAGGCTCCCGCCAAGAGGAACATCAAAGCGAACCAGTGCCGCACCCGTCCTAATTTGGGATAAATGGGACTTATGTTCCACAAAAGGCGCCGACCCCTAGCGACACATCTCTCATCCCCCACACACTTCTTGGCTAATTCCATCCCCCTGATTTGCATGCTTGAAATGAATGTCTGTTAAGATTTAGCACCAGAAGAAAATGCTCATCACATCCATATTATTATTAAGGCCCTAATTCCTGATTAGAAACATGCATTTGTCAAATGACAGCATTTGAATTGACTCTTTTATCTTTAATCCTCCAGAAATGGAGAAAAAAGTACGTACTGTATGAAGGAACTACTCTTAACAAAGAGACCCGGATGTGGTAATACTTTCTTGTTTCTTGTGGCAGGTGCATTTTAAGAATCACTTTTATATGCTCAAACCTCGCCTTGGTCATCCCATTGGGTGGCTTTCAAGACTTGTTTGTATTTCCTTTGTTGTTTGCGTGTGAGGGGGAAGTCTGTTTGTTTTTGTGGAGGTCCTTTTATTTGTCTACAGAGGTAGCTCGAGGGGACTCTAAGTCCCTCCTTGCATTTCTAATTCTGCAGTTACAAGAGCTTTTCCAAAGTCAACAATTCCCCATGCTAATGCAAGGACTCAGTTTAGTCAACAACTGTACTTTTGACAATATTAAACCCCTTGAACACTTTGTTAAAAAAAGCTAAAAGCAGCGGTTCTGAAAAAGTCTTATCTAAAGGAATGAATTAAAAGCACTTTTCAAAAGAGTAGATCAAACTGTAGACTTTGATTTGCAATAGCCTTTTTCTGCCCAATAAAACTCTGAAGATGAAATAATTCTACTATATAATAAATACTACAACTGTGAAGGTTATTCTGCTCCATTTGTGTTGTGTTAGAGGTTTATAAGTCATTTATCTGAAAAGTGGTCTAACTTTAACCAGCTAGTGCTATGCATTTGTGTGTCATGGTTGTTGTGTGTACCAGGGGTAACACTGGGCAACTAAAGGGACATTTCATATATTTGCAGTGTTTTAGGTTTTCTGAGCAGAGCCACTGCTGTAGGGTTGGGCGATTAGATGAATATATTGGCAATCGGCAATTGGCTGAGTACATCGGCAGCGTTTTTTTCTTGGGTGTTTTTTTTGGTGAGAGCCGCTTGCAACTGAACAGCGTGTAGAGCCGGTATATTTTCACATCCAACTAGGTAAATTAAGGGGTTATTTCAACCAAACCAGAGTTGTTGATCGTTGGAACAGTGGACAGACAAACCAAGACGGTTTTGGTGGTTTTTATTTTTTGAATGCAGTGTGTTTTGTGATTAGATAACAAGGCAATAAGGCTAGTATTAGTTCGGTGAAATAGAGAAAATTGAATTCAGAAGGTTGTATTTTTCTGTTTAATAAGGAAAACAAAGGTGAATATTTTTTATCTTTCTTGACATTTTGTGAATATTTTAACATTTTGCCGAACCCTACACTGCTGCCCTTCTGTCAGTGCAGCCCGTCCACTTTGCCCAACTCAAGTTGGTGAAAATATATTGAGTCGCTACTCTCAGCGTCTGGAGAACACTTGTTTTTCCAACAACAATTAACAGTACAGCATGCCATGATCACTTTGCAAACACATAAATATATGATACACTGAGCACAGTGCGCCCAAGGAGTATTAGTACAGATACTGTAAGTATCAATACATTGATAAAATAATATTTAGGGTCTGCTTGATGGATATTTATAATCATCACTTTTATTCTGAGGAGTTATCTGACAGAAGAACCAGGTCTTAGCTGGTCTTGGTGAGGAAAAAATAGCAACTATGTTTTCTTTCAAGCACCTGACATTTTTCCAGCAAGTATACACAGTACGGGCATCAGATTACAATAAGCTGTATTTTATCTGTGAATTGTTAATACTTTAACATTTTAAAGTGGTAGACAAAATAACAATGCAACACACACACTTTGCTCAAAGCCACAACTAAAGTCTTTGAAGCTGAAATAGCTTGAACTAAAAGGCATGTGCTGAAGTAAGTCTGTGCACTGCTAGAAACATCATCCCATTTGAAATTAAAATGACTGTTTTTTGTCAGAAAGACACCTGTTATTGTCTCAAATCTCTGGGGATCGTTCTATTTCAATCTTTTCAAAAAGGGTCTCTATTATACAGTCCCTACTGCAGGCTGGAATAAATAGGTGTGGTTATAAATATTGGATGGCTAGAATCTCGACAGGAAGACAAATAGTAAAACCATGTAGCTGTGATTGTGCAAGCAGCCACAGTTGTCAAGTAAAATCATTTCTCTGAGCATAAAAACATGAGGACAGTCAAAACCTGTACGAGCTGAGTGTCTCCACTGGGTATTCCATACTGATTTCTCCTAAAAAAAATCAATGCTCCGCTTTAAATCGTTTTTCATTTGAATAAAATGAATTGAAATAAATAAAATCTAGAATTGAGCTCTTCCTCTATCATATGAAGCAAACAGACAGAAAGAATCCATTGGTACCAACTATGTCATGCTTTTTGGGAAGGGGGTTAAAAAAAAAGCTCCAAAGATAGGCGAGGGAAAAACTGGCAAGGCCATTTTAAAAGGGGTCCCTTGACCTCTTACTCAAGATATCTGAATGAAATGTCACTCAATACTCAGTGACTCTAGAGCAGGGGTCACCAACTGGCGGACTCCGGTCCAAAACCGGACCGCAGGAGGCTTCCATCCGGACCGAGGAAGCCTTTTGACACAACTGGGAAATCTTGTCTTCTTGTATATCTTGTCAATAAAGGAATTTTGGTTAGACTTTACTTGAAGGTATCTACATAAGAGTGACATGACACTGTCATGAACGTGTCATAAACATTATAAACAAGTCATAAACGTTTATGACATAATGCTTCTTTTAGTAAGTGTCATTCGGTTTTTGTCATGACAAGTTATGGTTAGGGTTAGGGTTCATGTGTCATGACTGTGTCATGACAGTGTCATGACTGTGTTCATGACAGTGTCATGTCACTCTTATGTAGATACCTTCAAGTAAAGTGCTACCGGAATTTTTAACAGGCAGAACGAGGCCTGTGACTGTTTGTTGCCATTGCTAGGTTGCAAAAACATGCGGGAGAGACACAAGATGACCGAAGTGCTACACAGGTACACAAAACAATACAAGAACATGGCATTATCAAAAGTGAAAACCAAATCTTCCGAGATGAGTGGACAGAAAAGTATGCGTTTCATCTTCCTGCTATGATTTCTACGAGGCCGGTGTGCCTCATTTGCACAAGTCTGTTGCGATTTTCAAAAGTGAAATTATTAAACGCCACTATGAAACTAGACAAACTAGAGAAAACTTAACCGCAATAGCCTGATGTCAGGACACTGAAAAGCAACGTGCCCAAAGCTCAATGAGAGCGATCTGTATTTCATTTATTCTGTTTATTGATCCCCAGTGGGGAAATTATAATTTACACTCTGTTTTTTGTTAGAAATCACTACACACAAGCCTGAAATACACACACACATGCTCAGGACCCATCCATGCACAAATGGAGAGATGTCAGAGTGAGTGGGCTGCCAGTGCTAGACCAGCGTCCTGAGCGGTTGGGGGGGTATGGTCCCTTGCTCAAGAGCACCTGGCAGTGCCCAGGAGGTGAACTGGCATCTCTCCAGCTACCAATCCGCACTCTGTACTTTGGTCCGCCCCAGCGACCAGCGACCCTCCGGTTCCTAACCCAACTCCCTACGGACTGAGCTACTGCCACCCCAAGGAGTGAATCCTGTCTCACTCTCTGTTTGTGTGTTTGTTTTTCCATTCATCATATGCTTGTTCAATATAGACACTGTATTTTTGCCTTTTTTAAGCTAGGAAGCTTGTACTTCTATCTTTATGTGATTATTAAGCTCAGATCAGCCTAAAAGAGCACTTTATTTAGTTTTCCTTTTGAGGAGGTTTTTTTCTATCGACTGAAAGGAATATTTAGAAAGCAAATTTAGATCCGACGGATTTATGGCACTTTGTTTTTCATCATACTGTGTGTTTGTTCATAATAGGCAGTGTATTTTTACCTCTTTGAGTTTAAAGATGTTGACTAAACTGATTTCTTTAGTATTGAATTAGTATTATTAGTATATAGTTTATATTTGTAGGTATGGAATTCTTCGGGGTGGAGGGTTGACTTACTGGAGCTCTTGCAATTTCATTTGAATACCCCTGCTAGAGTCAGTAGAGCTCCACTTTATTAGTGTGTTCATGTTACATAAAACGTGTGTTAATGTTACTGTCTTGGGGTCAATTTCTACTTTTAATAATGCACCAGGTTAGAGGGAACCTTGTACGATTGTAGAATCTCTTTCACATCCAAGCAAAATTTGTTTAGCAACTGAAATATCCCAAACCGACATTAAATCGGAATCGAATCGGGAAATCCGTGGCGATACCCAGCCTAAATTACTACGCATGCCATTTGAAAGCTAAATAAGGTCAATAAAGGGAACAGTCATTCTGTTACCTTCATGTTACACCTATTATAGGTCAAAGAAAATTAAATAATAATATAATAAATAATATATAGCATACTGGTGAAACATGACTTCTAATACAGGAAAAACAATGTATGCGTGTCACGACTGAAGACTAGAGAGGAGGCTTTTAAAGTGCACAATATGTGTATTTATTAACAAAACGACACCAAAACATACTCAAACCAAAATACAAAAACAAAAATCACTACGGCAAAATACCCCCAAACAAACGAAACAGCAACATCTCTGCAAGCTGTCCATTCCTTTCCTTATATATATATATATACATACACACACACACACACACACACACACACACACACACACACACACACACATGTGCTTACACAACCACAAGCACCAACATAATATCAAAATGTCAACTGCTGCAAAAACAGTTTTACCTATTGTTAGGGCTGAAACGATTCCTGGAATAACTCGAATAATTTAAATCCTCCAAGCAAAATTCTTTGCCTCGAAGCTTCGTTAAATCAACGTAATTAAGGTTGTACGGCTCACTGTGTTTCCGCACGGAGGATAATTACTAGCGCACAACATGTTGACGCTTCTGTGGACACAAGACTGACGGCCCAGATTACAAATGAAGGAAGACGAAAATAGCGAGGGTCTAAGAGAAGAGACAGGCGAGAGAAAACGACAGAAAGTTTGGGATCATTTTAAGCTGCAAACATGCTGCTACATCATCTCTGTAGAAAACACTGAGTGTACTCATCCATTCCACGGAGCGAACCCGACAAAAGGTAATAAACGTCTGCTTTTACACAACTAGCCTACAGCATGCTACTCTGCAAATAGCGATGTTTTACCAACAAGCTAAAACGAAAGCTGTCAGTTTGTAGTCTAACTGTTTATTAGTTTGCTACTAATCAGGGGCGCCGTATAGGTAAAAAATTGGTAAAAACTAATATAAAATGATTAAACCATCATCATTCAGTATATATATTTCAAATATAATAATAGCATTAATGATCTCTTTGTTTTTACTTGTTTTTGGCAGTAAAAGTTAAATATCCCCATTGACCAAAAAGTAAACATCCATATTGACCGGCGACCACCCCCCTGTATCTGCATGAAATGGTTTGGTCCTGCCTTAGCGCTCAGTGACGGTGTTTAGTTGCAGTCAGTTGATGTGTCAGAACTCCAGTGACTACAGTGTTGCCAAGTAACATTAAATCAAAATCTGGTTTTCAAAAAAGAAAAGAGAGAGAGGAAAGACAAAGTTAAGGGTGTCAAACTGTAACCCAGTTTTTCTCCAAGAAAGGTTTGTAGCCTATAGTCTGTGAGTGGTATTAACCTGTTGGCTTAATGTCCATAGTGAAATAAGCTAGCTAGCTACAGACTAGTGTTAGCCTACATTTAATCACCATTTAATCAGTGCAGGGAAACGTTTAGCAAGATATTCATATTAAATCATTGTCCCTGCCCCTTTTAGCAGACTTAACAGATGAGTCAGCAGCACCCCCCCCTAGTCTCCCCCTAACCGTGCCCCTCCCTGTCCCAGTGAAGAAGGTGAGCAACACTGTGTTCAATGACATGCTAGTTAGCATCATTGCAGGGAGTCTGTGGGGATTTCTCCGTCTCTCTTGCTCTTTTTACCATTACAAAAAAGAAAAGGAAATATTTATTAATGACAGAAATTCAAACACATTATTAACAATTATTTTCTCACATAATGATCATTATGAAATAAAATAAAAAAAACAACAACCTACTGTCTGTACTGGATGCTGGACAGTTGGAAACAGTGAGTAGCTTACCTGAGCCCGCATGTAAGATACAGACAACTTAACTGTATTGAACTACAAGAAGCAAGACAGTTGCAAGCCTTTAATTAGAGTTATGTAAAGCTTTTGATGGGACAGTTAGGTCCTAGAGATGTGCAGAGGGGGCTAAATTAGATTTTTTGTCATGGGGCCCAAAATTCCTGGCGGCGCCCCTGCTACTAATCTTTGGAAACTTAGCTGCTGCCGGAGACAAACCGGCTCCTCCCCCCAGCTAGCCCTGCTGTAAGCTTTGTACCGTCACATTTATCCTCTGGTTAGTGAACAGCTCTTTTGCATATCCAGTGCAAAGAGCCAGAGGCAAGAAGGGGAAGGGGGTGAAAAATATTAACATTTGGGCCACCAAAAATTGGTGAATGACGAAGCCAAGAATTTGGCAATAAAAAATGTTGCTTTTTCTAAAAAAGGATATACAAAAGTATATATACAAAAGACAGGTTTCCTTTTTTTTTTTTAGTAAACAGCAATAATAAATATTTACTATAGCTGTTTACTAAGTATTTCTTACTAAGTATTTCTTATCCGATTACTTGATTAATCGATGGAATAATCGGTAGAATACTCGATTATTAAAATAATCGATAGCTGCAGCCCTACCTATTGTCTACACTTTAGGATTGCCCAGCCCCTCCCTACAGAAAGGACCTAATGAGGCAAACCTGCATGCACTCTCCTCAATTAAGCTAGAGAGCAGCTGATCTACCCCCCACATCACAGGCAGAACCATGTCAAAATACTATGAACCCATAAAACCTACTGAACAGGCCTATGTCAAATAATAATGTAACAAATAAACTAAAACAATAACCTAAAACATTACACTAGAATTAAGGATTAAGCAGACACAAAACAGTATTCATTTTGGGAACAGGGCCTAGTGAAAAGGGAGAAAGGAAGTCTTTTCACAATGCGTCTTGTACAGTTCATCATCTCAAAATAAATCAACGCAGTCAATTAGCAGCCAGGCACAAAGCTTCTAGTTCAGCAGCACAATAAATGGGAAGTGACCTTCAGAAATGAATCAAGTCTAAGGACTACACGTCTTGGCGGCAGAGTTATATAACTTGATGTGAGAAACAGAAATTCGATTGCTTGCTTTGTTGCAGTGGTATCATGAAATGCTGGCAGTTACATACTAAAAAGGTGCAGCTAATAAAAAATAATGAGCTGCGTGGGCAATACATACTGTATAAGACACTGATATCATGAACTTATATCACAGTTTATTACAGAGTTATTTCAGATCAGTGGAACACGTTTCAGTTCCCCATTGAGAGTTAATCAGAGAGTTAATGTCTCTCCTACACCTTTTAAATGTTCTTTCTTATTTCTTTCTAAAAATGGCTTAACATTTTAATTACCTTTTGCATAAGAAATAACAATTAAATGTGATCTTTTATATATATGCTGGATGTCTTTTGTGTAGTTTTCCTTACTTTTAGAAAACCTGGTATTCTGTTCATGATTCAAGTTGCATTATCCATCCAGTGATGCAAAGAAACGTAACAAAATATATATACAGTCATGTGAAAAAAGTAGGACACCCATGCTAAAGTTGACTAAAAAGAGGAATAAAAAAATCATCTTTTGCAAATTGATCTTAATGCCTTAATTAAAAAAATGAGGAAAAATCCAACCTTTAAGGACACCAATTTTCTTTGTGAATGAATAATGTATCTTAAATAAATAAATGTTCTTCCTTAAAATACAGGGGGCATAAGTAAGTACACCCCTATGTTAAATTCCCAAAGAGGCAGGCAGATGTTTATTTTTAAAGGCCAGTTATTTCATGGATCCAGGATACTATGATCCTGATAAAGTCCCCTTGGACTTTGGAATTAAAATAGCCCCAATAGCATGGGGTACTTTCCATAAGATCATCTCTCAATGCAAATCAAACCAGCTATTAGGCTGAACTAACTGAAATAAAACCATGCCAATCTCTAGGTATGGTGAAGGCTATGTGATGATGTGGGGCTATTGTAATTCCAAAGGCCAAGGGAACTTTATCAGGATCATAGTATCCTGGATCCATGAAATAACTGGCCTTTAAAAATAAACATCTGCCTGCCTCTATGGGAATTTAACATAGGGGTATACTTACTTATGCCCCCTGTATTTTAAGGAAGAACATTTATTTATTTATGATACATTATTCATTCACAAACCAAACTGGTGTCCTTAAAGGTTGGATTTTTCCTCATTGTTTTTAATTAAGGCATTAAGATCAATTTCCAAAAGATGATTTTTTTATTCCTCTTTTTAGTCAACTTTAGCATACATGACTGTATGTACTGTATGTCTCTAGATGACACCTGATAAATAAACTTTGCTGGTTCAGTCTGAGGCAAGCATAGTGCTGGGTGGAAATGTTACTAATGTTAAAAAGAAAGAAAATTACGAAATACTATGTTCTTTTAGCTTTTCATGTCAACCTCTGGAATGTATTTCTATTCCTGTAGGGACTTACAAGTCTCTGTTGTAGAGTTTAATGACTTTACCTTGACATGTTTTGTAATTATTTTATGTAATTCATATTGTCCATATGATATAAAAGTACCTCCAGGAACTCAGTCATTCAAAACTGATTTCATACAAAGTGATTTTTACACCTACTCCACAACGAAACTATGTGGTGTTTCTATCATGGAATACATATAATAAAGCAATTTTCCTCTTATTCACAGACACTAACACATCGATGGTGGAAAGCTACCGTGCAAGGCACTGAGCTAACCATCAGGAGCCATTGCGGTTCAGTGTCTCGCTCAAGAAATCTTTGATATGTGGACAGGAGGAGCCGGGGATCAGGCCGCCAACCGACATCCTCTTGTGTATCCTGTCCAGAGGCTGTCCAGAAAACAGTAGGACTTTGTTTGTCAGTTACTTCTTAGAGGTGCTAATGCATTAGTTTACAGCCGCTGGCACAAAACTATATGGTAAAAATGGTAATACTGGCTCGTTTACCACTGCCTTCAACTCAAAAGCCCTGCTAGAGAACCCTAACGGCTGCAATTATGCCTTATTACACACCACAGTATTAAAGTGTGATAAAATAACCATACTGTTGCCTGGATAAATTCCAAAGGGTCATTCAAATAAAAAATGTGCATCCCCTCAATCAGCCAAATTAATTAGAGGAAATCTTGCACGCACATTTGGCAGTTTGGCCTGAGGGTGGCGCCTCTGATATTTCATGGGAAAAGGTCTGATTTCTGGCATTAGATAACTGGACTAGAGGCACATTTCGGGGAGTCAGTATTACATTGAAATTCATCCTCTGGGGACAATGAATATCCAATACAGATTTCGCATTAGATTTCCAGGTAGCAAGCAAATGTGAAAAGGGTCAAAGTTTTGAGGAATCGATCTCTCGGTACGTTTATAACAAATAGTAACAGAAGCGCCAAAGTCCGCAAAGGTAGGAGGTCGGGGTGGATGGATGGGTCAAACAAACACAGGACTTTCACCCAAGAGACCGCTGTTCCGTGTGAAACGAAAAGTCAATGTTGACTTATTTTCAATTACGTATTAACGTCACGTACGTACATCACGTTACAAACGTGCTTATTTTAACCCAAACTACAATCTTTTCCTAAACCTAACAAACTAGTTTTGTTGCCTAAACCTAACCCTACCTTGAATGTTGAAATAGTATGCCAAAAGGATTTACAGAGCGTTACAAACATGACGCCAAGGAGTCCTGACCAAGCTGTCCTGATAGGGACGTCCAGTGTTAGCAGAGCAGGTACTAGAGACCCTGATTAGTTTTCAGCACAAGCCATGTGCCATTAGCGTTAACGGAGTCCTCCTCTCGTCTCGATGGCGACTCTCTCTAGGTGCTGTCCACTCACATTGGACAACACGGCCTGGTATTAAGGACCATATTAAACTTTAACAATGGCATGTTATTGCCATTTATTAGAGCCGCTCCTCTATAATTGAGTTACAAGCGAGCTGAGAGGAGAAACATTCTCTGGTTTATAAATCACACTGGCACATTGGAAATGGTTCTTTTCTTTGGTGTCTGATGCGAGGAAAAACAGCTTTAAAAATGAAAGCAGACTGTGATGATAGTGTGTTTGAAGCTATTATAATATCCGATGTGTTTCTATTGATATACCATTTACTCAAAATATCTCGGAGAGCACAATAGCACGACAATACTGCAACAGCGCTGTGTTTCCGACACTAAACAGGATTAGTGTGACAGTGAGAGGTTGGAAGAGGGGAGTGGAGACAGAGACAGGGCAGAGAGAGAGAGCAGCCCCTAAGTGAGTGTTTCATTTGTATGCCAGTGGATGGATGAGAGGCGTGTTGTTAAAAGATAAGAACTGGCCTCTGAGGCCACTGAAGACTAACAGAGGGCCTGGCACTGCATGTTACAACAGCAGTATCACAGCTGCTCCACCGTGCTCTACAATACCACTGTAACCGATAGGATGCTGCTGACACCCAGAGCAGGCTTTTCAGGCGCTGGATTTGTTCCCTGCACACTGTACTAAATCCAAATGAGTTCAAAAACACACTGTCCTCACATTATGAACTGCACATCCTGTGCTAAAACCCCAAAGGTGTCACCAATGCAAACAACAAAGCGAGGAAATTAAGCAAATCAAAAGAAGAAGAAATGCCTTGTTCTTCCCAGACGACTTTAGCACGATACCATCTGTTCAAAGAAAAAAAGTCTCGCCTCCGCACAGCTGTGCCACACACTGCTCTTAACTTCTTACCGCTAAAAGCAAAATGAGATGCCATGATACTGTTCAAAGAAAACAAATAATCAAGGATCTGTAACCCTCGGTCATCTGTCTTGGTCTCAAAATGTCTAAAAGCTATGTGTCATTTATTCGGCTCTTCCTGCCAGCATATTTCAGAACGCTGAATAGACTGGAATTTGCTGAAGCTTTTCCGCTGCAGGGGTAGAAATACTACTCAAGCTATCAGATTGAGGATGCCAAAAAGTTGGCCCATGCATCAAGTTGAAGTATCTCTACCCTGTGTTACACTTGACAAATATCTTAGCTTGGTTTTGATCTTGGGCTAAGTTTTAAAGTATATTCAAGTGTTATCAGGGGAATACATGTCATTAATTAATTAGCCCTGCAGAAACCGCTGCACTGGAAAACAGTGCCTCTGATGCAACTACAGTAGCTGTACTCGTCTGTTCTTGCTTCACCTGTGAAGATTAATGCAGGCACTGGGAGAAAAATAAAACTCTACACAAAATGGCCATGGCTGACCAGCGGGTTAGTATTGAGCACTTTGTTCTTGCTAGGTGGCCATATACAGTAATAGGATTACCATATATGGGGTTCTACAAGGTCATCATTTCTGATATTCATTATGTATTGATTGTTGTTTGAAAGACCCCATAAGATAAAAAGATTCAAGGCCTTTGCATACCAAGTCCGTATTTTCCGTATGCATTTTTTTAATCCGATGAAAATTGTTACACACAGAAACCTTGCGCACTACGTCTGATGCACTTTATTACTCTATTCGTTGCAAACATTTGCAATACAAAAGGGGCTAATGAATGACATTAGCAAAAAGATATTGTTTAGCTGCCTAGAGAACAAGCACTACTGTCTAATATTTTGTAGATCCTTTGTTTTGCAATCAGTGCCTATCATCCCCGATTCCAAGCTGTTTTTTCAATCACCTGCCACAATCTATGCTTATATTCTGCATCTCTGTGTTCTTATCTTTGTCGTAAAGTGCTTTGTGCTGGGAGACGAAGTGAATCAGCTTATCAGATGCCATTTTGGATGATGACGTTTGCATGTACGGTGGCTCTGAGTGGTCAAACAAATCTCAAAAGGGCTTTTGAGGGATGCGAAAAAAACGCAGAAAATCAAACCTATTCCGAAAACCTTTATTGTTGATTGATTTCGGAGCTGGTGGGTAACGTGATTGACACAACATAAGTTTGTACTTATTTTGAAACGTGCGACAAAATCTTTTGACTTGGTGTGCAAAAGGCCTTAAGAGTCAGAGTCACTCTTTGAGGTAAATGCTAACATCAGCATGCTAACATGCTCACAATGACAATGTTACACTGATGGTTAGCAGGTATAACGTTTAACAAATTCAATACTGGGAACCAGGCAATCGCGCCTGTTCCAAACAGACACTTAAAAAACTTACAAAACAAATTACAGCTGCACAAATACAATAATTACTAGAATGCTTACTGAAATGTCTAACTTGTAGTGGAAATTACAGATGATTCACTTTTGCAAGAGATAGAAATGAATTCATTTAATCTGCAATTATACCAAATCACAGGTTTTGTCCCATGTGAATAGGTTTCAATCTAATCTTCATCACTTGTCTTGTCTGCCACGCCAGTTGGATGTAGCTTCTTGTGTCTGACATATTTCCTAACCATTACACCCAATTTAGATTGAAACTGCTACAAGAGCAGCACCATAGAGAACACAATTCGATTAACAATGCTTGGCTGTCAAAGTTGCTGGACATGCAAAGCGGGGGATGTTTTTTTTTTAAGGCCATAACAGTCAGCCAGGACCCAAAGTGCTCAGAATGGATTTCTGTATGCGGAGGATGTAACATAAACAATACCAACCCACGTGCATTGCACATTTCATGGTCTTCTCACCCAGAGGAATTAAGCTTCTGTGTGAACAAAAACAACCACACATAGATAAAGCTCTAGATTTAGCATGAAAGTGAAGTTCTGCTACTTTGATTAGCCTCCTCAGATTGCACAGTGGCAACGAAGTAGCACAAAAAAAGATGACATGCAGCCTGGTTTCTAAAATGGGAATTACATCATGTTTAATCGTTCTTCAATGGGATTAGCAGTAGGTAAGACAGAGCTCTCAATGCACCTAAAGAATTACATGAAATGAGATTTGGCGGCAATCATAGTAACCTTTTAAGACTGATGGGGCTGCCAAGACTGGATCACAGCATAATAACATTTCTGTGATTTTGTTTGGTAACAATTGGATTCAGAGTAATTTGATACTGATATACAAACAGCGTTAACAGAGGATAGATTATGTAAGACAAAAACCATCCAGACAAAGATAGTGTCTACCCCCGTGAGTCATCATGACAAAATCACCCAGGTAACCCAGGGCTGGCGTTTTAAGTGTGAACAAGAGAGAGAAACAAATCGCCTCCAGCTGAACAAATGTTTTGGCCCGTGGCAATGCCGCGCAGGAAAAAGAGAACGATGTGAACATGCATATGGGCAAATGTTAAGCAGTGATGAATGAAGGCAACAAATGTAAACAACAAACATCTCTTTGTCATTGCATTGATGAACACAAGAGCCTATTTGTCAGGGGCCGATGGAGAACACTTGTCCTGGGATGGTATTCAGATATAAGACAGAGTCAAACTCATTCACCCTCTAATTTGCAGCGATGTGGTTAGATTTATCATCCGGCAGATGTTGGGGATGTTTTTTTCTCCACCCAGATGCACAGGTGCAGGTGTCGGGGGATGCAGTTTACAACTGTGACAATGATGGGAAACAGCTGGTCCAGGAGTCATTCTCCACGACCTCCACACATTTGAATTGCAACCTCTGAATAAACCTGTCACATGTGGTTAGGTATGGGCTGCTGGGGCAATTTTGCAACGCGGGCCACCTCCTCTCTCCTTCTAGCTGCTAAATATGCAATGTTGATGCTGGAGTCCCTAGGGATCTTGCCTTGACTCTGACTCTAAGATTAATATATTCACGTCTGGCAGCTGTTGATATTACAGCCAGGTTACCATAACAGTGTACAGGTAAGCTACGAGACCAAATCACAATATTGGCTACAATAACAAATTCACATTCTCTATGTGGAAGAACACCTCATGTAGCAAGTAAAAAAGGAAATACGGTGGCGTTCAACTCATACAGGTTCATATTTGAACAGCTATCCATATCCGGGGCTGAAACTGGCGTCTTTTAAAAGGGCGAGTTCACCCAAATTATAAAACAACATTTTAACGCCCTGCCACGCCCTGTTACGCCCTGCTGTGCTCTACACCATGAACTATTACAACTATTACTTCTAGCCATTATCTTTATTGTGACTATTATTGCCACTGTTCATCACACCCCCCAACCGACACCGTCAGACACCGCCTACCAAGAGCTTGGTTCTGTCCCAGGTTTCTTCCTAAAAGGGAGTTTTTCCTCGCCACTGTCGCACTAAAATGCTTGCTCTTGGGGGAACTACTGGAATTGTTGGGTCTTTTGTATATTATAGAGTGTGGTCTAGACCTACTCTATCTGTGAAGTGTCTTGAGATAACTCCTGTTATGATTTGATACTATAAATAAAATTGAATTGAATTGAATAGTCTTGGTTATTCAGAGCAGATTTTAAAGTCTGACACCGTGGGCCCCCTTCAGACAAAGCTGCGAAAACTTCCACCCCCAACAACCTTTTTATAGTGCAATATGAAAAGAAATATATTTATTAATTTATCTTATTTCTATTTGGGGGATAATCATGCTCCACGCTTTGGACAACAGAAAAACAGTTCCCATAATGTTTTGGGAGTTGTAAATAGGAAACATAATGTTGCCATGGGGCAAAACTTGAGCCCTGTTTTCTTATCTCCTTATCAAACTGGCACCATTAAAAGTATGCAGAGTTAGCTAGTAGCAGTTCCTCTTTGCCGTTTAAATCATACTGGCTTCCATGAGCTGTGGGGTCACGGCCACTACTGCTGCAACAGCTGTCTGTGATGGTGAGCGGGCTAAATCAGCAGGCCAATCTAAAATAACTTACTTCAAGTTGTTCATAATCAGCTATTAGCAGTTTCTTTTTGCAGTGTACCCATGGCTATAGAGATGACTATCACTGGATTACTTTGATACTGAAGAAAACTTGTGATGATTCTCAGGCAAGTTCTGAAATTGTAAGGAGCTACTTTTTCTATGATTCCTAAGTGGATTAATGGAGATCAATTCGCGATGGACATAATGATGTTCTTGAGTTATGACTCAGTCTATGTGATGTATGATGCAAAATGCAGCAATCAGGCGCAGAAAGGTTTAAAGTATGAGCTGTGGGTCACGGCCACTACTGCTGCAACAGCTGTCTGTGATGGTGAGTGGGCCAAATCAGCAGGCCAATCAACAATAACTAACTTCAAGTTGTTCATAATCAGCTTTATACTGTGCACATAAAATAAATTTGACTTCGGTGGTTGTATTGATCTCAATGAACTTACACAGAAAAAGACATAACAGCTAAGGACAAGAACAGCAAAGCTGGACAACTAAAGGTAGCTTTTTTACAATACCAGAATGCACCTGTAATCATCCTCAAACTTGCATGCATCGTTGACTCCTAATTGTAGCCTTAATTTAATTAAGCCTAATTAAGCCTTAGTCTTAATAACACCGTGGCTATTAAAAAGGCACAGATCGTTTTGTTTATAAAAATGCCACAAAAAAGTAAAAAACAGCCTTTCACAAGTTCCCAGAGCCCAGAACAAGTCAATTAGCTTGTTTCCAAAACCCAAAGATATCCAAAAATATAAAGTTCTCACACACTGCAGGTGAATAGGGAAAAGAAATGAACTGATAGATATTGTTGGAGCCATTTCATTGGCAACCAGCGTGTGACACTGGGGGTGGGAAATGTAAATTTAAATGTGGCCTAATTGGTTCAGCTGTGTTGTGCAAAACAAGGTCAGTGTTTTGACCGTGGTTGGGTGTATGATAACGTGGTTAGGTGTGTGATAACGTGGTTAGGTGTATGATAACGTGGTTGGGTGTATGATAACGTGGTTAGGTGTGTGATAACGTGGTTAGGTGTATGATAACGTGGTAAGACTAAAAGAAGAACTATTAATTTGTTCGATAGGTTATAGTAATAGTCAAAATTCTTATTTCATTTTGTTGACATATTAGAGCCAAAGGTTTTCACAGAGGGAATTTTGGCCATCTCTTTTAATCACTCTGTAAATCAGAAAAACAGCAACAACAAAAAAAATGTCACCATGTTTAGGTATAAGATGTTACATAAATCCGGTTATGAATGAAATATTAACAAAGCCCTCTACTGAAGTGGAGATTTCTGGGTCAGAGTCGGAGAAAAAGGTATTTTGAGAAAACGTCCTTCAAAGATATGGATTGTAAAATTCCATACATTTTGTAAGACAGTACAGATGAATAGGGTAAACATTCTAACATTCTTACATATATCACCATGAAACTTGTTGACCCCAGTTGATCGCTTACATTAAGACCATTATTTTGTATTACAAGTTTTATAAAAAATGTATTATTAAATACGCAAATCAGGTATTATCTAATGCTAACGTTTGGTAAAATCTTAATGTGTATTTTCGAGGGTTTTTTTCTCCATATATAGAAGATAGAAGACATGTTATGGCAGCAAAATAGCCCAAAAACTCAAAATTGAAAAATTATGTTTTTGCCTGTGGTGAGCAAATGTTTTGCATTTTTGTGTGACACAAAAAAAAATATACTCACATATTCGCCATATGTTTCCTGAACTATGGGAGGAGCCGGCCGGTACCCGGCGGTTGGGGGAGCGCCTCTGGCTCTCTGAACCCCCCTCCCTCTGGAAGACGGAGCCCGGATTGGCGGGGCACCTCTGGGTGCTGCTCCTCGGGGCACCGCCGCATGCAGCGGAGGAACTCCTCCTCGACTCCTGACATGAGACACAAACATGTTTAGATGAAAGAGCAGGAACTCATATTTTTTTTTAATAATCTTATTAACTTCTTTTTTTTTAAGAGAATGTGATACATTCTGAGAATTATTGGAGGCAGGAATGGATATGTGTACAAGGCTGGGATGGATCAGGTAACTGCAGTATATCCTCTTTCTACACCACGTGTTCATATGATCTTAAAGCATTAAAATATACTATTACGAGAATAGTGTTATATATCAGCAAAATATGTCCACTGCATCCCAGGTCTTTATGATGAGGTGCTGTAATTTATTATGTTTGCAGTCAAGCTGCCTCCTCTACTTTTACTCCGGGTAGTGATTTCCTTCATCGGCCAGAATGACTTACAAACGTAGCGATGAATTTGCTACATTCAGGTTACATGTGTAGGGTTAGAGCAAGTGGTGAGTCAGGTCCGTTTCGCAAAACACAGCACGTCTTGTGTCTGAATTGCTTTCCTGTCTATTAAGGATAATGCAGATGACAAGGCTGGTATTTCTGCCTGTTCAGTGATTGAGGTTTTCTTGTCTTGAATTAAAGCTTTGCATTTGGGCTCTGGGGAAGTGGCACAAAAACCTTAACAAAACCGTTAATGTTTTGGATGTTGAGCTGCAAGTTTTTGGGGTTTGATTTTAGGTAAACAAGCTTGACTTCCATAAAGCTGTGCTGTAAAATAGCTCCAGTGAGATACTGAACGTCAGTCATCCAGATGAGAAGCCAGGAGTCTAACCTGCACTGTAATCGAGATGGGAGCAAAGTCAAGCTGCTCTGTCGGAAATCAAAGGCAGCCTGACCTTGTGGTTTGATGATGTGTTGTCAGAGCTTTTTACATCGACTGAGCTTTCATTTTATAAGCAGTTAACTGACCTGATGGAGCAGCAGCAGAAAACCACAGAGGTTGCACTCCGGGTCGTTTTCTTTCTATGCTTTTAATTTCTACCATTCTTATTGGTGAAACATCAGAGATTTGGGCCAGGAGGAGAAAAAAAGAAGGAAGTCTCTCTTAATTTTCAGACTAACAGGGACAGCGGAGGATGTTTACTTGATAGAAATTGGACCGCCCTCAATCGGAGGGAAAAACACAGTCGATTCCCCTTTAACAGGAGGACTTCTCTTCCAGAAACAGCTCCGGTCAAAGGCAAAGAGGAATAAGTGGCGGCGGCAGAGTGTCCATCCAGAGCAGTGGGATCGATCAAGAGTAAAACTGCATGTGACTTCCTGTTCAGGAACCTGTCTAATTACAGTGTCATTTAAAACACAGCCAATTATATCCTGACTGAGCAATACAGATGCAGATGGGTCTGGGTGACCTTGTTTATCTCAAAATCTCATGAAATGACTTTTGGCGTCATTGTTTTTTTAAAGCACAGTGTCGACACAAAGAGCTTTAAAGTTCTCTAATGGCCGTTAGTATTTCATTTGCAGTCTTGTGAGGTCTCAGAGGAGCTGGAATTAGCATGTGTTCACAGGAATAGCAGAGAAGAAAGCATCTTCTGGAGATCATTTGCATATAAAGGCTTTTATGCAGATGGGGCTTTGCTTTGCTAATGTTTATGGACACCAGACATTGCATCACCGTGTACTACCAGACACTATTTACGATCATTTCTGTTTTCCCATTTAAGGTACTTGCTCGCTTAATGACCACTCTGACCTATTTCAACACATGTGAATACTAGTCTCACCTAAAATATGGCAGCACAACAGGGATACTCTTATATATTCACCAAATATAAACAGCCTGGATCACAAAGTGTGTCTGAGCAGAACCTTCCCTTGCCTCAGAAGCTCCATATTTACCCAAATAAAATGACGTCTTCTAAAAAAAGAAAAGCTTTAATATCGGGAGGCACGAGTTTAACGACATCACGTGGTAAAATGTAGATTAGAATTTGATTGTCACAAGATTCACCTGTCAATGACTTATGATGATATTGTGGATTGCTGTAGTTGGTGAACAACATAACTGACTGCTGAATGTGTAGGTTCTGTAATTACTTCTCTATACAGGAGTTTTCAGCTGTGGGATGCAAACCCAACATTTCTACTGCTGCTGCTTCACATTAAGCGCATCCAACTGTCAAAAACACAGGGTGGCTTTATTATAAGAAAATAATGCATTTTTTATATGGAGCTTACAGCGATGAAAATGCCTCCACAAAGAAAACACTGCATATAACCCACATTTTTTGGTGGATTAGTCTCACTTTTACTCAGTTTACTGTGGTCTGCAGTTGCTCACGATGATGAAAAATACCAATTATTGACAGGTATTTGTACTTGGGCGGCTGCGGCTCAGGAGGTAGAGCAGAAGTCAGAAGGTCCTTGGGCAAGATATTGAACCCCAAATTAGTCCCGATGTGCGTGTGAATGTTTATCGCTCCCTGGTGCTGGGGCCACCTTGCCTCCTCTGCCATCAGCACATAAATGCGTGTGTAAATGTTGTGCTGTAAAGCACTTTGAGTGGTCGTTAAGACCAGAAAAGCCTTATACAAATGCAGTCCATTTACCATTTATTAGTCTTTAGTTTTTTTAGTTAGTTTGTCTGCAATGTAAACAGATACACCAGTTGCTCCTCTGTTGTATTTCTGACAAATCAAGGGCCGTTTGCTGCACCCAGGTTCCTGGGACCTGTCATATTAATCTGCACCGGCTGTATCTACCAGTAAAGGTTAAAAAGGTTAGAGTTGCCTTTATTGTCAGTCACAGAGAAATGAAATTCATCTTCTGCATTTAACCCATCCTATAGAGCCTACATACTGTAGGAGCAGTGGGCAACCGCAGGCGCCCGAAGACCAACTTGCCTTTTGGGCATGGGGCACTGACAGGAGCAGCAACCTAACATTAGGGCTGTGCAAATTGATTTCGATTTTGGCTCCTAACGATCACAAGAACAATGTAATCGAGAAAGACAAATATTTTGCACGTTACATTTTGCAAGTAAACTCTTATTTTGTCTTGAGTTCTGAAGCAGACTGAGCTCATGAAGTGGCGTATGTATGACACGCCAATTCGTATGCCATTATTGGCGTGTTATCAAGATGCATACTCACTTTCTAGCGTGTTTATCAACGCCATTTGGCCTCCATTGAATTACATTACCTTGCGATTGCATGTGAATTGACGCCGTAGCGAGTAGTATGAAAGGGCGAAAATCCGCATAGGGAGGTTGGTCGGGGGTGGAGGATGGGTCAAACACAGGACTTTCACACAGGAGACCGGGGATCGTGACCCGCGCGTGACGTTTCCTTTCCATGTTTGTTCTTTTCCTAAACCCAACCAGTTGTTCTTTTCCTAAACCCATTCCGCGTGTCAGGTTTTCCTAAATGCAACCATAGCCTCGCGATAACACGTAGCCTCGCGATAACACGTAGCCTCGCGATAACACGTAGCCTCGCGATAACACGTAGCCTCGCGATAACACGCCAGAAAGTGGCGTGTATGTTTACGCAAAGTCATGATATCATGTTGTGAAGGGGAATTCAAAAAGGTCAAGTATTATGGGAAGATTCACAGTTCAAGGTGTCTTCACTGTTGATTTGTTTACTTGTTTCACTGTTTTTTTTTAAAGTTCAATAAATACAAAATCTTTCCAAATTTTGGTCATTGTTAATGATTTCAATATTGACCAAAATAATTGTGATTGTGATCTTTTCCCCCATAAATAGAGCAGCCCTACCTAACATACATGTTTTGAGTAGTGGGAGGAAAATAGAACACCTGGAGAAAACCCACGTGATACGGCGAGAATATGCAAACTCCACACAGGAAGCCCCGCCCCGGACCGTGGCCACAGGCGTTGCCAAATCAACCAGGACTGAAATCTTAAGTATTATAACTTATACTATAAAGAGAAGATGTGGTCTGAATCAGGGGTCCCAAAACTGCTGGCCCAGTAGCCGCATGCTACTTTTCTTTCTTCACTCTTTTATTTTATAGTAAGGATTTCATTTTTCAAGCAAGGCGGAAAAAGTGGAGCATAAAATTGTCTCTTTATTTCCCATTCAATTAGCAAGCTGTGCCTAACTGCAGAGTTTAAAGCGTATGCTACTGGTCTCATCCACAAGGAGAGCTGCCATCTTTCAGGAATACAACCTTACTAAACATGTGGAGCAGTATGACAGGTACAATAGAGAGCAGGAAAAGATGATCAGATTCAGAGTAATTGTTTTATATGGAATAGTATAAGATGATGGGAAGGGAGTAAAATATAGAAATGGATAGAAGCCAAGAGGTGTGGCTGGGAATGAGTTTAAGCTTTATTGGCAGCTCCGTCCAGAGGAAGCTGGACTGGCCAGCGTGAGATGTTCAGGCTCTTATTTCCAGTTGGTTTGCTTTGCCGCACAGGAAACCTGGGAATTTCAGTAAATACAGTAGGTAGCCATGTGCACAGTGCAACTTTAACTGGAAGCAGCAGTGCTTTGGTTTGTACTTTTATGCCAATCATATATGGTTTCTGCCTCTTCTTTGTAGTTCCTGCTGAGGTCTGCACACAGTCAGCAGAGTTGGAAATATCAGTGCTCATTTTTCTGCCTTCTGAAGAAGCTATTTGCTGTCGTTTATTCTTGTAGAATATGACAAATAACTTCCAGAGAGAATGATCGCCACATTAAACAGGAAGCATTTGGTTGCCTAGTTCTACGTTTTATTTCAGTGTTTTTTTTCAGTGAATTGTGTATGTCATATTGGAATCATATGATATCTGTATGTGTGAGTACATATACATGTGTATCATACACTGTAGGGATATCACGATACCAAAAATCTAGTATTCGGTACCGATACCAAAAAAAGTACACAATACTCAATACTAAAGTCCACAGTGTGTGTGTAAAAAAAAAAAAAAAAAGGAAGAAAAAGATAATAATACTTAAACATGAATTCCTTTATTTAAAAATTTTTTTGCGTCATGTCACTCTTCTTTCAGTGTTTTCTTTTAGTTTCAACTTTCTGTTATGGTGTGGAGTGGAGGGGGTGGAGAGCGTGATTTACAAAAACAAAAACGTCAGTCTTCTGGACCCCACAGCCCGTTGCTTTAAAGCCTGGCATCACCACACAGCCAGCGTACGGTACCGTCTTTCATGAGTTCACCCGGAACTCCCAGACTGGCACGTTTTCAGAATTTTGGTACCGAGCTGGTACCGAAGTATCGGTTCTCGTGACATCCCTAATACACTGTGCTTCCTGTCAGTCAGGTTAAAGGTGCCATATTATAATCACATTCAGGATCATACTTACTTGGGGTTTCTTCTACAACATGTTTACATGCTTTAATGTTCAAAAAACACATTATTTTTCTCATACTGTCTGTCTGAATATAACTGTATTCACCCTCTGTCTGAAACGCTCCGTTTTGGCCCCGGGCTCTTTAAGCCCCCCTCCTGAAAAAGCCCAGTCTGCTCTGATTGGTTGCTTTCAATTCATTGCTTTCTCAGCTGCACTCTCGTAGTCTCTGCACCGTCATTGCACTCGGGGAATGACTGTAACGGCGCTGTAGAAGCACTGTCTACATATATATATATATATATATATATATATATATATATATATATATATATATATATATAGTATAGTTGTGATTTATTGAGAATTGTAGTCAACATTTGCACTGACACATCTACTAATTCTGGCCCAGTTCTCTATAACGAAATAAAGACTGAAAAACTGTAAATTTTGATGTGACATCCATATCTTGTACTGTATTGATAAAACAACAAAAAGACGGGCCTAAATAGAAACAGGTCGTAAATGTGCTGTAACTGTAAATGACACCATTAACTCTGAAAACGCAACAGAATACTGTACAAATCCATAAAAAAAACCTTCCAGTAGCTCCTCAACTGTAAATAATACCCATTACCCAGCTGAACTAAAGTGCACCTATACACACACACACACACACTTGGATGCAGGTTACCTGGGAGGCCCTGGAACAGGTGTCCCTCTTGCACGGGCGACTGGCTTGCCCCTCACCGATGGCACCTTGGCATCCTCTGAGCCACCGTTCAGGTATGTGAGCTCCTGCAGCTGGGCCTGTCTGATCTCATCATTGTAATCCTGCACACAGAGAGGCAGCGTGTTCACACACTCGCACAAACACAGACAGCAATAGACTCGCTTTCAATTACACTGTATTAAATTCTGTCCTTTATCTCCAGGGCTAAAGCCCCGGGAATATCTAATTAATGTACTTTACAGTACTGCTGTGACCGCTGTTCCTGAGGCAGCAAGATCTCCCCGTTGATAAATCTCCGGGACCCTGTTTGCCTTTATCTCCTCATGCAGTTGTTTTTTGCCACTAAATTAAAAGACATAATTAACATGAAAATAGGTCTTGAATCATAAAGTGATTGATATGATTGTCATGTGTCCGCCGAATCAATAAATATGTTTTACAGAAACAGTGGGACAAGGTAACATGGAGCGGGGTGGGGGGGGGGGGTCTGCTGATAATTAATGGTGAGGTGTAATTCATTACAGCTCGGAGCATTGGCGAGATCATCTATAATGAATGGAGGAAAAGTAAATAAGCTCCAAAGAGAGTTCGGCCCATGCAGGGATCCCCTCCTGCTCTCTCCTGTTCCTGTTATTCCCACAACTTCCCACTCAGGATGTCACACACCAGGGTACCCCCAGGATTCTCCAAGTTGAATTTAAGACTTTTAAGGCATTCCCTTCCCATTTTAATGCCACCAGTGATGAAACGTAATGCCAACTTCACGGCCATATGATGAAAAAACAATGAGGATTTTAAGCCTGAGAAAAGAAGTATTTACCAAGTAACGTTATCTGAATTTAATACAACTTTTTTTGTGAAGTGCGTTTGTACTCACACATTCTTTATTTTTTTGTTGAGATTTATTTAATCCTATGAAAGAAAGGATAAGAAAGAAGTTCAAAACTTTGTAAATGAAATTTCAAACTTTTAAGGCTTTATTTTTACAAAATCAAATGTAAGCCTTTTAAAAACGTTTAAGAACCCGTGGTCAGCCTGACACACACTGAATCAGACGCTTGCCACAGACAGAATTACAGTTTAAGTAACGGACAAAGAGTGTGAGCGAAAGAGCAGGTTGTCTCAGCCGTTACCCACTCACTTCACTGTGGACAGGCTGAAAATGTATCGGGTGGACACAGAGAGCAGCTGGAAAGAGATTCAGGAAGTGTGTGTGTGTGTGTGTGTGTGTGTGTGTGTGTGTTATAGATGTGTAATTGTTGTCTAACTCTGTGTGTATTTTTCTTTTTATTTCTTATTTTGAGCGGAGCTGCTCGAGAATAAAGTTGTGTGTGTGTTTTGAAAGAAGGGAACATACTGGTATGAGAAACTTCTTGATCTCCTCCAAAGCGTGACCCATCCTGGCGTAGGCCTCAGCCGGCGGGGCGAACACCTCGATGAGGACGTGCAGGTCTTCGTTCAGGTGGTGATATTTGGCCTCGCCGCTTTGCCGTAGCTCTTCTTCCTGATAGAACAAAAAAAACACAAAAAAAAGAAGTTTGATATCATATATCCTCCGTCTAGGGAATGAGCTCTAGTTAGCTGTCACAGTCAGCAACATTTATCTTGTTTTTTTTTTCTCTGGATTTCGGCAAGGATTTACTGCAGGGAGTTTTTCCATAACAGTTACATAATGAGGTGTGATGCTTCGGTGCTGGAGAGTTACGAAAGGACTGACAGGAAATATGTATGTGGCGCACCGGCAATTCCTACAATCCTTTCTACTGCGGCTTTCACATTTAATTGATTGCTTTTTTCCTGCTGCCTGTCCTCGTAACAAATGTACAGATAAAGTATGTGTTCTCATGCACTTGAAATTAATATCTCTGCTTGTCGCATTTTAGCTCATCTATGTGATCGCTGCAGCTCTTTTGAAATAAATTCAGCAACTTTGGGAGGCAAGAATATACTTGATAATGCAAGATACTTAGTTTTGGTGTAATATAATAAAATGTGACAAAACTGGACACCCTGTACTTGACTAGCAAGTGATTAATGGGAAATTAATCCACAGCAGTCAAGACCACAGCAGTCAACACACTGTGCCAAAGAGTAGGGATCTGAAGGATTATTACCTTAAATACATAGTTTTAGATGGTATCCATCAATGAAACCCTGCCTCTTACAAACATGTATATACTGCTACCAGGGCTGTAGTACTCGTCCTCAAGACATTATTCTATTGTTTCGGACTTGTCTTGGACTGGTTAGTATTTGGACTCTGACTTGTCTCGGACTTGGCCGTTGGACTTGCCAAATATTGTATATTGTATTGTCTTGACCGAGTCCAGCACTATATGCTTTTTTTCTAAAGTATCTTCCTCTTTCAAAACAAAACCATTGATGAAGTGTGCTTCTTCAGAAAACAGGTATTGGTTTCATTTAAAATCCATCTAGAACAGCCATTGGTATTGGTCGCCTGGTATACGCCTGGCTGCATCATATGCCTCAATCATCAGGCATCAATCATTTTGGCCACAGACACAATGTCAGCGAGCACTTTGTACTATGGATTCTTCAGGAAAAGTAATAAGTTCAATAATGTGAACATGTCAGTTTTTAGTGACGTGTTGCTTGTTATTTGTTACATTTTCCATCGGCAGCCCAGAATGTTCTTGTTACACCAGAATAAAAAGACTCAACATCTAATATTTAAAGTTGCACTTCAGCTTTATGTGGCAAGTGAAGTATTTATACTTAAGTTCATAATGTGGCCTAATTTGATCCTTTCTTTATCAGTCTTGACTGTGGTCTCTCATTTGGACTGGGTCTTTACTTAGACTCGACCCTTTTTGGACTCGATCTTGACTCAATCTCCAGGGGTCTCATTTATAAAACTGTGCGTAGGATCCTTACTAAAAGTGTACGTACTCCCAAAAGCCCAAAATGGGGTACGCCAAAAAAAGATTCTGATTTATAAAACCGTGCGTCTGTAAACAATGTTTCCTTTATAAATCACAGATTACCCACAAAATTGCTGCAAATTGAATTATAATTTCGGCCCGTTCTCGCACAGTGTACTGAACCTGATATATAGACTACCTATATTAATAATACCGTCCAAAACGGCAGGCATTACGGCACTTGGAGACAGCTTCGATATACCAGACCTATACGATAAGATCTAACAGAACTATATATTAAATCCAAAAAAGCCGTAGTGAAGAAGTTGAAGATTATATAGAATATTTATATAACACACTGCTGTCTGACATTTCCCTCTGGAAACAGCCAGTTGCCCCCAGAGTGGCGAGGACCTGTATTTGGACGGGGATAGCACGGTCCCGGCACATTGCCAGCTCTACTCTACTCAGTACATAGATCCAAGAGCACATCTTTAGGGAATTTAAATTGGCATATTAGCCAGTCATCGTCATGGTCCCTGAAGCCTCTTTCTCTCCTGATTCTTCCATTGGCGTAGTCCTCCTGCAGGGCCAGCAGTGCCATCATGCAACATTACACACAGGGGGTCACCGCAGTATTTATATGTTTACAACAATTTGTGATTGTTAACACCTTGCCAAAATCACAGCATCAGCTAGTGGTATCCCCCAACCCGAGATACAATTTGAAGATGAAGACAAAGTCTAATAGGCAAACATACTTTTCTTTATGCAGGTTTTGTCACAAACAGTATTAAAGTTCGGACTGATAATGAGGACATTAAGGGTAACGATTGCGCGAGAGCTTAACTGCTGTATTTCCAGACTTTGACATTTGATGATATATGCACAGTATTAAAGACAGATATTTAGTTATTTACACTATCTAATGCTAGGGTATTTGATGCTATCCTGTATTCCATGCAGTCGGGCCATCTCCTCCTCCTGTGCCGATTAAATATTAAGAAAACATTTTTGTTTAAGATTTGAGTTGGATTTTACAAGGTGTTTATGGAACAGTAAAAGCTCAAATAACACTTCTGGATTTAATCTTCATGATAACGTGGATGATATAGAGTGAAATAAATGTGTGTGAGACATCAATACTTGAAAATATTATGAGTAATCTTTCTTCCAACATTTACTTTCTGCAGTCTGACTTCAGTTCACCACCTCACCATCTGCGACGCCAATTCCCATTGTCTCCAAAACAACCTTTGCGTGGGAAGTGGCGTACGCACGTTTTGTGCGTACGCCATGTTTATAAATGAGATCCCTGGTCTTGGACTGGACAAAGGTGGACTTGACTACAGCCCTGACTCAATGCTGTAATTGGATCTCCAAAGTACCTTATAAGAGGACTGACCCTTCTGACTGTGATCATCATCCTAGTTTAGTATGTTACCATCCAGTCAGTCTGGACCAAAGTGGAAAACCGATTGACCAACATATGGCAGAAAATGCCTGCCATCTATCTATCTATCTATCTATCTATTTCAAAATACTGTCTCGATTATGTTGGTGTTTTACAAAACCTGATGTCGATCGCAAGATGTCGATCAGCTTGTCAGGTCAGACATATGGTTGCTGACACTGCCCATAAAGTCTGTTGAAAACAACTGCTGCAACAGACTTGTATTTTACATGACATCTTTATTTTCATGCATACTTCACTACCTGGAGCAGTTTTTCAGTAGCTGACAACAACTCCGCCATCTTTGCTGGAGTCTCCACCACAGAGGCCGTCAACCTGTAGCTTGTTACAGGTTTTTTTTACAATAGGGTAGATGCTAAAAGAGCATGCATTTGTTGTTTTAGTTACTGTATACTCAGATCCCTGAAAGTAAAGCAGATGTATCTTTATTACTGCAACAGTAAAATATAGCATGTAAACAGTAAGGGGTTGCACAGGCCATTCAGGGCCGACAGAAGCAGGCCAGTATAATGTTATTGATGCCGAGAAATAGGACAGCAAAACCCCCAAATGACTCCCAACACATTACACAAAGGAAACAGCAGGTTTGGCGTCCCAGTTTCTCCATTTCAACAAAAAAGAAAAACTTCTTCTCCGGGGCCTTTCCAATGGTGACAACTTCCTCTTCCCCTTCTCCCTCTCCAGCACCATGCAAGTCAGTGTCTCTGATGTCACCTAATTATAAATAACCTTCCTTTAAGAGTGCCTGTGGTATGTTAATGATATGTTAATTTCCCCCATAAATCTGTGCTTTACGAGCAGAGGGCTCCTTTGCGCATAGCACCAGCCCTGCCGGAGCTGCCAGTGTCGAGCAGTTTTCCCTTTCATGTGTTCCTTGGTTTATTTGCATGTAAAAAAAAATAAATTGTTTTTCATATATATATATATATATATATATATATATATATATATATATATATATATATATATATATGAAAAACAATCATTATTGTGTGCTTTAACTATCATCAGTCAGCACATTTAACATATCCAGTCAGCATGTGACATCTGAGGACTTCCCTTTCTTTAAAAAATTGTTTTTTTACTCAATCTTTTTTGTAAATTTGGTTGTTTTTTTTCTTATTTTTTCTTCCTTTTTTTGTTCATATCTTTATTCTTCTTTCTTTTTTTCTTGCTGATATTTTGGGTTATCTTATGGATTGTTTAGGATAGGCAATAAGAAGCCTTAGGCTTCAGCCTATTCCTTTTTTGGTTGTTAATTGTGTGAGTGCTATTGTGTGAAATGGACTGGTCTAAATATGTATAATGTTTTGTCAATTGCGTAGTCACACAGATTGTCATGATTTGTTTATTATAATGTAAAGCGAAATAAACCATACAATTCATTCATTCCATCTGTATTCAATCTGTATTCACATGTGCAGTGTCAATGTTATATGCATTGTGGATATATACTGTAATTTGGTATGAAACCAATCTGTATGTGTGATCACATCATTTGCATAGGATACTGTATATATGATAGCAGATTTCATATAATGGGGACCCCTCCCCCAGCGCTGATAAGAAGCATCGGTGATCCAGCAGTCCTATAGCAGCTAAGTAGCCCACGGTGGGAGATTACAGCTGTCTGTTTCTCATATCTACTGGCAGCATCTTCCTCCTGTTTACTTTCTTTTTTTCCCTCTGTAAATCTGCTTATGAAAAGCCGTTCTCCCTGGAAACAGAAGGCCATGCTGCTGTGGATGCAGGAGCTCCTGGAGGCGGAGCTTAAGAGGTAAAGAATAATGTCAAGCTCGGAGCATTCACATTGAAATCAAATTAAGGACAGACGCAGGGAAATAGGGGCAGATTCTATCATTCTGTAATACAAACTGCACAGCTCTATCAGCCTTGTTCACCCCACACTTCCAACATCTACATATATGTATTTTGATGACATCTATCTACCAGCTTGTCCTGTATCAGTAATAAGAGAGGCCATACTGTATATGCCCTTCACTGGTTATCAGTAATATACACAATTGATTGAACACGATTATTTCATGTTTTTAAAGCACTGAATGAACTGAAAGGCAAGCGTTTATATCTCAGCTCAGCCTTTCCACCTCCAGACCCCTCAGATCTACCGACCAATCACTGCTCTTTATTCAACGGCCAGTTGGAGTCCAAAGGTAGTCTTGCATTGTCTAGTCTTGCATTACCAGACCTCTCTTCACAGCGCTGTGGAGGAGGGTCTGGCTAGTACACACAGCACTCCGAGATAACGTGCTCTGGTTTATTGGCATTGACAATCGTCTTGGGCCCACTAAGCTCAATAGCCTCGGGAAGGAACTTGTTTCGGTGGAACGTGTACGTTCGAAAGTTGTCAGATTGGACAGATAGTCTAGCTAGCTGTCTGGATTTACCCTGCAGAGATCTGAGGAGCAGTTAACCATAGTCCTCAGAAATCCACCGGAGTTTAGAACGCCAACACAAAGAAAGAGGAAGGTGACGGACATCTGGCGGAATTTTCAGCGGCACCTGAACAATCCCAGAAATTAAACAACGTAGATATATAGACTATCCATTGTCAGACCTACCTCCACAGCGTTGTGTTATTCTGGAAATGGAATCTTTATCTTGAACGTTTAAAAAAAACAAACATACATAATGAATAAAAGTATGATAAAAAAAAAGAATAACAGAAATTCGTTCCCCCCCTAACCCGAGTATGTTGTGTGTGGACATTGGGCCAGAAGCTGTGGATGAAATGTCTTTTTTATTGGTGTCATGTAATTCCGTGTGGGATGGGTCACATAGTGGCATGACATGTAAATAAAATATTCATACCTTTATTCCAAATAAACCATCACTTTCTGTGCATCAGGATATTTTGCAAAGAAGAACAACAACACCTAGCCCAGCACCACCGATACCGTTTATCTCTCTCCCTCTCCCGTTCTCTCTCTCCAGTCTGTCCTTCTTTACTACTTATTTGGAATACCTACAGTATCTTCCTAATCTGTTTATTTTGTACTTGTACTAGGGCTGCACTATATGAGGAAACTATGCGATAGGCTATACTATTGTTGAATACCTCGATAACGATATAACTTGGCTCAAGCAGATGTGGGATATTTGATTTCGGCTGGCGCAGAAACTCTCTGGGTGTCTTTTGCGGTGTGTCGCAGCCTTTCGCGAAGTGTTTGGTGCGCCGGTTAATATTTCAACGACGATATAAAAAAATAACACGATATATTGTCCAGCCCTAAGTCCAGTCCCCAGTCCAGTTTATTTTGATCTGAAAGGGTTTTATTTTGAAATGTTCAATTTATGTTAGTACTAGTGCTGTCAAACGATTCAAATATTTAATCGCATTAATGTCATAGTTAACTCTCAATTAATCGCAATTAATCGCACATTTTTATCTATTGTAAATGTTCCTAGATTTCCTTTTGTCCCATTATTTTTTCTCATTTTAATGCTCTTATCAACATGAAAAAGTGGATCGGTTTGCTTTGTGCAAATGTTTTTTTATTGAAAACAACACTGGCATACTGTAGTGTTCAATTTCACACTAACATTCTCACTTGGAGCAAATAATCTCTCACACAATGTAACGGCTTTGACGAGGGGGCGGAGAATTTGCATCAGCTGTGTGCTTGGCCATCAAGTGATATTTCAGACGACGTGCTGCGATGATAGCTCAGTTCACAACGACAAAACACACAGATCACTTTGGTCTTGTCAGTGGAACCATTTGGCAACTTTTTAAAAGTAAACTTTCCATTCAGAATCTTATTGGCATCCATTTCGGCGTCTCGCGCTCGCCATCCACTCAAAACGTAACGTTAGCCTACTACTCTTTGGCCGGCTCGCAAACAAGTGTGTGCGGCGTGCCTGTTGTTTTGTTTCTGGTCTAGCTAGATCCGGTGTGGTGTTGTAGTTTTCCCAAAATGGGTTTGCGTTAACGCTGTTAATAAGGCCTTTAACTGACAGCACTAGTTAGTACCCTACCTGTATTTACTAGAGATGGCCCGATACCATTTTTTGCTTCCCGATACCGATTCTGATACCTGAACTTGCGTATCGGCCGATACCGAGTACTGATCCGATACCAGTGTGTCATATATTTTATTATGTTTCACAACTGTATACTACTATCCCTGTATGGATGTGATATGATTTCTATCTTTGTTGTCGGTCTGGCTCAGGTTAAACTCTTTGTGAAACATGAACAAACACAAACAATGAATGTCACAGAACAATCTATTATTCTTCAGTTTGACAGTCAGTTATAACGGAAAAAGAACATAAATAAACTACTTTAACGTAGATTTTCTTTAGGGCTTTATTACGTGGTATCGGATCGGTGCATTAACTCCAGTACTTCTTGATAGTGATACCAGCGTTTTAGGCGGTATCGGTATGTTAGGCGGTATCTCTAGTATTTACTCTGTATTTATGGTTTGTTTGTTTGTTTTATTTTATACTTGTAACCTTTACGCATACATTTTGTTAGTGTCAGCGCTAGAACATTGTTTATTTAAAATGTGTCTGAATAATCCTATAATGGATGGGCCGTGTAAGTGGCCAGACATGAAAATAAACATTTCGTTCAATCATTCATTCATTCATTCATTGAATTCATTCATTTATTCACCTTTAGGGAAGACACAAATAAAATCCCAAGAAAAATTAATGAATGCTTGAGTTTGCAAAAGGTGAAGGGAAAGAGCAATGAAATCCATTAAGACACTGGCAATGACAAAAGAATAAAACAATGAGGCAAAAAAACAATAGACTGAACAGCTACTGTACTGTATGAGTGGGAGTGCCATCGACTCATATGACAATGTCCATAGATGGACGTAGCAAGCCTGTAAGCTGGTAAATACAATAAAATGGGTAATTTGTTGCAAAGCACTGTCAGCCTAAACTTTCTCTCCCATAATTCATATGCTTGTAAATGTGATTTCAATTATATTATCTCTAGACCTGCAAATGATAATGGACCTAAAATTTATTTGCAAGCACACACAGCTCGGTTAATTTTTCCGTGTCGGACAGTCCTTACATATCCAGAGCAGTCCTTTCACACAATGAAGGTATTTCGGCTGGCAATTAAACCTGACCAAAAGTGAAACAAAGTGATTGTTTTGTCTATAAGGAAAATTAAAGTGGGAGTGGAGTGGAGTCCCAGGGAGGAAAATGGATGAGTTAATCACGGCGCTAACGAGAATGGGGGCGCGGAGATACGGATGCCTTTACATCATCCCACTCTGACAGCGACAGGACAACCAGGCGGGGAGACTCTGACTCCGACAGCTCGGCGCCTTTCAACCTCTCTGCACTCACATTGGTGTCAACACCAGATCAAGGTCCTGCAGCAGCATATATATGAGCAATTATCCAAGTTTCTTTGCAGTGTCTCTGCCTAGAGGTCGACCGATTAATCGGCCGTTTCTTTTTTATCAAGCAGCAAAGAAGTTGTAGCGTCAACATCGCAACGTCCGGCGATGTGACTATCGCGCATGCGCACATCGCGATGTAGACAATGAAACAAAATATTGTGCATCCTCACAGTATTCATACTTGCACACATGGTAACAATGATGTAACGTTACTCATATCTGTAGTGACTTAATATGTCGAAGTACCCCACTGAGGGCGAACGGCTGAACCTGTTTTGAACACGTTTTCAGGGCTATAAATAAACCAATGTCCTGTGCTGGATAACTTTGGATTCGGTGATCCATTTATTCACAGTTCTGTAAAACACATGTTCACATGTTCTACTACAAGACAGAGATAGCGATCCCCTGGTCTAATGTCATTCACAGCAGTGTAACGTTAGGCATCCTCAGCAGCAATCACTGCCGCGGTCAGGCCATCTTCTGCCGGCCACTTTTCTTCACCCCGTTTGGTAACAGGTTCACCATATCTCTCAGTCTCATTTACAGGTTTTTTGAAAAAGTCTCCACACGTTGACATTTAGGTAGGATTGGCCATCGAGAACCGATTCCTACTTGGAATCGGTTCAAAAATTACGATTCTAGTGGAATCGTTTGGAATCGTTTGGAGGATTTGGTTTCAAATCTGATCATGGGTTCCAAATTTAACATGCGCAAGTTTGGGTTTTCCGTGGCGGCCAGGAGCTTGTTGTGTTGCAGCCTTGGAGCACAGTTAGCGGCGCTCTAGTGTGGCTTTATTTTACGGTGAAAAAGCCCGGTTAAACTGCTAACCACCATTGAATCAAAATAAAACGTTCCTCTTATTTGTGAAATAAGCATGTGACCCGTTTCACCTCCACCCCTCAAAGAATTGGAATCGAGAATCGATAAGAATTGGAATCGAAAGGAAGAATCGGAATTGGAATCAGAATTGTTAAAATCCAAACGATGCCCAACCCTACGTTTAGGTGGTAAAAAACGACCCATTACTATCGTTACACTCACTTCGCTTCTTCTAACGGCTCCAAATATTGCGCTCTTCTTCTTCTGTGTAAGTCAAAAGTTGAACGTGTGCTGCACCCATTGGCCGAATAGTATCACCTGTGTTTGCTTCATGTTTTTATTCTAAAAATAATTGGTTTGTTTTATTATTGTATTCCTTTGTTTTTTTTAAATATAAATTATAGTATTAACACATTAACGAAAATAGTTTTTATAATTAAACCACAGCAATTTCTTGGGGTTGCTGAGGGGGTGCTATGGAAATCCTAGGGGTAGTTACAGCACCCCCAAGCCCCTCCCTGGCGCCACCTATGCACTGCGAGGCTGAAAACAGAAAGTCAGTGACCAGCTGAAGATAAAGTAGTCGTTTTTTGGGTGTATCCTGCGCGCCCCCCCCCTAAAGATGAAGTAGTAGCGCACGGAGCATCCCCGACAGAAAGCTGTCAGTCATAAATCCTGCAGTGGGTTTGTGCAGACAGTTAACGGCTGCTGAAGTCAGCACATCTCCATGACAGATCTTTTTCTTCAGGTACTCCAGAGGAGTCGACCATCAAAGACTACTGATCACAGTTATCAAATAGAATGTGCTGTACAGTATGATAGCGAGAATCATCGCCACCAACAAATCACGCCTGGCAAACAGAGGGAGAGGAAAGATGCAGACAAGCCAAGTGGAGTCAATTTATTTTCTGTTAACCAGTCCAGTCTGCAATCAATTCTTCTGTTAAAGAGACATTTATATCCTCTCTTTATGTACTGGGATGATCATGCATGATTTAAGTCATTCAACTGGATTTTGTTTAAAGTGCTCATATTATGCTTTTTAGCTTTTTCCCTTTCCTTTATTGTGTTATATATCTTTTTGTGCATGGTATAGGTTTACAAAGTGAAAAAGCCCAAAGTCCACCCCAAAGGGACTTACCATCTCCAACAGAAAACACTGTTCACAAATTGCTCCAAACAGCTCTATTGTAGTCCAGCCTTTACTTCAGAGACAAATGTGCGTCACTTTGTAACACACGTTATAATGCTCGCCTAGCTGCTAGCATGGCACTCCTTCATACTGCTTCTGACTGGCTAGTAGTCCTTACCTAGCTACTGTGCATGTGCTACTCCCAACAAAGATGGAACAGAAGTGTGATGCCTCACTCTGTAGCTAAAACAGAGAGCTCAGCACAAGGGGGAAAGGAGGAGCTGCAGCAATGTACAGTACAACAAATATATGGTGAACCTGAAAATGATCATAATATGAGCACTTTAAGTTTCAGGGCCCTATTTTAACAATCTAAGCGCACGGCGTGAAGCGCCTGGCGCAGGTGCGTTTAGTCCAAATCCACTTTTGCCAGTTTGACGGCGGAAAAAAGGGTCCGGGCGTATAGTTCAAAAGGGTTGTACTTAGTGTCTTCATTAATTCATAGGTGTGTTTAGGGTATAACATGCAATAAACCAATCAGAGTGTCATCTCCCATTCCCTTTAAAAGACAGGCGCGTTTGGACCTTGGCGCATTGCTATTATGATGGAGGATTTGCACCATAATATTTGTAATATTTAATATTTGTAATCTTTTGCATGTTTGTGAGCTGCTGCTCGTCCCTGTGTGTGTAACAAGCATAGTGTGTGCGCGCTGTGCATGAGTCTCGGCGCATTTTACTAATTTGCTGTTAAAATAACAATGAAATGCTGCGTTATTGACTTTAGACCAGGTTTTTGTTGGTCAATGGCGCGATCACTTCCCGCTGCCTCAAGATAGCAATACGCCAAGAATGCACCGGAACACACCTCCCTGTAAGACCAGCATACTCATGGGCGCACAGATGGGCGCAGGTGCATTTGCTATTTAAACGACGCGGGCGCGGTCGGTCTTAAACTAGCAAAGACACTTGCGTCGGACTATGCACTGCGCCGTGTGCAAGAGATCAGCCTTTTCATAAACCCCATCCTTTTCTTTTACTAAAAAGTAGTAAAGTAGTCAAAGTAGTCCTTTTATGTTCAAATCAATATCAAGCATTTTTCTCATCTTGTGACGTAGCTTACAGGAAAAGCAAAGCATACATCTAGAAAGTGTTATCCTGTGTACGGTCTGCACTTGATGGGACTGTGTGTGTATGTTGTTTACTACGAGAAAGCAGGCTTTGAAAAATGTCAGACGTGTTTGGCGATCCCAAAGATCATTCACATTTCCATACACTTTTGAAATTTGTTTTTCAAGATGAAGCTATTTTTCAAAACGGTATGTGACCCATGAGCTGTCAATCAAACGCAGTCGGAGTTCCTGGGGTGATCTGCTCACATCTGAATATTTCAAATGAGACCACCATAGCGCGAAGGTTAAAGTGAAGGGAAAAACAATTCATCATGAGATTTTCTCCATGTGATCATATTTTTTATGTTATAATTATGTAAAACATATTGAGTACAGTACAAACTAGCTGCAGCTAAATGCTTCATTCATTTTTGCAATGAGATGGTTTTAGAAAATGACATGTAACAAAAAAATGTCAATAGTTTCTTCTTATATTAGTATTTTATGATAGTGAACTAAATATTTGGGGTTTTTAGACTGCTGATCGTGCTAAACGAGACATTTATGGAAATTTTTCCAGTTTTTGCTGACACTTTACTGACCAAACAGATTTTTTGGGAGAAAATTAGGAGGGAAATTACTCAAATTAATTTTCAACTGTTTTCACGATTTAACTTTAGAAATGATGATGCTCATATTTGATGAGGCTTCACTGTTGTTTTGGAACACTGAGGAAAACTGGAAAAAGAGCACAACGTCACCTCGTGTAAATGCGTTAGTTTTTAGAAAATCCAAATGTTTAGCTGGACTTTCATTGCACATCTTACATTGAAACATCTCTTCACCTTGAAGGTAAGCCTAACCTGCCTTAACTTCAAACCGTGTGACTGCAGCAGACCAAGATGAAATGATGTGGAGGTAAAGGAGTGAAAGAAGCAAGGAGAGCGCGGGGGTGTGTGTGTGTGTGTGTGTGTGTGTGTGTGTGTGTGTGTGTGAAAGAAATAACAGACTGCAGTGTTACCTTTTCTTTGTCTCTCATGGATCCTTTTCCGAGAATTGACATCTTTGTGAGAGTGTCCTCCTGTAGTCTCTTTAACGAGTTCCCGCGTGGCCCGAGGAGTTTGCCGACAAAGTTAAACTGCAACAGAGAGCGAGAGTGCCGATCAATCAGAATCTGTGTGTTTGAGATAAAGAGCAAAGGACATTTCTTGTGCTCAAGCAGCGACTGAAGCTGATGGAAACTTATCAGCAGTTTTTCCCTGTCCATGTCTTCATCTGTATGGAAGCATCTCAACCCAGGTTCACTGTGTCACCTTTTCGTGGCTTATGGTTTTGTTTTATATTGCATGAAGTCAGTCAGTCAGAGGTTCTTCAGCCTAAAAACATTAATGCTATATCCTGCATTTATATCGTCACCTACCTGAAATAATGGCCCATGTCATTTTTTTCAGAAAACATAAAAAACTGAACCAAATACTGAATATATGATATTTATTAATAATTTCACTGAAAAATGTTATGACAATAGATGACTATTGACATACTAATAACAATGTCTGTCAATTATGCAACATAAGAATAATAAATGACTTTTTTTAAATTCCATATATATATATATATATATATCTAAGAATCTAACTTTTAGTGGAATCTATAGAGACCTGATATATGTATCATGTTATTTATCTTTCATGTGATTAATAACTCTGTTTTTCATCTTTCAGACAAAGGGGAGTGTCCTTTAGGTATTTATTTTCACATGTTTCAATGCAATGTAAATGGTACGAGACAGTGAAATACTTGGACTTTAGGCAACATGTAACAAAGTCAAATAAGTAAGTCAAATAAAATAGACAACGAAGAGTAAAAGATTAGAATGAAAAAAATAGAATAGGAATAAAATATGCAATAAAAATAAGAAATATATATAAAAAAAGAATCTCTATTGCATTAATTCAAGTGTCTTTTTAGGAGAATATAAACTGTAAATAAAAGCATAGATTGAATGCCTTCTGTCGGCCCCAGTAACCTCCTACCACCTGCTAATAAGATAGAGAAGCCTGTACCTGTATGTTGCCTGACAGGTGGAATCCAGGGCAAAAAAACTCTGAAAACTAATTACCGGGAGTCCATGGTCACAACTCCAGCTGATCAACTCCTCTCTTCTCTGCTCTGCTCTCTCTGGACATTTTTTATGATTCAATCAAACCCCCAGTGGAAATTAAATTATTGTAGAGCGGTAACGATTGATCGATTAGATGTCAACTAATAAATGAATCACCAACTCTTTTGATAATCAATTATTCTGTTTGACTCATTTTTTATAAAAAAACTATTTAAAAATGCTCTGATTCCAGCTTCTTAAATATGAAAATGTTGTAGTTTCTTCACTTCTTTACTACAGTAAACTGAATCTCCTTCAGTTGTGGACAAAACAAGACATTGGAGGACGTCAACTTGGGCTTTGGGAAACACTGATCGACTTATTTGTTTTACAATTGTCTGACATTTTATAGACCAAACATGTAATCGATAAATCAAGTTAAATAACCGACAGGTCAACTGGCAATGAAAATAATCGCTAGTTGCAGCCCTAAATTATTGTACAGAGTAATAATTAATAGTCTAGGCATGTGCAATATGTCTAATTTATCAAATGACCTATGTCAGCTTTTATTAGATAGATGATCTTAGAGACATGATGGGACATAAGGAGACAGTGAAATGTGGAACAACATGCAACAAAGTTTCCTCGCCACACTTTAACAATTCATATACTGCGCCTCGACCCCCAGTATTTAGGCCCTCATGTGAGAAAGAGGGGCCCACAAAAACACAAGAATACATATCCGTGGATGCAGGGAGGGGCCCATAGAGGTTACCTGTATTCAGGGTCCAGAATTTTGTGCTACACCCCTGGGTACAAGTACCCAGCGCTAAGTTTTTTTCGGTAGCCTACTTTCTCTCTGTAATAACAAAAAATGAATTTCAGTTGGAACAATAAATCCAAACCTATGTATCATTTTTTTTACATTTTGTTATTTATTTAGAACACACCACACCAAATAAAACCCCTCCCAAACCCATCCCTAAAACCTTTAGCCTGTCAGTCTGTCACCAGGGAAAAGAAAACGCTGTTGGCCGCTTTCTTATGTTATATTCCGTTTCGAAAACGGACGGAACCACGAATCAACTACGGCCCGTTACACCACTATTGTATATTAAACGTCACTCACAATTTATAGATTGATAGAAAATGTATTTAAAAAAAACATTACATATTCATAACACGAGATTTGGGCTGGGTCCTGACAGACTTGCGGCTTAACACATTTCCTCAATCTGTTGAACTGCATGTTACTGAATGTTTGATATAGATATTCAATGTGCAACATTACCATAATGCGCATGTTTGAGCTGACATTGTACGTGACCGCCTCTGGCATGTCGCCATCTATCAAAGGCGTCCTGGCTTCGATTACTTCACAAGGTCACCGCTTTTTTAGCAACAAAAACCCCAAATGTTATGCATTACTATGTTGAGGTATGCTGTGTGCAGACACCCATCAAAGTGATACAACCTTTACACAGGCAACACACAATTCCACCAGCAGCTTGACATGGTTTGGGGAGACAAAAGGAGAGCCATGCTTTTCTCCCCCATCTCCATGTGAGTTATACAGCTGTCTCCCTCAACTATCTAGGTCATCAATTAGCAAGCAGGAGGTAAAAAAAAACAAACAGCCAGTTTGGTTCTACACCTCACCTCACACCTCTCTCCTGCCTTTTGTTCAAAAAGCAAGTGCTTATTACGAGGCTCCTGCCAATTCCTGGCTGAGGTATTGGAGAAACAGGCTTTAGTGATTCGCCTGAATGCAGTAAGTGACTGTTGGGTTTTAATCCTGGCCCGGCTGAACTCTGAACTATGTTCCTTCAACCTTTATAATTACCCCAAGTCCTGTGGCTGGATGTGATCATACACGGCCCTGTTCAGCCCTTGGTTCATGATAAAGACCATAACACGTTGTGCTAATTCCGACTCTGTACTCGCAAATGGGAAAATTAGCTTCTTGCAAAGTTATAACCTTGGACTGATGAATAGGCCTATAAGACATGTCCACCTTCACATTAGCCTATGTAGACGTTGATAACTTGGGTCCTGCTGACGCCATCTGAAACACTGCAATACCTCTACTAGAACTGTAACAATTCCAAATGATGCTGTACAATTACATGTCTCATAATTGCGATTAACAATGTAATTGTCTTTTTTAGTCAAATTCAAAAATATGTATTCATTACTTTTAAGTTTTGAATGAATCCCAGGTTACATCGTTGGTTAGGTCACTGTTTTGTGACCCATATAATGTCAACACAAGTACGCAGTTAACTTGACAAGATAGATAACAAAGCATTAATCGTTAACAAAGAAAGGGTTAGGGTTAGGGTTATAGGATGGGATCATAGGATAGCTACTGTTCTGTGATGCTACAGGGTGCACGCAGGCATCGTGATTATGTTTAATGGATGCAAGAAAAGTGTGACCCATCTTATTAAAAAAATGCTCTAATGCGGTTAAACAAAGAAACCGCGATTACATAAAAAATTGCGGTTGGACAGTTATGGGTAACATTTTACTTGAAGGTATCTACATAAGAGTGACATGACACTGTCATGACACATGAACCCTAACCCTAACTTGTCATGACAAAAACCGAATGACACTTACTAAAAGAAGTGTTATGTCATAAACGTTTATGACTTGTTTATAATGTTTATGACACGTTCATGACAGTGTCATGTCACTCTTATGTAGATACCTTCAAGTAAAGTGTAACCCGGTTATGTTATAATTTTTAAAGGCCTAACCTCTTATTAATTAATTAACTCCATATAACAGGACACAAACTGTTGGGTTAGGAAAATTAAATGTAAAGTTATCTTAGCAAACAAGATAGTTCCTGCCTCTAATTTTAATTCACAAAAAGGATCATCAAAGGAGACGGCGTTACCGGGGCAAACAGAGGTTGTCAGGAACTGTTTTAAATGTGCCGAGTTTAACCGATGTCCCGCGCATCCATCATTAGATAGAGCCTTGATCACTGAGCTGTGCCCTCTCTTGAACAATGTTTTACGGTGCAAGATCACACAGCCAACATCTCGCCGTGTTACTACACCTTTTGTGCATCCCTTCCATCCTTCTGACAGGCTGTCCCAGTGTCTGGGCATGTCTGTATGGATGTCTAAGTCCTCGGTCTACCGACAGTGCTCTGCACTAATGGACAAAAATGCTTGAACAAGGAGAAAAGCTGGTTTTCTGATCAAGAACAAAGTGCCACTGTATTGCTTTCCATATCATAGTGTAGGAGCCATATCAACTGTGCACACACGGGCATCAGGCAGAGAGCATAATAGAGCACATTCACAGTAATGGAACAATTGGACAGTGAAACAGAAATGAATGCAAACATGAATTTTACTCTGCAGCTCGTTTGCGTTTCTGTGAGACCAGGGACGGAATAAGATCTTGGCTCGTAGGTTAGCTGGGGAGAGAATAAACGTCCCTTTTCATTCAGAACATACTGTACAATGTTTGAAATATATTTAGAAAGATAATCTGAATGAGAAAGGGGTGACAGTGTTCTTGATCTGAATTATGATCCAGTAAAATGCATCAATACTATGTGCTTACCAACCAATTTCCCAGAGGAACTGAAGAAAAACTCCTCCTCTGTAAACTTACTTTCAATTAAAGATGGCTTTATTAATTTCAGAATTTGTAAAAAATGTGTGTTAACGCAATAAATTTCCTGGCAAGTTTCTAATTTAATCACTCTGTCAATCCAAACAAAAATGAATTAAAAGGCACACAAAACATAAACAAATGTAAAGTTCATGGAGTGTTTCTTTTTTTTTTTTATTCACATTCTTAAATTGTCTTGTTTGGCGGGCGGTCCACTAAACCCACGCCTTCTTGATCTCTCCTGCCACTTCTGTTTTAATAGTTTTTATGCTGTTTGTATAAGTGCAAAATAATAAAAATGTTATTATTGGCACACTCATTGAATAGGGTCAGACACCGTGCAGGGGATAATACTGAAACGTCCCCAGTGTGAGTCCGGCAGGGGACATTTGTTACAACTAACTCTCCCTCATTTCCTGTTGTATCTCCACTGTCTCTAATAATGGTTTAAAATGCCCAAAAAATACTTGCACAAAAGGATTTGGTTAAGTTTGAAGGGGAGCCCAAAGAAAATAATACATACTGTTACAAACATGAATGGATTACCGATTGAGCAAAGTGGGCAACTGCCCAACTGCCCTCAAGGTCAAGCTTGTGGCAATTTGATTTGTTGGGATTTACTTTGAGAGTATGTTAAAAGGCACCACTAAAGCACAATTGGAACTGGTTAACATGCTAATGGCCTGTTAACACTGTATTACTTGATATTAAAGGGGTGATAGAATGATTATATAGGGTATTTTACACTGTTCCTTAAGGTCTCCTAATAGGGTATGTAACATTGGTTGGGCTGAAAATTGCCCGAATGCTATTTTATTAGGCCCTTAACTACCCTGTGAATATGGCTCTATTTGGAAAAAGAGCTTTTCTTTCAAATATGGTATGCACATGAATATTTAGATGAGCTGCACGCTGATTGGTTTGAGCGAACCACACAGAAACACATTGGAGACGAGACAGCAGGTCTATGAAGGAGGACACCGGCCGCTGTCACATAGCCTGCTGAGCTCCTGCTGAACTGCGACACACAGTCGGACAAAATTTGCAATTAGCCATCAATTTTCGTAAAACGGCCCATATTTGACCTCTACATATTTGACCTCTGGCATAAAAAAGTCTCAGAAGTGAATTTAGTAGTTCAATAGCGGACCTCTGGAGATCTGCATGACCTAGCTAGATTCAGAAGACTAGGCTGACCTCAGGTCAGTGGTGTAGCCTATGCAAATGTTGGGGCGTGACAAAGACTAGGATTTGGGATGCTGACGTCAGCTTCCAGCTTTGTTGAGATTCGCCCGTTTTCAGCAGCAGTTTCAAAATGTGAGATTTGCAGAGGACAGGGGTATCAATAGGATTTTGAGCTTCTATGTATGTCCTATTTACCCACCGAACTGTCGTCATTCAACTATGACAAGGTAAAATCGGTTTTGCATTCTATCACCCCTTTAAAGGTGCTGTTGGTAGGATTGTGAAGATCCAGGACTTAGCCAAAGAATTTGAACATCGACAACTTCTCAGTCCCTCCCCCCTACCTGCTAAAGCCCAAACGGTCTCCTAAGCCCCTCCCCCAACAAGGGAGAATGAATGCGTGTGCATGAGCAGTGATTGACACGCAGTTAGACACCCCCCCCCCCGGCCCTGATTGGTGCATCTGAACAGGGAGCGGTGGATTTTTGCAAATCACACTACAGACTATTTTTTATTTTTTTAAATTACCTGCTTCATGTAGTTCTACTGGAACATAGGGTCGGTTTCAGCAAATATGACAAAAAGTCTTACCTACTGCACCTTTAAGACTCTATAAATGTATATCAAAGAATTTCTAGGGGATATACTACTAATGTGTCATACATTTTGATGGGAAATGTAATTGCTGCCTGGATTATGGTTTTTCTAGCAGCCCCCCCACCACCCCCCCCCCCAGACTTTTTTACAACGTGATCTCATACACTGTCTTGAGCCACTTCAGACAGGTGTTATAGAGTGACGTGATGTAATGGTATTTGTTTGGCACCATTTTAAAATCCTGATTATTTAAAAAGAGATCATGAAGATTTGCTTCATCTTTGTTTGACTAATGCCAGTAAATGTCAGAGAGAAGCCTTAATCTGGACATTTGAATGCATCATAACCGCCCATTCGATGTGTTTACAGAGGCGCACACGCGTCTCCCCATGTGGACAATCCTCCAAATATACGAGTCTTACTGAACACATACCAGTAATCCCTGCCGTTTATCACAAATCAAAATCTGTCTGATTCCTACTGTGATTGATGCTTTGGTGTTTCGCTAATGCTTTAGTGATCATGAGGGATTATGTGACTTAGAAAAAAACAACCTGCCTGGGTTCTCTTGCTGGTTCGTGGCATTAAACTGTGTGAGAGGATTGTGCTGCTGCTCTCCATAATCACCACAATGCAAGCTGATGTGTTTAATCACGGGTTGTCGCCTGCTGCTCTTTTGCGGTGTTGCATCAAAAAGAAAGACAAATATAATAAAAAAAAAAAAAGACTGAAAACAGAATTGGAATTTTGGCACCATATTCATCTGAAACAAAATAAAGTCATGTGGATGATTGGAAAGACTGGGGACACAAGGAGAGGGAGCATGTATGATTAATCACTAAACACGAAGGGGGTGCAGGGTGGCAGAGGGGCGGCGGGCACATCTGAGATCTTTTCATCATTTGCTGAATGGAATACTTGCGAGCCTGGTCGAAAGGTGTGCTCACAGAGAGCGATTGTGCTGAGGACAGCAGGACAGGAGTGAGAGCAGAAGGATAAATCACCGCTCCCGGCACAGAGAAAAGCCACAGTCTGAACTGGAAACAAACCAGTGGGACTCCTTACGCCTTGCTAATGGCCTGCGGTGCTTTCTGCCAAAAGACAGTGGGCCCTTTCTGAGAGAGGGCCCACAGATCCGGCAAATGTACAGATGAGCGCTGATAGTGCACCCTTGCTCAAAAGGTGGGATATTCTTAGTTCGTGAGTAGGTGTAACATTATGTGTAATACTGGTTAAATCAGGATTTTAAATCGTACGCTCTCTCTTTCTGTTGCCACGGTTAACATTCAATCTTGTCTTTTTCTAAGAAAAAAAAAAAAAAGATTATTGTGTGAGCATTAGGGATGGGCATGATTAATCGACGATCGATAATTGATCATTAAGAATTTTGTCGATCACGTTAATTTGTTATTGATTAAACTAATGCTGGTTGCGTTGAGTAGTGTGAGTCTTGAAGCAAGGAAATGAATTTCACTGTATCCCAGCGGGTGTTTTCGGCGGCTGGACTGATGGTCACCAGGTAGCGGTCGCGTCTGACCCCAGATCATGTCAACATGCTTATCTTTTATTTTATTATCTCTTATTTTCTCAATAAAAACCAGTAGACTGGTGCAGAAGTTGTATGTGAGTTATTACTGGTTATTTTTTATTAGGCTTTGTCCGTGCCTTGGATAGTCTTGAGTTACATTTTGACAAAACCTGTCAGATCTAAGTATTATTATGTTTTTGGTTAAGTTATTATTTAACATGATTCTTTTTATTTATTATTTTGGAACAAACGAGGGTCTCTGTTTAACAACGCCGGCGCCGGTGCTCTGAAGCAGCAGGTTCCGCTGCTTCAGAGCACATATATATATATATATATATATATATATATATATATATATATATATATATTAGGGCTGTCAATCGATTAAAAAATGTAATCTAATTAATTACATACTCTGTGATTAATTAATCGAAATTAATCGCATACATAATTAACGGTGCCTGAACCGAAAAGAAAAGAAAAAGGTACTAAACAACAGTTGGTGACATCAAAGAACAGCTTGTTTATTGCTAAGGCCATATGGTCAAAATGAAATGATTTAATAATAATAATGTATAACAATAACAATAACTTATTTCACTAGTACATTGCTGTTGAACGACAATAACAACAACCATATAGGAAAAGGACATTTACAATAACTTCAAATGCACCACAAGGCTGTAGTTTACCAGTTTCACTGAACGCCGTCTGTGTTGTTTCTCCGACAGCAGCTGCAGATTGTTACATCCCGGTGTTGAATCCTCTACAGGAAAACACAGTCACACTTTACACCGTTTAGCGTTAGCTGTCAGCATTGTAACCGTGTTTAATCCAGCTACTAGCTAGCGGTAGGCTAACGTTAGCTGCTGTTGAGTATAGTGTTAACTAGCTAGCGGTAGGCTAACGTTAGCTGCTGTTGAGTATAGTGTTAACTAGCGTCACGTGCAGCGGTGTTTCTGTTTCCTGTAATGTCTGTTTCAGAGCATCAGAGAGAAGCGCAGACATATCAGTGGAACCAGATGCAAACGTCAATATGGAATGGATTAATCTGCGTACATTTTTTCTCAGATTAATTAATCGAAATAAACGCGTTATTTTGTCAGCCCTAATATATATATATATATATATATATATATATATATATATATATATATATATATATATATCTCTTCAAGTTTAGCCTAACCTCCAGTTTTACTGCCACAAGTTGTTCTTCTTGTAATTAAGATCTCATCGAGGAAAAACACGCTGTATTTTTGTATTTTCATTGAATTTTTAATTTATAAATCATTAATTTTAATATAAAAATATTAATGATTAATTGATAGTCGATCGTTAATTCTCCCGATGATCGACTAAGAAAATGTAATTGAATGCCCATCCCTAGTGAGCATCTATTCGACAGTGTTTGCTGCAGAGCTTACCCTACAATGTTGAAGTGTCCATTCCAAAACAGAACTACACCATAAGACACTCCTATATCATGACTTATGCCAATATCTTAGAAAGTGAAAAACGACATCAGTGTTTGGTATTAAAAATCATCGCTGAGGAACAGCTCCATCTCAGAGAATCAGCAGCCTGGAACTTGCTGCCTGGTGTCCTTGCCCGCTTCATTTTGATAAAAAGCTATGTGTGCGGAGGATGAATTTAACCTCTCTGCACGTGCTGCTAAATGGCTATTTGGAAAATGTCTGTGCCACTTCAATGCCAGAAGCCAAAAGGTGATGCTCGCAGCTCAGGAGAAAACCCATTCAAGTCAGACCGATCACTCTTGTCATTGCTAGCTGTCAGATAGAACAAATTGAATTTGTCTTCCTTCAGTGGCTTGTTGGAGCTCTAAACAGCGTATTAGTGGCTCTACTTATCAAATCTGTCAAAGCAAATCTGTTTAGCTGTGAACCTAAGAGACTTAGGCCAACCTCCAGATGACACTGCATACATTCATACAAACAACACCCAGCCCTCAGGGCTCACCAAAAATGAATGTCAGCTCCTCATCAGAGTGCATGTCAATACCTGCTGAGTATAACGACTCTTTCTCAGAGTTCATGCAAAACCACCCAGTGAGCTTAGATTTGGTGAATAGCAGGTACAAAGACATTTAGACATCCACGTTGAAACTAGATCAATTTGGTTTTGAAATCAAAACTTTTCTAAATGTTTGGGGTTCATATATTGTTTCAATAGCCTATCAATGACTATATTTCAGTCAGTCACTTAAAATCGATATTTGTTCTCATTGAGTGATCTGATATCAATTAATAAAATCCTGAAATTAATCTTTTAACATATGCCTTTTCACCACAGATGTGGTGAATTGACCCCCTTTGCACCATTAACCTGGTGCATTATAAAAAAATATTTGAGGTTTGCTTCTTGCTTGCTCTTTTATATCCGAGCAAAATTGGTATTGTAACTGAAATTCCCCTAACCTAATTGTCAACGTAATTGTCAATCAATCAAATCTGGACCTTGTGAATCGTAATCGAACCAGTTAAGGAAATCATTGGCGATAGCCATCGCTAATTTTAATTTTGAAGCAAGTCTTAACTACGTGTTGAAATATAGTCACCGAAATGCGGTTTAAACAATGGCTATGTAAGCTAGCATCTAAAAAACTGCGTATGTGCAGTATAACTTGCACAGACTGATAGCAACATAGAAATGTACATGCACATGAACATGTACAGTTAAGTTGATAGATTGGACCTTGGTCTATCCGGTCACTGCAGTAACTTTAAAAAAGAAATCCCTATTGAAAAAGATCCATATACAATGCACGGTGGAAAATACAACTGAGATCTTAAATATACGGGATCTCCCTACATTAATAGCAGTCTGGCAATCCAACAATGTCATTACATCTTATAATTGGTTTGTTCAAATTCATTGCATGGCTCGAACTATCAAAAACAGTAACGTTTTTATAATTTAATTGGACCATCCACAAAAGGGATTAATCTAGATGTCTAGACAGTGTTTCAGCCATGCTAGCATTATGGCTCCATGGATGGCAATGTCAGTCACTTGTCCACCACTTCTCCAGACTGAAATATCTCAAACTTGCCATGACATTTTGTACAGACAAGGTTCATCCGCAGGATGAATTATAACTTTGGTGATCCCCTGACTTTTTATCCTGCCCCACCAACAGATCGCAATTTAAATTTTTCAGATGCTATGGATTATGACGAAATACCTGCAACAGTTATGACATTCCCATTAGCCTCAGCTAATTCGCTAATTAGCAAATTTTAGCAAGCTATCATGCTAAGCTAAATTGGTGAACGCGGTAAACGTTATACCTGCTACACATCCGCATACTAGCATCGTCATTATGAGGATGTTAGCATGCTACACTTAGACTTCTGCCTCACAGAGCCACTAGCATAGCTGTAGTCTTGCTTGGCCTGCCAATCACCAAACCAATGCTTACTGGGGATAATCAGGGATGTACAGTAGAGAAGGTGAAACAAGGCTACATTCAGAATTTGTCCTCACAGCAAGTACAGTAGTATTAAACTGATCTAAGTTGGGCGCCTGGTTAGCTCACCTGGTAGAGCAGCCACCCACATATAGAGGATTACTCCTCAACGCAGCGGCCGCCGGTTGGACTCTGACCTGCAGCCCTTTGCTGCATGTCATTCCCCCCTCTCTCTCCCCTTTCAAGTCTAACCTGTCCTACCCAAATAAAGTCCTGAAATGCCCAAAAAATAGTCTTAAAAGAAAACTGGTCTAAGTTGTGTGGTATGATGTTTGGTAAGGGTTAGCATTTGCAAAATCACTCTCTTTTACTATGGGTGATTGTTTCCTTTCTGATTGCTTCCTCCTTTCTTACACAGACAAATTCCCAAGTTTTGATTTTCCAGTGACAATTATTTTAAATGAAAGAGTGTTGATTGAGGATGTCACAGAGCTAAAACAGCTCTATAGGGGCTTTGCAAAGCTACCATGAAGTGTTAAATCAACTGCGTAGACAATAGGTGTAGACAATGTATTTACACTCTGCATGTTAAACTGACATTGGCTTTATTTTACCGTGCACGTCATTAACATTTTAGTGCTATTAAGCAGAAAAGCATGTTTTGGGGGAAACTAAACCCAAATGCACCTCTAGAACTGTATTGGTTCAGTGTTTGACTCCTGCGCTGTGTTTTCTCCCTGCTGTCCTCTCTCTATCCACATACTGCAGGTTACCACTGTCCTTCCCCCTGGAGGGCTGAGGTGAAAACTTGAGCGATGTTGCCGTCTAAGAGCGGCCCTCTCACTTTTACAACCAGCCTCCCCATCGTGCTCCCAGCGGGAAATCCCTGTCATGCAGAGAGCACGAAGCTCCAATAAACCCTGCTGCCGGTGAAGGCTCCATCGTGGTGGGCGAGGCTAAAGTGCTTTCAAATGTGACAACAGTGTTATCGCTCAAAACGACTTCACGTGGAGGTCATCGCGAAGCTGACTGTCTCGGACTGTGTACATGTGACTTTTGTGCGGCATTGCAATCGTACTCTCACCCTACAAGCTATTCATTTTCATAGAAAAAAACAAAACAAAAAAACTCTAGAACTTGAAAAAGACCCATAAGTGCATGCACCTACCACACTGCACACTCAAGAAAATGAAATCCAGCGCGAGATAATTCCTTTTAATCATATATTCATAAATATTCATTGACAAATGAATATACCCAGTATATTACTCGGTAACCGAGACATCAAAGCGCCATTGACCAAGGTCAGTGTAATAGAGAGGTGTGTGTGAGAGGGGGGATAGGGAGAATTTACACTTGTAACATTTCTAAAGCTTCAGACAGGAAGTAGCATCCCTAATATAGTTTTACCCCAGTTCTGCCAGCCGACACTCTGCCTGCACGCCGTCCTCCAGATGTTACATCTAATAACATGAAGCGTCAACAAAATGTGTCAAGTGGCTCTTGTGAGGGATCTAAATCAAAACCAGAGTGACTGTAGTCGGCTTCGTTATCTATAAATATAACAAACTAAAATTCTCTATCTGTACGAATCCCATTCTTGGAGAAGTCTCTGGCGGTGGTACTACAGCACTTACTTTAGGAAACTGCTTGACTGGTATTAAAACTTTCTGGCCCAGTTTCATGTTCTTGTTGATGACGACGTCAATGAACTTCTCCTCTTCCTTCCCCTCATCTTTCTGAATTTTTTCGATCTCTAGAAAGAGGAAAGAAGAAAAGTAATGAGTCGGTGTTGACAAGCAGCACATACTGTACACAAGAGCGTAAAATGACTGTAGTGGCAACTAATGAACATCTTGTCCCATGTTGTAGTGTGTTGTGATGTATAAAGTACTTTCTCACCCACAGACAGCAGTTTTTCTCAACTGTCTGAAAAGCCTTGCATACATTCCTGTTTGAAATTCCTTAATTAATGATGTTATTGATTGTGAATGCCAGGCCCAGTTTTTCATATGTGCTGCCCATAAGTGCTGACATGGGCAAGCACAGCCCACCCAGTGGCTTCTTTGAATGTGGTTGACCAATCACAACAGAGTAGTCCAGCTGACCAATATGAGCAGACTGGGCTTTTCACATACGCGGGCCAAGAGCTCAGACAGAGTTTTTCAGGCAGAGGAGCTGCAGCAATGGGCAGTATGAGAAACAGAATAGGTTTTTTGAACATTAAAGCAAGAAAACTTGTTCTAGGACACCCCAAGAGTACAAATATACGACGTGGGCGCTGGACGGGAAATTGACAACTGCGTCGGTCTTAAACTAGCAAAGACACTTGCGTCGGGCTTTCCGCTGCGCTGTCGGGGGGTGCAAGATAGGAACCTTTGACTGTTGCTTGGACGAAAAAGAAAAAAAAAAGCATTTTAAAAACTGGACGAATACTGAAATATCTAGGAAAATAATCAACGGATTAATCCATAATGACAATAAGTATCAGTCAAGCTCTATACTTTACACAAACATGAAATTGCTGTAAATCTTTTCATCTCACTTTTGGGAAGAAAGTAATTAAGCAAATTTCCCAAAATGTTAAACTATTTCTAGAATCTGAAAAAATTCCAAAGGCCCCGTACAATTTTCCCCAGGCAAAGTCTTGATATACTATGATATATAAAACAAAGGATTGTATTTGATTAAATCAAATCAGTGTTTTCATTTTCTCCTAATTGACTCATTTGCCTGGGCAGTAGTCTGCAGATTTACTCAACCCATTAAGGCCTTGTTAACAAGGAATGCTAGATCCCTTCAGTGTCATTCATCTCACCTATTGGCTGAGTCTCGATCATCATAATGCGTTTTAATTTGAGCAGAGATACCAATTTAATTGTGAAGACAAAACGGCATGGGGAGGACACTGGAGCATGCACCCCCCCGGGCTACCGAAAATGTTGGCTGTCACGCTTCTTCTTATGGGAGAGGTAGACTTTGATGTATTTGGAGATGTAACCTTGAACGTTTAATCAGATGGATAACATCTGTGTTTCGGTGCCAGGGAAATGGGTTTGCGGCGAGGGCGGCTGAGAGGTGCGGGGAAGCAACGACAAAGACTCCAGGCTAAAAGCCCAGCAGGGGAAAGGGTGAGGCAGAGGGCGAACTCCATCACAGATTTATTTCTCCTGTTCAAAATAAAAAAAAAAAAAAGGGGAAATAAATACGATTAAAACGGAGAAGTCACAATGCTTTAGGTTTACACTTTATGTTTTAATAGAGATTTTTGAAGATGGGTTCAGAATCAGATGAGATGGTGATTAGATTCAGGCAAAATAAGCTGTTTCAATGACAAATTCAAACATGTTCACAGACACCACAGATATACCACATAACAATTTTTTTCAATTACCGCAGGTCAGAAACAAGCTGAGCACATCAGCACTGCAAACTAGAAACTACAAAGCCAATAGTGATTTCTCAACAAAGCTCTGCAGCAATACATTTGCAGAATGTAATTAAAACCTTTGATAGGAGTTTTAACGAGAAAAAATCGTATCAGTGAGATGGAGATATCTTTTAGTTTTGGTTTATCCCAAGGGGGGCAGAGAGTGCACACGTTCTGAGAAAAGACAACATTAATATTTAATGCATTGCCTAGCAACATGCCAAGATGGAGTTTCCTTCTTCCACCAGGCGTCCTCAAAACATTCAGGCTCTGATGAATTGGGAGATTGTGACTGAGATTGTGTTTCAACTGCAAATCATTCAATGATTTTATTTTATTTTTAAAAAAATTTTTAAAGCTTACAGCACGATATTTTTTTCCGACTCGCCGGCAAACAAAATGTAGCATTTCAAGTCCAAAGTTTGTTCAAACAGTGCACGACAATCAATTAGCAGGTGTAATAGGCAGCCGAACTGCAGCTTCAAATGAGCTCACCCTTCTGAACCTGCCAACACAGAATCAGCTGGTGTAAATTAACAAACCGCAGTGCTTCCAAAAGATCTGGTTTGTGTGACACGGTTTATGAGGGAGAAAATGTGGCGACGTGAACCGAGAACCACCTCTATCTCTGAGTCGTTACCAGGTGCTCAATAGAAAGAGATTTAAACATGCATCACTGACACAAGCACAAACGTGCCTGTTGTTTTCTTTTCTTTTCATTTTTTCCCCCACTTCCAGCTCTATGAGACTCCTCTCTTCTGGCTGCAAATGGATAGTGAATAGCGTGTTCTAATTTGGCCGTTGGCGAGGCACAATGCATACCTTCAATTCATTATTCATTAGTGCCTTGGAATCTTGGAACTCACCGAAAAATATCACCAGGAGTCTTTTTCTAGATTGTTGTGGATGCTGTCCATGTGAATACACACTCTCCATTCAAAACAATGCTGACTTGTGATATGTGAAGAATAAAAGAAATTCAGTAGGTTGATAACGCTCTTAAAGCCAATGTGCCGCCGCTGCTCTGAGACCCAGATTGATGAATTAATCAATATTGAATGAATTATTTAATTTTGAGAATTTCCTTTAAGATATGTTCTGTTTGCTCCAGGGATAGCCACTTGGCCTATATATTGCAGCATATGCATGTACATCTATTTCCCCTGATGAGGTTTGCTGCTGAAACACGTCGGTTATTAATATTGCTCGAGAGCAGCTGAATTATTTCCATACCTTTGCATCCTTGAGTTTTCAGACTCCAAAATGCTTTAATACAGTATATGTGAGGGACAATGTAGAGCGAGCCGGTCATTATTTTCAATGAGTACCCTGACAGGGTGACACAGGACCCTGAGGCAAACAGGAGGGGTCTCGAATCATCCTTGGAGGCCTATGATCAGAACTCCGTCCATGGCGATGGTACGCTATACAGAAATAACAGGCCGTGGAATGCGGTGATTGGCAGATCAGAATTGAGCATTAACAAAGTAGTAACAGAGCTGTGTAATCACTAAGATTAAAACATAAGTCTGGGTTATTAAAACGTGGATATTATTTTCCTGGTTTTGGTCATCATTTGGGAACAAGGTGACATCGCTAAAACAAAGTCCGACAATTAGACAGGTTGTACACTATATTAGAGTTGTACTGCTACATACAGTACAGTAGATTACTGAAACCACCAAATAGCGCCTGGAATTCCAGTAACAATCACCCATTGCACAGGAAAACTGTACACAAACGATGGATGTTCCATCAGAACTGGACAACGGACTCAAAGCAGGCTCTCAGTCACTTGACTGAAAATTGCTTGCAGAGCGCATACGCCAAAACAGTATTCTAGCTTCTTGGTTGTGCGGCCCACTGCACAGGTTCCCACTTGTCATCCAATTAAAAATAGCTTTTGTGGACTCCAAAAAAAGTTGATTGAGATGTTGCAATTATTGAATTTAAGGATCAGTGACACGGTTAAATAAATCAGGAGTGAAAACACCTCAAACTGTGAAATTTCCCTTAATACTTGTCCCGTTTTTTTACATTCAGAACATGAGACAAAATAAGAGTTTACTTGCAAAACATAATGTGCAAAATAATAATTTTTCTCGATTTCTCTGTTTTAGTGATCGTAATCACGTTTAAAATTCAATGAATTGCACGGGACTAAAACGAGAACAAGACCTTAATTTATAAGAATGTTATAATAGAAAGAGTAATAATTGTTTGCAGTTGGCGTTGTCCTCTCAAACATTTTTACGGGTGTCTCTTTTGTATTGGGGGTGTGTGGGGAAAATGCTTTTTTTGGACCACGAGGGATGTTTTCAGGTGCAGTACCGCGAGAGGCTATTGGGACAAACTGCCAGCAAGGCTGAGTGGTGGCACCATATGGAGCGCTCTTAATACAAGAAATGTACATTCACAGTTTTTTTACTTTTTGTAAAAAATATTTAGCTAAAAGTTTATTGTCATTGTTATTCTTATACTGTATTTTTTCTATACTGTATTTTTTTTTATACCTCTTTATTTAAAGAGTGTTTTGTATGCTGCTAAAATCTGCTGCTGGACATCTAATTTCTTTGCGGGAGTCATCCCAAAAGGATCAATAAAGAGAAGTCTAAGTCTAATAGGAATAAAGGGGTCAGTATGCTCCAGACGAGGTGCTTGTCAGATCGTCCCACCCATAGGCGCCGATGTATGTTTTCCTCTGTGGGTGCTCATGGGCGCATGCCCTTTAAATAAAAAAAAAGTAGTCAAAAAATGTTTGCATTCCAGAACCTTAGGAAATGGACAGCGGCCGACACACGAACACACACGCCTATTAATAATAAAGCCGTAAAGTAGGCTATCTTTCAACTCAGGACAACGCCACTTCTCACAAATACAGAGAGGACTGGAGATGAGAAGTTTAACTGACACGCATAGGCGCCGATTTATGTTTTCCTTCGTGGGTGCTCAGTATTTTCCGTGAGCTCCGGAGCACCCATGGTATCAGCGCCTATGGTCCCACCCAAAATGTCCCAAATGGGACTGACAATTATTCCCAGTTAAAGGTGAGAAAATATGCTGAATTTAAACTTTTCTCTCCATTTCTGTTTTTTTATTCTTCGCACACCTACTTTAATAACTTGTCATGTGTACAGCTGAGTGCAACACCATGACTGTCTTTGAGGAGAGACAGGTGAATAGCGTGTGCAGTTATCCCCATGTGTACGATTCATTGCATCTCACCCCGTTTTATAGCAGCTGGGTGGCCATTCTTAACAGTTCTAAACATTTTGCTCTATTTTGTCATTTTTGTAAACTTGTAACGGTGCGCTATCTTGTCCAGGTCTCGCTCAAGAGAAAGAAAACGTACACTTTGTACAAACTCTGTTGTTTTAAGCTTACCCCCAACCTTAAAGGCCAGTACAAAGAAGATAAGACCTACACTTTAATAAACCAGAATTATCCTTTACTACTTCAATTCAATTCAATTTTATTTATTGTATCAAATCATAACAAGAGTTATCTCGAGACACTTTACAGATAGAGTAGGTCTAGACCACACTCTATCATTTACAAAGACCCAACAATTCCAGTAATTCCCATAAGAGCAAGCATTAGCAGTGGATAATGCGACAGTGGCGAGGAAAAACTCCCTTTTAGGAAGAAACCTGGGACAGACCCAGGCTTTGGTAGGTGACGGTGCCGGTTGGGGATGTGATGAAGAGTGGCAATAATAGTCACAATAAAGATAATGGAACAGGGACTACAAATGGTAGTCGTAGTAGTTCATGTCATAACAGGGCACTGAAGGGCGTTACAGGATGTAGCGTGGCACAGCACAGCATGCGTGGACGTAGCAGGACCTGTTATATCAAACCATTTTGGAACCTCAGACAATGAAAAGGATAACAAACTACACTGTGTACATTTGCAGCCCCTCTAAGGTACATGACTCAAATTAAAAGAATGAAAAGAACTCAGCTGCTCAGGCAAGAGGCTGCTCCTAAGCACATAGATAAGAGAGTCAAACCCAACCGAAGAAAAGCTTCAATATTAAATATTTCCTTTATCCATTCCATTTGGGTCTCTGAGCAGCGGAGACATATTGACTTAAGGGAGCTTTTCTTGTTTGTTTTATTCAAAGGTCTCCCTTGCATTAGATAATACAACTTAACAACCTTTGCACACGTTAAAAATATATTTACAGTCTATAGAATGCGTCCGCCTGTGTGACGACACCAAACATTGGGACACCATCCCTGCTGTGTGCTTTTCTATTAGAAATGGATTCACTTAAAAGCAGCTCTGTGATTTCAGCCTCCCCATTTAAAATTCATAAGATGGGTAGATTTTGTGGCATTATGCATGACTTCAGCTGCATGCTGGAGAGTCGAGTTGGGGACCAAGGCAATTGGATCATTAAGTGTACCAATTAAATGAAGGGGTGCGATACATCATAAATACAGTATCTGCACACCGGGTGTATCCCTTGTTACCAGACTGACAGTACCAGAAAGTGAAGCTGCTATGGAGAATCCCTTCACCAATAAAATGTAACAATAACCTCTATCACAACAGTGAGTGCTGCTTCAAAATGTGAAAACTGATTCTGAGATTCTTCCATTACATTAAAGTCTTTGAGTCTCTTTAGAGTAAAAAAACAAACAAAAACAGCCGTTTAAATCCATTTGCTTTGCTTTAATTGTGTCATATTTAATAATGATCATGAACAATAAAAGAATGTCCTTAAGCTAAACCCTAGTTGAAGACAAACGGATGCTAAATGTGGCAACTAATGTGACTCCAAATTAGACAAACAATTGACACAACTAATATCTATACCAAATTCCTAGCCAGTTAACTTAGCTTAGCATGAAGACGGATCAAAACAGCCAGCGTTGCTCTCTTCCCAGTTAACCAATCACTTTTAAAGGCGTACTAATGAACATGTTGTATCTTGTTTGTTTCATCTGTGCAAAAACCAACATGTAAAAGTGGCACTTTGTGAGTTTAGCAGGCACTGTAACTATTCCTTACCAAGCAACAATTTATCAATCCACCAAGTGCTTCTGTGCTACAGTAGCTGTTTCCACCTGCATGCAGTCACTATGCTACGCTAAGCTAATGGTCCCCTTGCCCTAGCTCCATAAATATCGCACATACATGGCAGTGGTATCAATCTTCTCCACTAAATCTTGGTAAGACATCCAATGTGCGTATTTCCCAAAATGATTAACTATTCCTGTTCATGTTAATGAAACAGATTCAGAAAAAAAGGATCCATCCATTCACCCAATGTATACTGGAGTGTAATGTAAATGCGCTGGGTGAAAGCCAAAGAACACCAATCTGTTGACAGACAAAATTATTGGGAATAAATTGCTTTCCAATGCAATGTAGGGGAATGTTTCCTTGTTACTCCTTGAATGATCCTACAATTATATTTTAACAATTACCAATAATATAAAAATGTTAAGACCAAGTGTTGCTTCTAATTTAAATGAGAAAAAAAAAGCATTGGGTCAGCAGTACACTAATAAGGCAGTCTGGGTGCCCTTACTGGAGCTTCTTTGGCAAACAATATGTGTGAAGCAAAAGTTCACAGCCAACACATATAATGAGAAGTACATTCTCCCTGGTGTATGCACTGATTCAAACACTAATTATCCGAGACCTCACTGTGACGTTGGATGCACAAGGGTATTCTGACACCAGTTTGTGTCTCAAACTTTGAATAAACTCCACACAGACTTTTATAGATCTTATGACACCTTTTCATGATGTGGGCGAAAGCTGTAGATGAGACTATTGGCGCTTACCCACTGCTAGTACCAGCTCTGCTCTGCTCGGCTCGACCGCGGTGTCCCGTCCTCCATTTTCCATTGCAGATTTAGTACCGCCTCATGCATAGCAATGATGACGCAGTGATTAGTGACGACTCTCTCTGACCAAACCAGGTTTTCACGTCACCTTTTGGTATCGCCTCAGCTCGCTTGGAACCTCGACGGAGGTGTTACTAAATAAAGTACCTGTTAGCTAGTACCAGGGACTTTTTTTCATAATGGAAAACCAAAAAAGGCGAGCAGAGTCGAGGCGAGTCGAGCAGGTACCATGCAATGAATGACGGTTTTCTTTCACAGAGCGAGTGGAGCCACATAACGCCATATCTTGGTTCAATTCAGCCGAACAGACTTAATGGTACATAAAAAAGTGTTTCATGCCACATTTTGTTTTATGTTAGTGGCTCAAACTACAGGTATTTATCTAACTGTGGTATTTATCTCCATGTGGTGCTCCATGGCAATGTACATCTCTCGCAGAAACCTTTTAGCTGCAGCAAATACTGACTGTCAAGTGTTCCATCCGCCTTAATGCACTATTCATAGACATTCCTTTGGCCTATAACAATAGGAGACACATTTGACATTTCAATTAAACAACTTGGTATGGTGTATTCTATTGTGTTTGATGTCGACTGTTAGGTGTTGAGTTACATTTGTTATCTCGAGGCGATTCTGCTCGCATTCCTAATCATGAAACATCAACAACTAACTGACAATTTTTCTATATTCATATTCAAATATTCAATTGTATTTTATGAATGTTATTATTTGCACCGTTCTTCATTTCAGCAGAGCACAGACAGGATGCACATGCATAGAACAGCTTAGCTCACGTGCGTTTTCCTGCGTAAATAATTAAATTGAAAATTGGAAGACAGTGAGTTTCTCTTCTGCTCCAACAAGCGTCTGAGGCAATACAAATGTATCTGCTCTCAATAGCACAACGGTTGTTTAGCGGCAGCTTTCCGCCACTTCATCAATGCAACTGATGCTGTATGCGACTGTATGCGGCTGTCTGCGGCCGACAGACTCATTATTTTGTTGTTTTGCAATTACGGGTCAAATAAATGAAATGCTCAAACATGAATACTGCATCATTATTTTCATTTTCCATTCCACCAGAACATACCTATATAAACACAATTAAAGGACATCGAGGTCTCGGAAAGTTGAAATATTCAAACTAAAATGTCAGACAATTCTGGATGGAAGCTTGTTCACAAAAATAGTAATAATAAAAATTATTTAAAGGCCGGTTTTCTCAATCAGCTTCCTATAATGAGCAATATGATCTTACACATACACATTTTTTGGAGTATTTTGCGAGAGCTTTGTTTGTGTTTCTGTTTTTGTCCTTGCTTTTCTTACTGGTTTGACGTGGGCAGGGATCAGATGGAAAAAGGTGAGGTCATGTATTTCCATGCACCAATCAGAGATTAGCAATATTCAAATCAATGTCTTTAACTTCACCATTGGTTGTTGCTTATTTAATCATGAATATTAAAGCGATACCCAGATTTTGCTAATTGGTAGTTATGGAATAATGCTAAATTCTAAAACATAAAGTAACATTAGCACACGTAGAAAAGAGTAATAAAGTCAGTGAACTGACTCAGTAATGAACTACGAAGCAATATCATGTTAAAGTTTCTAACATTGGCAAACACTGGCCGCAATAAGCTACAGGTCATACCAGACCAAGTATCTAAGGCTGCAGCAGCAAAACCCCTGGGATTATTGAACTGAGCAAGAATTTACGTTTTATTTCTTATTAATTAAACTTTTAATTTGTAAGAGGAAGAATGTCTAATTTCTTCTGTGTTTGGTGTTTTCAGCCCCCAAAGTCGTCTTCCAGGCAGCGCACTAGGATTAGGCAATGGTTAGGGTTAAGGTTAGGGTTAGGTGCCTTGAAGCCGACGGTCGCAGCGCTGCCTTGAAGTCGACGATGGGGGCATAAAACACCATCGAGCTATTTCTTCTTTTTAAAGTTACATAAACAAACTTAAGAATTAAAACCACATTTTCAAGGGCTTTCAATTAATCTCAAATACACTGCAGATTCATGTTACTTTATCGTCCTTTAGCTAAATTACAAAAATGAATCTGTATTTTAGCACTGCAGCATTTTCTGTGCATATGCCCAAATGTATCTTTACCGTTGTCTAGAAGACAATAGCAGCATTCTTACTCTTTCTAGGTATAAAACAGGGCAACTAAGTCTTCATCCATGTATAAATACTAATCCAGACTGTCTTGACATATGAGAAAAAAATGGGTCAGTTCCAGTCGCAATAAATTAAGATAAAACTACAGTGTTTTGGACATTTCTCATGTTGTTGCTTCATCCCATAAAGACTGCACTGACAGACGGCGAGGGTTTCAGGCAGTATGGTCAGTGCCAGAAACAGTTTGCCCAACACACATTTCATGTGTGCTACCCTTGTGACCACACACATTTAGTGTGAATAATAGTGTCAAGGCTGTGACCCTTGAAAGAGAAACGCTAAGGCTAAAAAAAATTACAAAGAAACGCCTCGACTCGCTCCTGTCCTGAAATCTCAATTTCACTCTGGCTCCTCCATTGCCTTGACAAGGTCAGGCTGGCAGCAGGAATTCGTCTCGCCCCCTAATCTGGAGATTACATTCTCGACGGCCGGGCAAGGCCCTCCCTTCTTCCCCTTCCCTTTCTGCCTCTCTCCCTGCAACCCTGCCAGCCTGGCTCTCTACTGCGAGGTAACGAGCCAAGACCCGCTTACAGTGTAGAGATAATGTCCACGGATTAAGACAGAGAACCCCTCAAGTGGTGCCTCTTTCATTTCAGTATCCGGCCTGTGAAGCATCATAAATACATCCAGCCAGTTCTGTGGATCTCTGTGGAAGTCAAACTCTGTCCTCTTACGGAAGCTTATGGCAGCAGATGATCTTAAGCCGCCAAACTCGGTGGTAATGGCAAGAGCATTAGACAAATACAAAAGAACATTTTCATGGCAGAAATCATGGGATCTTTAGGAAATCACAAATTTAAAACAGTTGTGTAACAACATTAAAAGTTCCCAGATGATTCCTTTGGGTGGCTGGGTTGTTCAAAGTGCACCAGCTTGTTTTTGAGGCCTTGAAGAGTTCAGCTCTTCTTAAAGATGCCAGAAGTGCTACAGGCTTCTAGCTGGTGTGACAGCATTCTGTATACTTTAGGCCTGTGTTGTTTGCTTATCATTAGGATAGTTGCAGGGTGCATTTATCTTGGCACCTGTTCATTTAAAGACATGCTCGCAAGGGGATTATCAAAGTGTTCTCAACCTGCCAGAGGATTTTGCTTTACAAATTTGCCCTCATCCATGAAATCACGAGCAGGAGCATTAGACAGCAAAGCGTAATAGATGGAGGTTTTACTGGATAAGGCATCGACAGTAAGTGTCTTGCAAGTATCCAGAGTTGTACTCGATGTCTGTGGGTTTATTTGAGGTCACATGGTTTAAAATTGAATTGGTAGGGATTTTCAAAAACTAGGTAAAGGACGAGAGAAAGACAAAATTTAGAGATGCACCGATAGACCGGCCGGTGACCGGAATTGGCCAGTTTTCACGTGCTCGGCTATGACCGGCGACCGGCAGGTCAGTCTGACATTTGCCGATTTCATGCCGGTCAACGCTACAATTAACTGACAACATAAGTTATATGAGTTACAGTTCTCAAGGACGCACGCACACACGGACACAGCACAGTCTCTATTTCCTTGTAGGGAACCTCGTGAATTAACCTGCAACATGTCAGCTGTTTGGAAATTCTTCAGCGTGTGTGCAGAAGATAACAAGTTTGCAATATGCAACGCCTGCAAGGAAAAAGTAGGGCATGGAGGGACGACACCAAAAACCAAAATCACATTTTTTTAGTTGGATATTGGATGTGAAAAGAAGGAAATGGTTCTAACATTGACCTTTAGATGTGTGTGAATATCCCACACCAGGAGTAATTTATATAGTTCTATATATTTATAGTGATCCATTATTTGTTCAAAAAAATGTCTATGTTCTGTGCAAAATGTTCTATTAAAGAAAAGATAGAAAATAAATATTTGTGTGTGCTGTAAAGTGGTTAGAAAAAATGAAATCGGAATCGGCTAAAATCGTCTGGCCTAACTCAAAGAAAATCGGAATCGGCCTAGAAAATTGTAATCGGTGCATCTCTAAAAAAAATTCAGCAAACCAACAATACGCTGCATTCAATAAAAAATAATTTGCTGTCCTTAAAAAGGTTTCCTCATAATATGTTTCCAGGATTTCCCTGCCTGCATGAGAGAAGTCAGTGCATTCTCTCACCATACTGGTCTTTTAAAGGCATTAGCATTAATATTCCCACTGAGTAGTCCACAGGACCAGATGCAGTGAGGTTCAGATGAAACCAACAGACATAAAAGGACGTGTTTGTGTGGGCATCACTTTTTAGCCATAACCCGACTAAACACTAAGACCCACCTCATGCTCCTCAGCTGATAAAGATTTCAATGCAAATATTTGCAAATATTGGACACAAACTCAGTGATTCATCAGTTACCATATCATGAATCAACTCTTCAATTCATCTTTAATAAAGTAGACTTTTTGGCACATGGGGACACTTTTGCTGAGCTGTTAAGAAACAATAAAATGTCCATTACTGCATATTTACCAGAGAAAAACAAATTCTACTGATCATAATAAAACAACTTTGAACATGTAATTGAGCAGTCTCAGTAACCTTGATCACGACGGAAGTGCTAAGTGCATTAATGGATATTATGATGAGACACATTGTGTAACTTGCTGACTATGCTACATACAGTGGATGTTAGTTCCTAGGTAAATGTATAGAACATGTATAGAACCCCGCAGCATTTAAAAAGCTTGATATACATTCTTTTAAACTCGTATTTGTGGGTGCATCATTACTGGGGCCGACCATGGCAAACACTCTACTAGGGCTGCAGCTATCGATTATTTTAGTAATGGAGTATTCTACCGATTATTCCATCGATTAATCGAGTGATCGGATAAGAAATACTTTTGTTTTATTGAAGAGCAATAATAAACAATAGTTTGGTTTAATTTTCGGAAAAAGGCAACATTGTTATTGCCTATATTGTTTACAATATCATCTCCCAAAAAACTAAACATATGAAGTGCATTTAAGTGCCAAATTACATTGTTTTTAAAGAAAACCTTTTCTGAAATGCAATACCAACCTCAAACTAAGGCATACATTAAACATACATAAACATACATTAAACATACATAAACATGACCTTAAGTTGTGCAACTTAACTTTCAGAACTACACGTTTCAACCTGAGACTGATCTGTATATAGGCCTATATGTAAATGTTATACTCAACTTATTTTCATTTATATATTTGATGACAATGTCACGCAGCTCTGTTACACTTCTACGCTAGTAGATCGTTGATCAGCTGTTTCTCCGTGAAGAGAGAGAGTGAGAGAGAGTGTTGCGCAACAATCAGCTGTTTCTCCGACGGGATGGTCAACAAGTCGGCTCTTTAGATCAAATCGTGGTCACTGCTGCGTATTTTCTTGTCTTTGATTTTGGTAGTTGGTGTGTTTGGTGTCGTTTCATCGTCCATACGACTCCGTGATTTACTTTTGTCGGGTCCGCTTCGTGGGATGGATGACTAAGTTAGACTCAATGTTTTCCTTTGAGATTTTTTTTCGTTTTAACTACGTTTGAACTGATTCCAAACTTTGGACACTTTCTGTCATTTTCTCCAGCCTGTCTCTTCTCTCAGCCCCGCACTATTTAGTGATGTCTTTGCTGCTGTTGCGAATAACCTTTGCCTAAATTTCCAGAAAATCGCCAAAGGAAAAACGTGACTTAACGTGTGTTTGCATCCACTGGTGTTATACAGATACGTATGAGGTATTGGTGATGCTCATTCTCCACTCGTGTGTCAATAAACATTTGCAGAAAAAGAGGGTGGAACGAAAGGACCTGATTAAAAGAGCGCCAGTCAAACCTTAAACGAATGACAAGGATGTGGAAAACATGCTGGGAATATGGCATTTCTCTTCTGTAACACGTCAGTGGAGGTTTAAGCCATGCACAATATGATTTATCGATAGGATTTATTTGCTAAGTCCATTTACCTTGCCTTGTTTAATTTTTTTAATTGTTATTCTACCTCTGCCAAAATGAAAATGTCCATATAAAAAGGTGGAAACACACTTTGGGATTTGTTTTAATTGGAAATAAATCAAATTAGGAATATAGTCTGGTGTTGGCCCGGGATGATTCTGCTCTGAACTGCCGCCTATTGGGGACAGGTACACAGAAGGTATGCAGGCAAGTATGTGGTCAACTATGCTTATGTTGTAGCGGCGGGTCTGCACAGCAAATATTTATGCTGGAGAAAAGCAAGTATATCACAAGCGTGATGCAGAGAGGCCCACGGTACATATAATCGTAGGTGAAACTCTGTGGGAAAATAAGGCTGACAAAGGAAGAATGCACTAACAATAAGTGAATAACTTACACGTTATGTGTCCGTGGTCAAGGAAAAGCCAGAAGTGGACTGCATGAATAGTTGAGATCTGATACTTAATAAAAGGCTTGCATGATCTCGATACACTGGACTAACACTAGAAGACACCCATTGACTGTTCTCTGCTCAGATTACAGCTTAGATGAATCACCGTCTTTGTTTAGCAATCCACAGTACCGGTGCAGTCTGTGATGCTTTCTCTTCATTAGGCTGACTCCAGACCAGTGTGCACAACAAAAATACCAAGCCCCAGTGGATGTATGTCCTGAATGAATAGGGAGGAAAGAAAAGGATGGAAAGATACATCATTTGAAACACGTATTAGGCCTAATTAGCAATAAATCATCTGTCTGGTCACACCCAAACCTTAAACATGGACATCAGCATAACAAGACCACGGCAAGGCCACTTTATCCCAAAATTAACATAAGCTGATGTTTATCGGTTCGACATCCCTTTGCCTAATGAAGTTTCCCATAAAATTGTCATTAGGCTGTGAAGGCGGGGGGAGGGTTTGGAGCTGGGGGGGGGGGGGGGATTTGAGGATGGAAATTAAAACTGCAGCTTAATGTACTTCATTATCTGAGACTCATCTCAGGCTGCATTATCAAAATACACTGTTTCATCATAACTGGTAATGACCAGACCACCTTCATTTTGTATTTCAATTACTCATCGCGTATCAATTAAATTAAATAAAGTGCGTAAGTGCCTCTTAAAAGCATTGGGCGCTGGTTTTGGATGTACACACACTGCACCTCAGATTCTGGGAAATAGAGAAATTCATTTCCACGCTAAGCCAGCGAGCATTAGAGAAGCATTAAAGGGTGTTTATATTATGACACACATACTATTTTCCAACACTGTGTTGAGCAAACGCGCCGCCTCTCAGCATCGCTTGTCATCTGAAGCTCAGTCAACCTCCTTTTCCTAACTGAGCCAAATCAATCAGATTGCAGTTTGTCATCTTTCCATGGGAGTGAGCATCAAACAATTCAAGTACAACAAGATCAATATTGCAAATGAAATAAAGCACTTGATGTTCTCCAGCGGAGATACACTCATTTCTACACAGAGACAGTGATGGTGGTTGGCATCCACAGGGAGGTGCCTGGCAAAGACTCTCTGGATCAGCTCTACAAATACATCCTCTGTTATTTTATTACCAGAGACTATCTGACAGTTTTGTATTTGGCATTAATAGGCGATGCGGCTGAGAACATCACACAGTAGATGTGTGTACCTATCCAATTTTCCCTGTTACAGGTCGCTCATTGTATTTCCTAACAAAAACATGAATTATGGATCTATATTAGCTCAAAGAGGCACGTGTGATTCATAGCAGATGAACTCACATCATTGTTCACTGTTTAATTAAAAAAGAGGTTGCAAACATTTCTGCTAAATATCAGTGGGCAGAGCCAAACATCCAGTGTTTTTCAGGCTGAGAAATGTAAAGGAATTGTAAAGTGAAGAGGCACTCAAACGATTAAAGGCATGAAGTTCAACTTACTCGTCACTTGGGGAACCACTCAGTCTGTGAAAACAGTTGTAAAATGTCAATGTGGCTCGTTATTCTGAGCAAAAAAACATCATTTTAGTGAGCTGAGGTTGTTGACCTACTCAAATGAACAATGTGGGCATTACCAGGTAGAGAAAGTCTAATTTCTACTATTTAAGACTATTGGGTTGCATTATAGTAAGTGCAGGATCTACTAACTGAAGCCCTTTGAAAGCAAACGTGGTAGCACTGCTGCTATTATTTGATAAAATGTAATTTAACCAGTAAGTATGTTAATTGCTACTATCAAATGAAATCATTTTTTATATTATTTATTTTTGCCTCTCATTCACACATCAATTCCAGCGTGCTACCATGCATGATGGCTTAACCATTGGGAGTATGGGGTTCAGTGTCTTGCCCAAAGGACGCATTGACACGTGGACAACAGGAACTGGGGATTAGGGTTGGGTACCGAAACCTTGTGCCAAAATGACAACGCAGATTGCGGTGCCACTTAAATGTTTGTGCTGCACTCGGCAGCAGGTAACGTTAGCTAGTAGCTGGCTTAAACACAGTTAAAATGCTGACAGCTATACGGTCTAACATGTGGCTGTATTTCACTGGAAAGAATCCCAACACCGCGACCTACAACAGTCTGCAGCTAAAGACACAGAGGAGCCTAGCTGCACTTTGAGACACCATGGCCACAGCCCTTGTCGGAGTTGTAGGAGAAAACAAACAACAGCGAACCCTACTGAGGAGTAGTTGATCCATTCAATCAATGGATGGCCACTCTACCTCCTGAGCCACAGCCGCCTGTATACCGGTTTGTGTATTAATATTTATAATTCTCAAAGGTTATTTAGATTCGACAAAGGAGCATTAATCCATAAAAAAGGTAAACTCCATAGGGCAAATGGTAAAATATTGCTACATCACTTCCTGCTCTTGAGGTGTTAAAGTCATTGCCTTCACTGTAGCAGCAGAAATAGCTTCTGTCTGTTAGCTTTAGCTGGTGTGCACACACACTCTAAGATGCACTGGATTTTTCACATATGCAGAACAACATGCTGGCTCCAACTGGCATGGCATTGTGCCAAATATGTTAAGTTGTATGCTCAATCAGAAAACCAAAAGTAGTTTGAATTCATTTTCATCTGCTGGAAAATCAATTGTGATTTAATATTTTAGGTATCCAATAGCTAACAGTCAGTAATTACTTGCTGTTAAGATATAAAAAGTTCAATGAGGCAGAGGTTATGCTTTGGAGAAGTGGTTGAAGAGAGCTGTATCAGAAGATCCTGTTACAGTGTAAGTGTAGTATAACATGCTGTTACTGTATATCATAGCCTCTCTCTCTCTCCCTCTCTCTCTCTCTCTCTCTCTCTCTCTCTCTCTCTCTCTCTCAAAACAACAATGACGTTAGAAATTGTGGCTCAAACACAAGATGAGAACGAACAGTGTTACTATTTCGATGAGACTAAGTCCACAGCCACCCCAGTGGCTTTGTGAGATTGTAATTAGACACAGTGTTGCTTTGAGCAAAATGTTAGTGTGAGATTGGAAAAATGCTCACACAGACTCTGCTAACTGCTAACATGCTGATATTTCAGTGTGGACCAAAGTGGTGAACCAACCAACCAACCAACCAACCGACCGACCAACAGACAGTGCCATCCCTAGAGCTAGACTGCTAGTATTGCTAAATACCTGAGTAGAATCATCAATGAATAGTAATTATCCAACAACTCCTTGAAATGAAGGCTTTTATTATAATAATTTCATCATTCAGAACATTTTCTACTGTAAAAACTAGGAATAATTACACTGGAAAGAAGCCAAGTCAGATCATACGTCCACTATAGTCAAGATGTAGTAAAAATGGATGTGCAGTGGCAAAAAATTAAACTTTGTATCAAATCCACAGGATTAGTCTTGGCTCGTTAATTTATTCTCACTTCTTGAAAAATAAGTTTGAGAATAGACGTCACCTCAGCTGGTTGCAAACTTTCCTGTACAGCCAAGTCTTTAATTTAATCCAAACATTTCCCCCAAGCTTCTCTCCGACAGGAATCCACATTGAAAATGTTTGACTTGTTGATCTACTTTTCAATTGTTTTCTCTTATGTTACATTATGTTACATTAAGGGTAAAAAAAATGTTTTTGCTCCGCAGCTAGTGCTGACCCACAAACTATCTAGAACAGGGCACCTAGCTCAAAAACATAGAAACAGCAGATCGCAAAATTGCAGAGACAATTAGATGAATACAATGCACATTAACAGCAAAGAACTCTAATAATATATATAACTTCAAACAAACTAAAAATAATTGTTAGTTAACTTTGGCTCCTACAGGACACATGAAAAAATGTTTTAATAATATGTGAATGAATCTGAAGTGACTTCACTCACCTCAATTCTTTACTTTCAATTAAAAATGCCTTAAAACCGTGCACGTTTTAGAAGAGCATCTAATGCCATACTGCATGCTCATTGTCATGCTAAGAAATTGCAGATCCCTTTATTATTCAGAGCGTTTCAAATGAATATGTCAGAAATTGCTGACACTTAGTCCCAATGACACTAGCTATGATTCACTTCACTGTGCCTGTGCACATCCTCAGTGCACCTTGTAACATTATCACAAGAGTCCCGTTATACTGGAGACAAGAACATCCTTTATGAAATGGCTTGTGAAGAGTTCATAATTGCTCCAAACAACATAGTACTTAGCTTATGTACATCACTATGACCTACTCATGTGCAGAAAATAAAGTAAAATGTAAGAAAAGTAAAACAAGACATCCAAAAGAAGTGCTTGATTAAGCAGGAGACAGAGATTTTGATACATAGCCAGATGCCTCTCAAAAGATTCCAGTTGTACTGCTCAGGGAGCGGACCATGACGAGTTTTACAGTTATGAGGGAGGTCTTAATGAATCTCAGAGGGCTCTGAAGAGGGAAGAGTGACTTCATACCGCCTTAACAGAGTTGCTTAGGCGTGCTGCACGGATGATATGCGTCCTATGAGGGGAGAAATCCCTTCTATCCCTCCGTAGCTCGGATTTTATTTCTTTTCCTTCCTACTACACTTCGCACTTACATGACCCTTCTATGGTCACATGAATATTTCAAAGCCACTAAGGCTCGCTTTTGATTGTTTGGAAAAAAAACATTGTGATCTGGGAAAAAGGGATGGGCAATGTAATGATGTTATATTGATTATGTGATATGAGACTAAATATCGTATTATATTTTGGATATCGTAATATAATTTAGCTTAAGTGGTCTTTTCCTGATTTTGCATTAAAGTAAAGCGATGTAATTTTCAGAACTTACACAACTGTTCTAGCTGTTCTGTTTTGCCTTTACCCACTAGTCATTATCTCCACATTATAGATGATTATTTATCGAAAAAAATCTTTGTGTAGATATCTTGTCAAAGCACCAACTGTCAAGCCTACAATGTCGTCGCAATATTGATATCGAGGGATTTGGTCAAGGTTATTGTGATATCTGATTTTCTCTATATCGCCCAGCCCTACTGGAAAACCGAAGCTTATTCTACTGTTGCACTTGAAGTTAGACAGGATGAAGGCATTGGCTGGAAATGTAAAATGTCATAACTGGTATGGGGAAGATGTCAAGATACGCAACGGGGCAACTCTCAGGCTTACAATTTATAGATGCTCACTGAAAGAAAAATATTTTGACCATGAACTCGACTCCAACCAACACCAACAGCTCTATTTTGTGTCTGTTGAATAGATTCCATTTCTTTTTTTTCCTGTTGCCCTGTGACAGGTTGTCCCTACTGAGACTGCAACAAGACTCTGAGCAGAGAAACAGGAAAAAGAGATCATTCAACTTTTTGATGCATAGGTTGCTATAAATTGATAGATAAGTATTTGTTTATTTGTGCTTAACTTAATTATTCAAGCTTGACACATACAAAAAGGAAAGCAAAATGGATTTTTTTTCTGTTCGAAATGACCCGCAGTGTCATTCTCATATGAATCATCCGATTCATGGGCAATGTATATGCAGAATGTCTCTAATGAGTTCAGGAACTAATTAAATAGTTATGTGATACTTTCCACATTTCTTTTGCCGAACTTCCATTACATGACTGTCAAGAGTTTAATTACAAAAAGGAGATTAAAATGATTTTACACTGATCAAATATTAACACAGCTCGTGCGATCATTTCTCTCGGCGCTCATATTTCATCATAATAAGTTGAGTTGTATGGGAGATTTTTTTTCTCGCCGTGTCATTTGTCCGAGGAGACTTGACCTCAATGAAAAAAAACTGCTGCAAATGACTCCAGATGAAGCTTTTGTCTTGAGTTTTAAATCGTGTGAGTACAGTAACTTGTGTGTATGATCGCCTCTCAACCCTTAGCCATTGACATTTTTTATCCGTTACAGGATGGAGAACATTAGATTCCTCCTCACAAGCCTCAGACACAGTTGGACAACAGTGAAAAGTACTTCAGCGCCTACTCAGTGTCCCATGGCGGCATATAGAGTTACAGTAAGTGATATCCTTGAATGGACAAGAAATTGATACACACTGCTCTCTTATTTCCAGGCACACACACTGAAATCATTGTTCACTTTTACTTTTCTGTGCAGCTTTCACTTTGAAACTGAGGCTGTTAAGAATGGCACACGAGTGCTAAATTTGGCAGAAAGAGCCGGGGTGGTGGGCTATCACCGGGACAGGAAACCAAAGAGATTACATCCAAGGTGGGGGAACATGGGTTTAATTTGTGGTAGCCAATTAGGAAGCATTTGTTCATGAATCCTTAACTCCAGAGTGGAATTACATTCACTGATATGTTCAGTAGCTTAATTAATTTTACTTTAGTTTGTTTTCCTTGTAAATATGGAGAATTGCCTTTATGTTGTCCTTTGGCTTTTCATCAAACCAGAGAGACTTCAAGTATTATTATGATATGACTACAGCATTATAATTTTTTACAGTATGTTAGCGTGGTTGTTGCGCAGCTACCTAGTTAGGTAGCACACAAACAAAAGTTTAAAAATAAAAATATTACGGTGCAAATCTTCCATCATAATAGCAATCCGCCAAGGTCCAAACACGCCTGTCTTTTAAAGGGAATGGGAGATGACACTCTGATTGGTTTATTGCATGTTACGCCCAAAACACACCTATGAATTAATGAAGACACTAAGTACAACCCTTTTCAACCATGCGCCCGGCGCACGGACCCTTTTTTCCACCGTCAAACTAGCAAAAGTGGATTTGGACACGCCCTAAACGCACCTGCGCCAGGCGCTTCACGCCGTGCGCTTACATCCTTAAAATAGGGCCCCATGTATTGAGCTTACATATTTTTTAGAATTCTATGGGAAGGATCACATGAACAATGTTTTTTTTGTTTTTTAAATAAGTCACCACTTTCTACTTTTAGTAGAAAAAAATGTAACTGTTACTCACAGTAGACAAATCATTTGACATTTTCGTAAAAAAGCAGAGAGATAGGGTACGATAACCCTGCTTTGTTTAATGGTTAAAAAGAATGTAATAATTAACATGTTATATGCTGCTGGTTGCCTTGCAACCCACGGTGATGTGAGAACTCCACTATTAAACCACAAATTGTCAGTATTTGTAAGAATCAGACAAACAACTAGAACGTGTTAATTGGTGTGATTATGAGGCGCTGGAAGAAACAGAGGGAAAGAAAGCTAGCTGGTCCCCTGTTTCCAGTCGTTAATGCTAAGCTAAGATAATCCTCAGCTGGCTTTAGCTTCATATTTAGCGAAAAAAGACACAAGAGTGCTATTAATATTCTTATCCAACTCTCAGCGAGAAAGAAAAAAAAAAACGGAGTATTTCTTTAAAAGTTAAGGCTGGCAATATTTTAAACCAATCCCAAACATTGTCCTGGTTCCATAAAATGTAAATTAATCAACCACTGAAATATGTCCCCAGCAAATGCAATAATTATTAGGAATGTTTAATGTTTGCTAAAAAGTACAGTGCCCAGCTGTTTTCAAGGAACGTCTAAACATTAAACTACATGTTTTGGTTTTACATCTTCAGCAGAAACAAATGGGCTAAGGGCTGAGTGCAAGGATACTGCAAGCCAGCATGTGGTAATGCATTACTTACATTGAAATATTTGTGTGGTTTCTCTGTTTCCTGTTGTTAAGGGGCAGCTCGGCTGCAGACGATCAGGTGTATCAAATATAGGGAAGATTTTAGTGTACAGTGTTGCTACAGTCTAGAGAGGCAGAGAACGACAGAAAGAGAGATGTTGATGGAGTGGCGGGGGGAGCGCGAGGTGGAGGGGTGGTTAGCAGTAGGCAGCTGGGGCTGGCTGTGCTGAACGGGCAGCAGCCAGGCTGATGGATTACACCGGCTCTCTCCTGGGTAAACGGACACCGCCACCCCTCCCCTTTTAACAATGTCTCAGCCTGTATCGTCATTGAAATGTCTCCAAAGATGGAGGTGAACACGCAGCTGAGCCACTTAATCTGAGAGGCTACGTTTCTACCGCAAGCAGTGGATTTCGAGAGACCCCTGCGGAAGATCTCTTCTAAACAAATCTGATATAACTTTCGCAGAAACGACTTGTCTACCAGTACCAATATCATCGGCGAGCCAAGAGCAATGCTGAAAAACAAGACAATCCAGCCACTCATCGATTCAGTCAAGACTAATTGCCGGGAAAGAAGCCCGTATTGTTTTCATACATATTTCCTATCTTATTGTCATTTGCAGTGCAGCTAGGAGCGGAGTGACTCCTCTGCCGTGGCTTGGCGTGTGGTTTTACAGGTTATGACATCAGGGATCATCATTGCCTCTCCTAGTAGAAACAAGGCCTTTTAGGGCCCGCTGATAGCAACACGAGCCGCTTCAATCAGGTCCGTGCTAAAAGGTCACGCTGCTTAAGAGTGTACTCGGACTAAATAAATAATGAGAAATGGGAATGTTCGAGAGAGCACAGCAGCGCAAATTAACCCCCCCTCCCTAAACACACACATGCACTTTCACATTTTCTTCTCATAGTGTCTATGTCGAGGGGCTGTCCTCATGTTTCACAGCTACAAACGGAGTCCTCAGTAAAGCCCTTGAAATTTTCTCAACTACTTCATCAGGCTTTTGGAGCAAGGAAATCCCACTGCCCGCCGTCTGAAAGCTTTTGCTGTGCTGGATGACAGAGTAACAAATTAGCGGTAACAGTGACTGATTCACAGGAACTGTAATCCCTTTTAAACGCTTACATTTGTTTAAGAAATATCTGAAACCACGTTTAAAATATAAAACAATTAGTTCATTCCTTCGATTCCCTAAAAGTGTTTCTCGAAGCAAAAAAAAGCAGCCAAATTATAGATACAACTATTATGGCTGTAAATAATTGGAACAATAATTGGTACTTGTAATCATTTTCATGAACAATATTTGAATGTCTACTCAAGTCAACTCGCTCTTTTTTTTTTGTTTTCTGTAAGCGAAAGTTGTGGACAGTACATGGTATCAGGTATTACTTTTTTAGTACCACCTAAAAAAGTACCTACCGATACTAGAAGGTGGAGTTGAAAACACTGCAGACCACTGATCAGTATCCTGCACATTTTTAAAAAGACAAGCTGCCGCAATTATTTGTATTCACTAGCCTCAGGTTTTAAAAAAAAAGGCAGCCCACAAATCCATGCCATACACTTACACGTACACTACGCAGATGAATGGAATCAGCGAGTGTCGCGCTGCAGATGATGTCACAGCAGTGTCACACCGAGTCGCTATGGCGATCAGCTGAGAATCCCGCCTACACTGAGGGGGTACTTATCCACAGTGGAAAACAAAGTCTCTTTAGCTGCTAAATGCTCCACTGTGTTCATCAGCTAGTCTCTAAGTGACTGCTGTTTGGTGCTGAGCAGCTAGTGTACCGTGGGGTATCACTTAAACACAGCAGCCCTCTGCGGCCGAAAACGACGCTCTGAGAGCAGGGAGATTGAATCAGATGAGTAAAAATGCGAGTAAAAAAAGCGAAAACAATGAGCTGAAACTCAATATAGAGCTGAGGAGAGCTGCAGGTTCTGTCGATAATTCTCTGAAGGTTCTTCACCAAGAGCAACTCCTTTCACATTGTTTTCACATTGTAATGTTACATTATTTTCTTTTTTTTTTGAGTCAACTACATCAATCAGCTAATACTGTTAGCGATATGTCCTGTTATAGAAAAGATCACTTGCTTCGTGTCACGGTGTTCTTCGTCTTACGTCTCTGCCTACAACATCCCAAACCTCATCATCCATTTTCACTTGCACCACTCGCCATCACCATATTGTTGGAGGCAAAGCATTTTGACAAGCATTTCGAAGCAAAACGAGTCTCTTACTGTGTTGGAATGACCCAGTGGATGCCGTTATTGATTCATTAATCTGCAGTCCTTGTCCTTTTATTGAAAATAACCCTGACTAGCTTGACAGCACGGTCTCCAGTTGGTCACCATATCTGATCAAACTTTTGTACGTGGCCAAGCTTTTAAAAGTGCGGGGGGGGGGGGGGGGGGGGGACATGAACAGAGGCTCCCTATATTCTGCTCCTATTCTCTGTGATTAAATCAATTGTGAGTGCTTAAAGCCTCACTTCAGAGCCCATGGCTGTAGGAGCGATAGTGTCGGCCTGCTGAATCCGTGTTCGCTGAGTCACCCCGGCTTGCACTGCCAAGCACTTACTAGATCCCCGGGAAGCACATCAAACCTGGGGTTTTATGAAAGGGGATACAGCAGAGAACCACGATGGGGATCCGGCTTGGTGACAAGATGAAGGGGAAGAAAATGAGAAAAAGTGATCAAAAGAATAAGCGCCTTTGTGCGGCTCATTGTGCTTGGCCAAAGCCCGAAGCGGAGAGAGCGCTTGTCCTGCAGCCACTTATACCTCTATGGTCTGGTAGCCTGAGGTCACAAGTTGCTCGCGGGCTAGAAGTTGCAAGGAAGTCTGCAATTAATCATCCTACACGGGGCTTAACAGGGAGATTTGTTCACCATCTTTATTAAAGATATTGAATTACGGAGAGTTTTTGTTTTTTTCATTTGTGCAGTGGATTTTTCTTCCCTTCTTCATCCGACCCCATAGGAGGCCGATATGTGTGATCAAGTAGCAAGCCAACTGATGGCAAATAATGACTCAGTGTTACCGGACTGGCCTGTGGGCAGAGATTAAGGAAATGAAAAAGAGTTCACGGAGTTATTCATGCCGCTCTCCCAGTCTCATTATCGACCGCACACCAGAGGGGATGACACTTTGGCTCTCAGCACCTGCGTCCTCACAGCCGCACTAACTTTGCCATGACTCCAAACAATGTCACGATGGAGGAAATTAAAGCTGTAACTGAACGGGGCAGGGGAGTAGTGGCGGGAGGGGGAAAGTTATAACGGCGGTGCTCGGTAGAACTCTTTCGCTCTATTGACTGACTGCTTGAATGTTGAGTGGAAAAGACACAGTGGATGTGAGAGGATGTAGCCTTTCTACCTCACAAAGTTGCTTTTGTGATTGTTTTCACAATGGCACAAAACTAAGCAAGTAATCACTGCGGATGGCGATGCATTATGGGAAGGAGAATTACAGCTTTTTCACACGGAGCTCTCGGAGAAAATAAAAAGTCAATTATTAGCAAAAGCACGGAGTTGTACTTCTCTCTCCTGGTTTACACACTGCACAAAACAATGAATGTATGGCTCTCGACTGCACGTTCTTTTCTTATCACCGTCTCACTGTTCACACATTGAAATGTATCTCTAACTTGAGTGGGTGGTTAGCTGTGTATAGGCCACTGTGGTTTAAGATTGAGCTGCTGCACCAACGCCCCCACACCTCTGAAAGCTTTCTCCCTTAGCATTTGCAGCTTGGAAATGCACATAAATACTCCAGGTGTAGCCGGGGTTATGGGGCAGCATTCATTCTGCAGATTGGAGTTTTTGTTCTAAATACATTTCTCAGAGGCAGAGCAGCTCTGGAGGCAGATGGCTGGTTAGCTCTTAATGTGCACAGCGAAGAAAAAGCAATGCTTACCGGCAGCAAACCTAAATGGCGGTGAAAGAACTTTTGTTGGAATATTTAAAAAAAAACAACACAATGACTTTTTTTTATTTATTTTTTTTATACATGGAATGAAAAGAAACTGTGGTTTAAGTAGTGCAGCCACTTCTTTTTTCAGCGTGCATTAAGTATACTTCACCATGTCATTCATTAAGAAATTGTGCACAAAGCCAGCCTTGTGTTTTTATAACCTTTGTATTCTAATAAGTATAAGCAGGAACACACTTGTCATTCAGAGAGGTTTGCGTGGCGGTTTTCTTGTATACTTGTACAGATTTTTGGCTGGACCAATCAATATTTGTATATTAATAATCGATCAAATCACTACACGTTCACGTGTTGGACTAAGGCGAAACTGAATACACTGGTGAAGTCTTCATACAGTGTGAAATGAAATTTGTATACATTCAAAGAAACTAAAAGGAGAAAACAAGGAATGGGGGAGACTTAAGCTGCACTAATCAATAGGGTTGGGTATCGTTTTGGAGTATTATCGATTACAATTCCTAACCAATTCCTAAACTGATTCTTGAAAAACTGAAAATGACAAAAGAAAGGCTTTTTTATGGAGTTTTTTTTTTTTTTTTTAAATTGGAAATTATTTAAATTGAACAATATATTAACGTTTTAAAGTACTTAAATATATAATAAGTAAACCTAAGTCACCTAACACATAACTACAATAATTTAACAAATAACAGTTATATTATTATTATTATTATTATTATACTATTAACAAGTAACAGCAAAATAAATGTTGTTGAGTTGGTATGCTAACCAGCTTCAAACTTTAGCAGTTCTTTTGCAGAAAAATGACGATATTTGCCTTCTCTGGCAAGATACTACACCTCTCCTGACTTATGGCATGTCCTGCACAGGAGGAAACTCTCTCAGGTGGTGTCCAAGAGGCCTGTACACACAGGTATGAGTTTGAAAGGGCAGACAATTTGGGGAGGCTGTCCCGCCTCCCCCACCACCAGGCTACAGGGTCTTGTCCTGAACGATAGACTAGCAGAGCAAGTGCAATATGTTAACTAGCGATCATGTGCAGTGAATGGTTAATATGCTTTTACGTCCGTTTTGGTGAGCCCAGAGGGAAAATATGCCATTTTAAAAGTAGCCTACATTTACAGTAGCTTGCTAATGGTAGACTACAGACTGTACAGCGTGTACAAAAAGCCGTCTATCAGCAGTTACTGCATGTCCGAGAATAACGCGGACATGCGCTTCACACCGCGAGCGGGCACGTGCGCCACTCGGCAGAAAAGGGAGAAAGAAAAAAGAGTCTGCTGCTGGTTAAGTAGGTTAAGTAGCTAACTTTGACAATTTTTTTCAGCTAGTAGCAAGAGTGTTCGGCTCAAAACATGAGCTCACCTTTTGCCTTTTTAATTGGGCCATCCCATTGAAGTAAATAAAAGGGGTGTCTCAAAATCTCATTTTTCTCAAGGTATAAGCAATATACTGACGTTCTGAGGAAATTCACATGCAGATATCTGGTGACCACAACTTCTCCCTCTCTCACTGTAATGGCATATGTTGTTCTAATAATCGATAATAGTGGTCTGTGCTAGGGCTTCACAATATATGGGTTTTTTTTGTGTCGTCATCGCAATATCAACTGGCGCAATAAACACATCGCAAAAGGCTGCGACGCATCGCAAAAGACACTCAGAGATTTTTTTGTGTTAGTTAGAATATCAATAGAAAACTGTTAACTGTCATTCTTCTTTTAGTGGTACATTTCCTTTAATGTTCAATTCAATGTTCAATTTGAATGTTGGAAATGATTTCCTTACATTTTAAATTCAACACGCAACTTGTATTTTTAGCAGAATACCGAAAGCAGCAGAAATGCAGACCTGAGTACACTTTAATATTGGTTTCCTTATTGCAAGTAGTATCGTTATCACGATATTCATCAAGGTTATCGCATATTTTTCCTCATATTGTGCAGACCCAGTGGTCTGTGCATCAGCATCTGGGCCAATCCTTCCAACAGAAATGCAGCAGAATGTGCCGGCTTACACAGACCTCCGTCTCCCATGGACGCAGCCGCAGCCAGGCTGTCAGGAAGATGGAAATATGCTTGGCTTCATTTAGTGCTGTGGGGATGCTGTGGAGAAAAGGGGCAGGTAGGGCTAATGGACTACTCTAGGACACAGTGGGGCTGTCGACTCAGCAATGCCGCCGGCTGTCTCTGCAGGACGCGCCATTTTTATGACAATCTCTCCGAGTCCATAGCAGGCATACGGGAGGGCCCAGGAGCCACCACCTCCGTGCCCTGATTGTGCACGATTTACTGTCAACAAAATCCATTTTCACGGAATTTCAGATTATTTTAGAACCAGCCCGTGTTAACATAAATCACGAGGGCTGCGCTTTTGTACACTGCAAAAAGAATTCTGATTCATGTCTTAGAACCTACATAGCAATTTGTATTATTTCAAAATATTGGAAAAAGAAGAGGTCACTTTAGGACTCAATCCTAACCAAAGTAAAGTGTTAAGATGGGAGTTCTTGCAGTGTGAGAGTGCACATACGCAGTTTGAGCAGGTGTATGTCAGTCTCACTTGCATATATACATTATTTTGCATGCTCGTCTATGTAATCACACATTTCTGCCGGTAACCGAGAACTAGATCTATCATGAGCTGTCAGTCTAGCAGAGCAATAAGAGAGATACAGCAGCTGCGCTGATTGACAGAGAGGAAATTGAAGTGTCACATGAAACATGTTAACCATATTTTGCTGCGTGTTGTCACCCAGTGGCACGTCGCTTCACTCAAGCAACCGGAGCAGGGAAACCAACAACAGGAGGAAGAATTCAAGGGGAGGATAAGCTGAAATAAAGAGGATGGTTTCCAAATTGTTGAGCATCTTAACTGCTAGGTAAGACATTGCTGTATAAGGTCTGCACTGTAGCTCTGGGTATATTTTCTGGCAGTAATCGTTGAAAGCATTGTCACTGTCAGACCCACAACCAAAGGGATCGGCAGTTAAGTGTCTGGCAAAAATGTTGTTCTAATGTTCCTTCTAAAAAAAAACACATTAAACAATTCAAATATCTATTTTTGCACATGTCTATAAGAGGGCAAACATACAACGGGATACATAACTACTTGTGTAGGTTTATTTATGTCAAAATAAATTTGTCTTTTAAAACACATTACAAAATAAACTAATAAAAATGATGTCCTGTACCCTAAAAGTTAATATAAAGACTGCAGACCTCTCTCCCTCTGTACCCTCCCTCTGGTTGGTGCTAGACTAAGAACTGAGCCCCCTAGCAAGAAAGTTAGCCAACTAGCTAGCCAGTCGGCCACTAAATTAGTAACATTTAACAATTTAATGTTTCACTCATGCACTCTTGTCACAGCGTAGGAAAGCACTTGCAATCACCGCACGAGTGACAACTGTGTTTGACTCATTTTCTGTAACCAGTGTAGCATGAAGTAGTGTTGTTTTCGTCAACGAAAATTATGACTAAATATCGTCGTCATCGAACCTTTGTCACGTGACGAAAACGAGACGAGACGCAACTTAAATGCCGGACGATGACTAGAAATAAATGTACAATGCAATGTTGTTGACGAAATTGAGACTAAATGTGGTTTACAAAATAAAAACTATGCTAAAGTGTCTCTTCATTTTCGTTGACCAAAACATGACGAGACAAAATGTCATGACGTTATTTCGTCTGTTTCCTGTGTCTGACTTCGGGGGCTGCATCAGGTCACACTCGGGTCGCACTGCGCAGACACAATCAACGTTACTTCCTCAAGCCCTGTCGCGGCAGTATATTATATATTATATTATATATATTTAGAAGATGCAGCGGTGAGTTAGAGAGTGAGACGAGCAACAACAAACAAAATTAAGTCTGACACGGAGAAAGCTGGGACCGTGGCCGGCCAGCCGGAGTTCGTCTTTGGGAGAAAAAGAATAAACGGCATTTGGAAAAGAAAACGGAATGTGTTGTGGAAAAAGATGGGGAGAAATGCGGCCACAAAATCACAGGAAAAAACAACACGAACCTTAAGAGACATCTCAAGGCATTCCATAACGAAAATGAGGTAAGTCAAGACATTAACGTAATGTTACTTTCTATTTTAGAAAGCTAATGCCAACTCATGAGGCTGTGGTTAATGTGTCTCATTTTAACGTTAGCTTTAGACACTGGAGCTGAAAACGACAAACGTGTGTGTGTATTTGTGTGTGTGTGTGTGTGTGTGTGTGTGTGTGTGTGTGTGTGTGTGTGTGTGTGTGTGTGTGTGTGTGTGTGTGTGTGAGTGTGTGTGTGTGTGTGTGTTCTTAGTTCCTGGCCAACATTTTGGTTTTGTCTATACTACTAGGTACTTATACTATATTGACTGGATTAAATAGAATTGCATTACTAAAAAGAGAGGAGATTTCTTTGCCGAAGGAACGGATGCCAGCTCGGGAGATGGACAATCTGGTTAGCCATCTCCCGGTGTCCGTGTGTGTCTAAGCAGAGGGACCGGCTCTGTGCAAAAACGCAGTTTTTTAATGTATCATGGCAACTGTTTATATACAGTATCCGGTTAGGGCTGCACGATATTTTGTTTCATCGTCTACATCGCGATGTGCGCATTTCATAGTCACATCGCCGGATGTTGCGATGTTGACGCTACAACTTCTTTGCTGCTTGATAAAAAAGTAAACTTTCACCGTTCTCCTTTTCCATGATTGTTACCGGCCGACCCTTCCCCTTTAAGACAGGTGGTCATGTGACGTAACGTTAGTCCGACGGGGAGGGGGGGTTGTTATGAGAAGTGAGGCTCTCCCGTGTGTAGAAAAGTACGGTAAGCGGCAGCTGCCGCTGACACAGTGATGCACATGCTTGTCCATGGGTAGTGAAGCTCCAGTAGTCAGTGTTTTATGTTCGCTGCAAAGACAAACTAAATCACCTGATTAATGCAGCGTAATCACGACATATCCCGGCCATTTTTCACCGCAGAAAGCTGCTACCAGCCAGGCTAAAGCTAACATAGTTAGCCTGAAGAAACAAGGCGTCTGTCCCAACTAACGTTATGGTTCGGAGCTGCGACGCTGGAAACGTAACACTAATCTACAACAGCAGTCTGTTTCTGATATAACGTCATTTACACTGATTTATGTGCTCTTGGATACACAGTTTGCTGAAGAGAGTGACATGCAGGCTCTGCATACACAACAAACCAACAATCAATTCATCAAACAACCAAAGCAGGCCCCTATAGTCGACACCAACCTGAAATTTAGAGGAAGCAACATGCATTATTAATATCATTCACTTTAGCCTGGATTGATATTATATGAATACATTGGTGTCATGTCAGTCAACCAGTGTATTTCTTCCTAATTTCCCTCCCCAAAATCACTTCAGAAGAGTAGTCACAGCCTTACTTGCTTTGGTTTTTGTAAAACATTAAAGTTCAACAAAGACTGGTTCACATAAGAACATTTCCTTTTTCCTTTTTATTTTCTTTGTAGATGCACTCCTACAAAACCACCCCAGTAGTTGAGAATGATTTAGTATTTCTAAATAGGGCTATTTATGTCCTCTTGTAAAAATGTGTCTTTTTTTCATATCGCAATATATATCGCAGGGAAAAAAAAATATCGCAATGTAAGTTTTTTCCAATATCGTGCAGGCCTATATCCGGTTTCCATTTTTAAATGAAGAATAGATTACCGCCGCCTGCTTCGATTGAGACTTTTTTCATCTCACGCAGGCGCAGAACGTACGTGATAGTTGGCGGTCCCTTGTAGTCTTTCAAGTGCAAGTTTTGGCAAAGACACAGGCGACGTGAGGAGACGTGAGGCAACGCCAGAGTCAGCCTTCGTCGCCACTAGTTCTGTGTCGTCTGTTTGCTGTGTCAGCACCTTTAGGCTGTGAAAATGAAAGAAAAAGGACCGAAGGGTATGCACATTGAAGATGTGTCCTCGTGTCATCTGTTGTTGACACGAGGACATCTGGAGTTAAAAAATAAAGGAGCCAGCTGTCCACTGCTGTCGTCATGTTCACCCAGTTGGTGTCCAGGTTAGTGCTTTAAGCCGGTCGGAATTAAATTGCACCTTACAGGGTTAATGGGTTATTTAGATCTGCACAAAAGCATCTAGACTGTTGTTGTGCTGTGACAATGGCAGATAATATAAAGTGTGTTTGCATGAGACTTGGCAGTGGAAACTGTCGATTAAATGATCGCTGTGAAAGCCTGGGTGCGAAATACACCTTTGAAGCACATACATGCCAACTGTGGGCAGGTGATAATGGGATGGAATCTCAGCAGCTAAAGGGCATCCACGTGTTATGTGTTGTTAAATGTGCTGCTGGTAGAGAATATCTTCCAATCTTGCTCATTTGAAACTGTACAAAAAACACACTATTGACTCCTAAAAACACGTTAGACATTTTGTTTTTTACGATCAATTCCATACAACCTTTATATTCTCTAACTCACGTGTCAAACTCAAGGCCCACGGGCCAAATCCGGCCCCTTGCATATTCTGATCCGGCCCGCATATCAGATTAGTTTCACAATCAATTTTGGCCCACCTAGTTGTGCGCCAAACAAAAACATGGGAAACTGTTTTTCAACTTGGAATTACGCAACACTCGAAGCAGAATTTGGCAAATTTGCCGACTTTGAGACTCAGAAATTCCCCCAGAAGCAGAGAGTTTGCATATTCTGGCTGTGAAAGATGCTTGTTGTGAGTGAGCTGTGTGGTAGCCTACTTAGAAAATGTAATCACTGTTTTGCTTGATTTACTAAATTCTAGGATGGCTTTGGAACTTTCTTGCTCACTTTTTCAGGGCTTTATGTGGACCAAACTGTAAGTGAGAAGACTATATGAGACATGCAATAATTGAGTCAAATGTATTTTACTTTTTCAATGAAATAATAAATTAACATGTCTGGCCCTTGATATGACTCTCTTTTTCCAGTGTGGCCCTTAGGGACATTGAGTTTGACACCCCTGCTCTAACTCGTTTAATAAATGATCTTAATGGCAGTAAGACTAAACAAGCAGAAAAGCTTGGGGAAGGTTATACCTCTGAGACAACAAAGAAGTTATTTCTGAGTATCTGCACTGGATTCGCTCATTTGAAGACACTATGTCAATTGATAAAATTGAAATAGTGTTGATCCAGAAAATTACTTCTAAATACAATTATGTTGTTCTGCAGCGCCAGAGCCGTCATTACACATTGTAATGCAAAACATAGCATATCCTGTTTATGACGATTTAAGCATTGCCAAAGGGCTTTATTCGTTGTGCTAAAGAGGCTTTGTTGTAATTGTTGTGTTTTCTGCCCTGCTTTCCAGAGCTTTCAACGAATAAACCACATGAACAAAAACAACTACAATGCTACAGTGTTAGACAGCCTATACTGAATAAAACATAATTGCCAAAACATGTATTTGACTGTTGGCGCTCTCTCTTTCCACCTCTAAGCAGGCTTTAAATTCAGGAAACACAATGCCAAGTCTCACCACTTCCATTTCTGGCTCGGAATATCTGAGAGCAATTTGGACAGAATTCAACTTTTACACATTTAGACCTGTGACTGCAAAATATTTGAAAAAAAGATGCTGAATCCAAGTGCTTCATCAGTTTCACATCGAGGGCACCTAAAGTAATAACGCCAAAGACTTTCATTTCAATAAATGTCTGTTGAGTCACTATCTATGGTCAAATGAGTTAACACAATGGTGATTGAGCCTATGGCCCGCTGATGAAAGCCCTTGCATTTGCAGTGTTACAACCTGGGTGTCTGTGGCGACAGCACAGCGGCCTGTTTTCCATCACCCTGCAGTGGTTGGTACGCCAGAGAGGGTAGGCGGAGCAGCAACGGACTTTTTCGTTTTTTAACTTGCTTGTGTGTGAAGTGGCACTGTTTAATTCCGGTCTCTGCTAGCGCTGCCAACAGTTACTATGGCCGAACAAACAAAGAAAAGAGCGATGACTCCAGACAATAAAACTTCTAAACAAGTGCAAACCCAAAGAAAACTGCCAGCTGACTGACATCACACAGGCGACACTGTTTGGATCCCTGAGGGGGGGCAATTCCAAAAGCAGATTGATTAAACTTGTACTCGATATAGACAATGTATCTCAACATTTGATGCCTTAATATATCACAGTCTTAATGAAGAAAACGATTACGACTGTATTTGAGACATTTGTATTATTGATCAATCGTTTGGTCCATAAAATGTCAGAAAATAGTGTCCATCAACCTACTGAATATTGAGAATATTCACTTTTGAAAAGCTGGAACATGTTTAGTTTTGAAAACTATTTTAACGATTAACCGTGTATTGAAATTGTTGCTGTTTCATTTTCTGATTACTGAATGATGAATGAATCAGTATTCTTTTCATCTCTAAAAAAGATCCTGAATCTTTTTTTGTAGAGCGCATATCTAGATTTTTCTTGTATTGATGATCATACACATGATATATGTACGATTATTCATTTTTTTCATGATAGTAATATCCTAACAATGTGACTGTTGGTTTCTTTCTTTGTATTTTTTTTTCCAATTTCAGTCTGAGATGGAACACATACTTAGAGAGTATTATATTACTTCCACCTCAATGAAGACTCTGTGGGCTCGACACAGCTAGTGTTAGACTACATAAAGGTTTTGTACACTTTCTTCTTTTTTTCTATTCCAGAGCCTTGAACTTGTAAATGTGTTTGAAAGTCCTGATCTAAACAAGCAGAGCTATACAGTATGTACTGTGTTAAGTTAGAAAAGGTGTAGCCATTCAATGCCAATGCAGCATGTCTCTTTCCCCTATAGAAGACACATGAAATAGCTTGTTAACGCTTCTACTGTTGCTACACCTCAGTAGCTGCAGCGTGACTCCGCTCCTCTTCCTGCTGCCCTTAGCTCCTATACTTCATCCCAGCAGACGTCTTACAGTGCTTTGCTCAAGGAGAGAGAACCAGACATGCACATCTCATTAATTATGTCTCAGTTGAAATATCAGTCCAGAGCTCCCAGCCATTTGACTAAGGCAGGGGTAATGGAACCCTGTGTAACAAAGCTAAACGAGACAGAGTGTGCATGGAGTGCGGGGGGTCAGCAGGTTGGGGGAGAGCTAAATCTGAAGCTAAAGCAGAAGCTGAGGTTTAAATCGATAGGTTTTCAAAAGGAAAACACCATGGCTTTGGTTTCCAAAATCCTAAAAGACACTTTTATGAGAAAGTCATCACCCCAACTTAAGTAGAGCAAGAAAGTCTGGTGCTTGAAATCAGCTCAATAGTCCGAAACAACAAACCAATGATCTGCTGCCCCCATGCAGACAGCCATATCATATCAGCATGTACCGTATTTAAAGTACCAGAAAGTAAGTTTCATCAATAAATGTTTCCTAAATGTAAAGCATTGAGAAGGTCACGGTCAATTACATGGATAAAGTAACATCGATGACATTCACGCTGTCACAAAAGGGGAGGATTTGAGCCTCCGGGATGGGGGGGGGGGCAGATCCAGTTGAGACCCGCTGCCGCAGCCACATCTGCAGGAAATCAATGATTGATGCCAGCAGAGACAACAATGTTTTTGCCTTTGTGCAAATTGAAGAAACATAACCATAAATTTGCAAGTGGTAGATCAATACAGCCCAGACGTAGCCAAGTCAGGAGAAACGTATCCGAAGGAAACCATTCGATAACTCCGATCAGAGATGGACCGGTGGCCTGCTATTATTCTTCCATTTCCAGCCACAGGTCAGTGGTTGTTGTGAACGGGTTCGAGACGTTAAGTGACAGATTCGGCCATTAAAGCTTGCACTGATGTGTATACCTGACAATCAGATGGATTTCCCCTTGTATTATTGGTGCAATCATGACCATTCATCAGATGTGGTCCATTAGAGTGGTCACGTTACAAAGAGCGGCACTGCAGCCCTTTCCTTTCACCAACACGACTCTATATCAGCAGCCAACGGGCAAACATATTCAGTATTTCATCTCGGATTGCTTACATGACAGATCATTGATCGCGTGAGTTGGATTTCCAACATAGAAAGTTCGAGGGCTCCTTTTTTACAGTCTGCAGTTTTTGAACGTATCTGTATTAATGCAGTCATTGTAACCTAAAGCAATGCTTAGTTAGGAACAGAAGAAGTGTTTTTCTTTTCATTTTAATGGCAAGGACAGGCCTTTAACTATGCTTAATAGTAATGTTCCCATTATGCACCGCAGCGTCTCTGGAGACTATCCTTAAATATGGGACTACTCAATCATGACGAGAGGAACCCATGTCGGAATGAAATGGGTCATACGATCCTTTAAATAAATATGATAATGAGGCAGACACTAGCGATTGCCAGGGGGTTTATTTGTGTTATGTGGAGAGAACAGTAGGTAGACTGGAACTGAATAATACAGCTACAGTGGAGAGGCAGAGAGAGTGGAGAGTGGGCTACAGCAGCACATTGGAGTATAGATTGATGTACTTTGCTGCGGTCTGTGCAGGTGTGAATGAGCTTGTTGTGCTACCATGCAAATGCTTTAATGTGATGGGAGTTGAGGGAATTAGAAAAAAAAATAGGTTTTATGAATTTGTTTATAAATTACATAAATTTGCAAATTTTTGTATAAGAAATATTTGATGACTGATAATTTACCGCTGGAAAAAATTGATAGCAGGACAGTTACATTTACTAGTGCTCTTAGCAAAGGAAAAAAATAACCAGCCTATGTATTTTGTTGTTGAAGTATATGATGAGGATAATGGTAAATGCTAAAACGTAGTTTGACAGTAGCAGGGGCGAAGATGAGTCAGTATGTTTGTTTAACTACCTAATGTGTGCAAACATTTGCCACCATAAGCTACTGCTCATACCAGTCCAAGTAAAGTTGACTATTTTATCTATTTCAAAATGTGCATAGTCTAGCTTTAAAGAGGAAAACATATGTCTACATCCATGGATAGGGTTTAGGCATAAAAAAAAAATCCAATTCCACGTACTGAAGTAGATGGTTAAGAAGGAAATCTTTCAATAAATATGGGGCTAATACATTCTAAAAATACAGAACAATTCACTGTTGTTCATCAATTCAAAAACTTGGAATTGGAAATTTGCCGAGGGGCCCTCACTGCTAACTGTAGAAACCTCCAAAAATGGAGAGGTTATGAGAAAAACACCCAGAGCCCAGGATTACTTTAACTCTGGAGGAAGAGGCTCTAAACGAGTGCCTTGTGATGAACGGAAGGTGGCTCCTGTAGTTGGGCTCTTCTCCCTCAGCAGGGATCACAATTATCTCTCACTGGCCGACCTGACTAGCACAGTGGGGAGATCTACGACACAGGTAATGCAATTCTTCCTACAGCGCTGTAGACTCCCCAGCCTCAAAGGGAGTAAAAGGAACAATAAGTCAAGTGTTTGGAGGGATGTCACGTTACACTAGGGTTAGCTACATAAATTAGTGTACCTCGATATTTGGCTTCTGTTACACATCATATATTGATCGGTGATGTGATCCTGGAGGTTTCTCCCTGACCAGAGTGCAGCAGAACTGATCTACAAAAGCCTGTTTGGAGAAAAAAAATGTAATTTCATATATTGTTCACCAAATTAAAGAAATGTTTTAAAGTATGTAAAAAAAATACTCTACTATACTAACGTTTAATTTAACACAATTTAAAAATGAAAAAAAAGAAATAACTGAAAAGTAGCTGGACTCCGTCTTCCTCATTGAGAAATTCTGGATCTGGCCAGGACCTGCCCATCACCGCACTAGATTGAGATTTATTCAGTGACTACATTCAAACATCTACATTAGATTGACCGGTAAAAGGAGCGGACGGCAGTTTTACGGAGCTCGGGCAGCCCGTTCGCGGAGCTCCACAGGCAGGCAGAGTTTTAGTGTCCTTTAGTGACCCAGACTCAGAGGACTTTGCACTAAAATCGGCTACATATCATAATGGTAAGTGTAGGTAGAATCTGTTATGTGTGTATGCTGTTCGTTAGCTTGTTAGCTTATAACTGGCCGTGGCTGACAGCTACCATGTCGGTGTGTTTTCACTCTCTGTACTGACAGTCCGCGCTGCGCTGGAGATTTCCGGTTTCTTTTCCGGCTTTTGCGCATTAGACAGGAATTGGCTTTCAAATCTGTGACGTACCTAATCAAGCTTGCCAAGATCTTAGGCATGTGCACAGACATCTCCCCCTTCAGTAGAGGAATGTGAAAACACCACTCTAGTGGCAAACTCTGCACAGATACAAGTCAGTATTGTTAAAGGACAGACATTTTAGGGGACATAAACATAAGAAAAACACATTTTCAGTGGAGGAGGACTTTAATTATTCGGTTAGCAGTGTAGTGTAGGTTAGTGGTTGTACTGGGCAGCTTCCAGGTATGAATGTGATAGGTTGTTGTTACCTGGATGAATAAAGGTGTAATCTGTCTATCTATCTCTTTGGATAAATATATAAAGGTAATATATATATATATATATATATCTTTTTTGTCTTGTGTCTTAATTTTCCACCCTGAAAAGAATAACATTGAACACAGAATGTGTGTAATATTTTGACATAAAAATAGCCAAATTCAAAGATGAAAAATGACTAAATGATGAGATTCTTTTTTTATTGTTAATTAAGTTCAATCATCAATCATTCAAATTAATAAACTAAGTAGGGAGATGACATTCATTTGTTTTCTGCCTAAATGTGTCTGAGCAGATGCTCCAGTTAATATAAATCATGCAGCGTGCTCCCCAGTGTTTGTGTTTTCTTTTGTAAATCAACGCACTTTCCCTCATTGATTTTGAATACAATGCTCCTTGTGCATGCAGCGGTTTCATTGATGCTACAAGGTTACAGACTCTTTGCTCATGCATGCCACCTGCTCTGGCATTTTCTCCATCAGCTGTGGAACTGCAGTAATACTCTGTGAGACGTCAACCTGCTTCTGTGCCCTCAGACGTTGTACTGTATGTGGCTGTCAGCGCGGCACCTCTAAAAGGCTCACTAGACCCCGAAAAAAAACGCTCTGATTCCCGGCACTGAAATGCAATCCACTCCTCTGTGTGTCTCCCTGGATCCTGTGTTCTTATCAGCTCCTCTAGGATGAGACACTGTCAATACAACAACCACAACCCCCCCTACTTCTCATATCAACCGGCCCATCTTCACACTGAACCCTGGTCAGACAGCAATTAAAACCTCAGCCCTCCGGTGGAGGGATGGGCGCGTGCGAACCACAGATCTATAAACTTGATTTCTATCCATTCACCACGTGCAGCCTCCCATTGACGCGCCAGCTCAGGAGGCGTCGACTGTGTGGACTGCACGCTCGCTGTAATTACAATCACCTTTCCCAGAGATGCATTACATATGACAGAAAAGGATTGAGCTGTGATACTTGTGATCCCGTCACTAACTAATGAGCTGCCTCATACAGTAAATATCTGCGGTGATACATCATTGACAGAGCCACTGTGCACAGCTATAAAAAAATCTTACCATGTTGTTTTAGATGATATGTTCCTTCATTAGCATGAACATGCACACTGTAGTTTATTTTAAGTCAATCCTAAATACACCGTGCTGCTGCCCCAAATACTCACTAGTGCACCAAATTTGTATTAATCCGCATCTGAAAATAATCCCTAACAAATGCACTATTTACTCCTGTATTAGTCATGTTTTCAAAAGCTTTTTAAGGAAATTACTGAGTCCTTTTTAGCGATCCAATTATATATTTGGGACCTGTTTTAACAGATTTACTGTATGTCTTCGGTAAGTCTAGGAACCAATGAGCTTGGGGCCGAGTGCCACAGACAAGGTAGGGAAGTCAAAAATGATCGAGACGGACTAAAAAATTGTGGTTTTTCCTTTCCTTCTTTTGAATGGATTTACTGAGCTTGAGGACAGTATAGAATAATGCCAGCCTCATCATTCAACTCCTCTGCTGTATTTGTTTCATGGTTCCATTGCTTGTATTTGTCCGAAAATAGGTGGTTCCCTTTAAAACCAAGTTGAAATTGCACCAAATAGTGTTTATTTTACCTAATTTATTCCCATGCGTTATTATGAGCTGTAGGATTTTGACCAAAACTACAAGAGGTTAAATTGTTATTTGATGGATTCAAATGAAGCAGCTGCCGCATTCGTTCTTGTTTAATACCGACATTGCCAGTGCTCTGCTAACTAGCATAATCATACATTATATGGAATAAGTATATTTTTTCAAGTGTTGTTCCTTTATAGTTCCTATACAAAAAAATGCTTTCTTCAGTATTGAGCAACAACTATAACGCCACAACTCTGGCCAGATAGTTTCTGCTAGTAGAACAGATGTCCCTTTTAAATAAAAGGTTTGTATAATTAAAACTTTTTTTTTTTTGCTTTTGTGAGAGCCAAGCACAGCCTCACAGTACGCTGCAAGGCCTTTGTTCTGTCGAGTAAATACAAAAAAAAAATTTTTTTCTGTGGACTAATGATGGCGGCAGAACCAGACAGAGATTTGACAAGCAGACAGACAGGGATCCAATTCCAGGTCAAACTTTAACAATCCTCTTATTGGGCAAATCCTGAGTCAAACTTTAACAAGAAGTGCTGCCAAATGGCACTGTGAAGGTGCACATATGAGCCATCGGTTGGAGTGTCACACAGACAGCAGCAACACAGTATGATTCTTATCACCAAGGGGAGAGTGGATAATTGTGCTTGTTATGAGGGTTGTATATTCTGATTTGACCCCTTGTTTATGGTTTGCCTGTAAGACTTAATGGATGTTTTACAGCCAATTGCAACAGCAGTGACATGTTAACAGGCTGACAAAAAACAATGTACATGCTGCATCTGATCGCTGTGCTGTAATAATGGAAATAAGGCGATGAGATCAAGTCTGTAGGTTTAAAAACAGCCACTCTTAAAACATACACATTACATTATTGTGCTTTGCAGTGTATCCAGTGGTGGAAGAAGTATTCATATACTAATATCACACTGTAAAAAATACGCTGTTACAAATAGAAGTCCTGCATTGAAAATGTTGCTTAAGTAAAAGTATGTAAGTATCATCAGGAAAATGTACTCAAAGTATTAAAAGTAAAACTATTCAATGCAAAAAAATCCTCCCATTTTAGAAACTGGAAACAGTCGTGTGTTTAATGGTCTAATCATTTCAGCTGGACTTGTAGGCCGTTATATTGTTGGGTAGTTTAATTTATAATAAAACGTTGTATTTTATAAACTATGTGTGTTTTGCGTGCAAAACTCTTTGCAAATTTGTAAAGTAACTAAAGCTGTCAGATTAATGTATTGGAGTAAAAAGGACAGTATTTCCCTCTAAAATGTAGCGGAGTAGAAGTAGAAAGTAGCATGAAAAGAAAAGACTCAAGTAATGTACAAGTACCTCATATTTGTACTTAAGTATGGTACCTGAGTAAATGTATAACCACTGAGCGTATCCTACTTTTAAATGACTTTGTTGGCATGCCATATAATAGTGGAAAAGGGCACAAGAAACAGAGGGAGACATCCCGAAAAACTCTGAACACAATTCTGCTTTAATATCAGGCTCTTAAAATAGAGACGGGGGACACAGCCAAGAAAGCCGCCCAGCAGGACACGGGGAGGGGTCTCTTGGCACTGGTGCTAAATGAGCATCCATCTCTCCTCTCTCGGTGCATTACAAGATAACTTTTCCTGCTCCAAAAACCCAGAAAATGCACTTAACTTTCATTTACTGATCCCACCACCCCTCGCTCATTAAAGATTCATAGCCACCGCCACCAAAGCCTCGGCTTCTTTTTCTGTTTTCAAAAGGTGAGCGCGACATTTAATACTTAACGTCCAAGTGAAATTAAATTGATTTTTTTGTGTCTGCTACAGCCAACAGTATCACCGGGCAGAAGGAAGCTTAAACCAGGGTTTCCCCCAGTGTATTGCATGCCTGGTGGCCCACCGGGCCTAAGTTGCCCCCCACCAGGCCTACGCCACTAGAGTGCGGATCGGGCCGCATTTTTCTGTCCACTGGAAATAAAACAATTTTAATGTATTTTTAAGACATTCTTCGGTTGGAAACTTAGACATAGTCATATTTTCAAATCTCCATTTAGCTTTTAGCACTGACTTAATGTAGGGCCCTGTGGAATCTGTGTTTAGCTTATTCAATTATTATCACAGAAACTATTGGGCTTACTATTGCCATCAGTCTGGGGGAAACCCTGTAAACTGTAGCTAACTAATACTACTAGCTCCTACTACTAACCGAGGAGGACGCCATTAATGTTTACATCTTACATCACGAGCACAAGCCTCTCGTCCATGAGTATACGTTTCCTTCTGCACAGTGATACGGTTGGCAGGTGTAGTTCGGTAGAGAGAAAATAGGTCCTACATGATACTGCTCACAACCATGTCTGTGGATTGTCTTGAGTAACCGGGTCATGATTTCTGGAAAGAGCCATTGCTGTTAAGTAGGGCTGGGCGATATGGAGAAAATCAAATTGACCAAATACGTCAATATCGATACCGCAACTATATTGTAGTGTTGACTATTGGTGCTTTCACAAAATATTCACACAATGAGATTTTTGATAAAAATCATCAGTAATGTGGATATAATGACTAAGTGGGTAAAGGCAAATAATAGAACAGTGACAACAGTCTGGTAAGTTCAGAAAATGACATCACTTTACTGTGATGCAGCCTTTAAAACCAGGAAAAGACAACACTTATGCCATATTACGATATCCAAAATCTAAGACGATATCTAGTCTTACATCACGATATCGATATAATATTGATATATTGCCCAGCTCTACTGTTACGTTTTTCAAATGTATTTATTTGGCGCTTTGAACACCACAAGCAGCGTGCCATTTAGTTCTAGACGTTTGGTAAGGACCCCTTGGCGTTGCATTTTTAACGCTCTGGGTAACCCTTTGGCGCCATTTTTCAACATGCAGGGTACGTTTAGGCAACAAAACTACTTGGTTAGGTTTAGGAAAAAGAGAATTTTGTTATGTTACTGCATTAGTTAAGTACGGTAAGTGACGTAAGGTGACGTAAGGTGACATAAGTGACGTAAGTGACGTACGTACGTTGACTTTTGGTTTCACGCGGGACATGGACAGTGGTCTCCTGGTTGAAAGTCCTTTTGTTGCTTATTATTTTATTTTACGGACTTGTTGCTCTTCATTCAACGTCATCTCAGTGCGCCAGGTTCGAGCAGTTGATGAAACCCTGGTGGGTCTCATACAGACGATAAAGGGTGACGAGTTATGAGTGAGACCGGGCTGACAACAGCACAAGTTTGTTTACTTTGTCTCGTTTCCTACGGTGTAACACTGGCAGACAGGGAGCCCGCCGGCTGACCTTTTTTCTTCCTTTCAACAATAAAAAAAAAACTACTGACAGTGCATTTAAAAACACGTTGACATTATTTTTGACAAGAAAAATGGTTGACTAAATTTCAGTCGGAATTTAATGCACCAAAGAAGGTTAATGTTGTTAATGGTTACTAATGGAAGAATGATGACATTTGGAAATGAGGTTTTGTATCTTTCCATTAAATATTAACATGCTTAACTTAATATGTATGGTTCTGTTTTTTGTTTTTTATAATTGGTTATGGGATTCGTCCCCATGTTCTACATGGCATACGGTGTGTGAATACACATGGCGTTTTTCCATTACATGCTACCTGCTCGACTCTACTCGGCTCGACTCGACCGCGGTGCCCCGTCCTCCATTTTCCATTGCAGATTTAGTACCGCCTCATGCCTGAGGCGAGCATGGCTGGTCGTCATAGCGACGCCGCAGGAAACTGCTGTGACCTAACACACAGAATGTCGAAAGTGTGTTGTTTTTGAAGACTAATTTAGTTTCAAAAGAAGCTGGAGGCTAAACTATTTAAAAATGGTGGGTTTGTTCAGGACACCCCCGTCTGTCGCTAGCAATGATGACGCAGTGATTAGTGACGACTCTCTCTGACCAATCAGTAGTCTGCAGGTTTTCACGTCACCTTTTGGTATCGCCTCAGCTCGCTTGGAACCTCGACGGAGGTGGTACTAAATAAAGTACCTGTTAGCTAGTACCAGGGACTTTTGTTAATAATGGAAAACCAAAAAAGGCGAGCAGAGTCGAGGCGAGTCGAGCAGGTACCAGGTAATGGAAAAACGCCATTAGTTTCTGTATGCTGTGTCATAACAAGACTCCTTTGGAGAACAGTGCTGCTTATTAGCACAACACACCTATTCACAAATAAAAAAAATAATACAAAACTGACTTCTCCTGACACCAGAACAAGTTGAAAATCACAGATTAGTCCAAGGGTGTTAAACCAGAGATTTACGGAGGCGATGCAGATGACAGCATTTAAGACGGAAACAGAGCAGGCTCTATTCTTTGCTTTTATCCGAACTTCTCGTTGGGCTGTAACATCTGCACCGATACCGCGAGTGTCTCAGACTGGATTGGAGGCATTTCTCGCCCATACTGAAATCGGTACCCAAAGGGCATAAATACATTTAACATTGCCACTAAATGTAACGTCTTTGGCTGCAATATTGCTACATTCAGAAGGAAGAACACGTCAGGCTACCTGTGAACACTTGTACTGTGGCCACTGACTACAGAGTGTTTGAAAAAGGCTTTTATGCTTTTATGGTGATCTTTCAACATCTAATGCATCCAAGCATCAGACTCACAGAAGTAATAAAGAAGACTGTATACATAGTGGGCACATTAATTCTCCCAACATCATATTCCCATGACAAAAAGAAAATGGAGGTCAAGATCTTCAACCTTGGCTATTTCTTTGCCATGTCTCAGTGATGTTTGAGGGGAGCTCTGAATCATAATATTGTACTGAACACAGTATTTACTGAGAGTGTAGGTGACTTACACCATCTGTTTATAAAGCAACAGGCTCAGGCAGACACTCTGCCAGCAAAAAGGCACAAGGTCCCTGGGCTTATCTTGGTAGAGGTTTGCTGCCGCTGCTCCTCGGCAGCAGTGAGGTGGAACGATAAACATAATTAAATTGAGTTGGATTACACAAAATGGATCGGATCAGTTGGGAAGGCGGAGAAGCTAATCCAGTGCAATCCACTCTATAGAGGTGCCAACCACACAAAATGACAAAAATAAGGAAGAGGGAAAGGGAAGTGGTGGCTTTCGCGGGGACATCAAGGCAGGGCCACAGAAAGGACACCTTCAAGTAAAAACCAGCTCCAGAGCCAAATATTAACTCTGATAGTGCAGCTTAGTGCCGAAAATAAGAAACACTAAAGGACGGTAATATACATGTACGGAGTGCAGAATGTCTTTAAAAGGCTTCCATAGCGGCAAAACTTAACAAGCAATTCATTTCTTTTGAGGAAGTAGAAGATTACATTTGTCTTTCATCGCGGCGGTAATTACAGCGATTTAATCATGGATGAGACTCCTTCTAGCTTTTCACCTGTGTTTTAGTTATTGAAGATGACTGAGGTTTATGGTATGAAAGAGAAGGCAACAGTAGCCTGGGAGTTCCTATATTTTCTTTTAAGACATCTGAACTTTTCTATTTATCACTAACGCATCTTCGACAGCACTCCTTATAACTACTTTTTATCCATTTCAAATTCCAATTCCATTCTGCTATTCCATTTTTTGTTCCCCTCCTCAGATTGTATTTTCCCTCTTGTAACTGACTTTGGTACAATCCCCTTACAAATAACCTTTCCCTGGGGAAAGACACTCTTACTTTCTCTACAGCCCTGCCAACCCGCTCGTATACCCTCTCTGTCCTTTCCATCCCCATCTCCCTTTGTCTCACAGCCTCAGGCACGGTAAACAGGGTGATACAGTCTGGGGGTTTCTTCTGCTTTTCAAACTAATCCAGTGTAATCCTCGTCCATCTGCGTCCTGTCTTGGGCAGCGCTGCAGAGCCAATTATCATCTAATAAAATGAGGATTATTTGATCTACCGTATAAGTCAGTGGTTCCCAACCTGGGGTCCGGGGACCCCTCAGGGGGGCGGCAAAGATCACAGGGGGTGCGCAAGTCTTTATCTGGTTTGAGGTTGAGGTAAAAAAAAATATATTTGCACATGTTAAACAAATTATGATAATACACTAGAATATGTAATGTATATAAAAGTCTGTATAAAAACTATATATTTTTGTTTTCGCTTAAAATTGTAGGCAGGCTACTTAGTAGGCCAAACCTCCGGGACCTCTTAACCTGGGACCCTTCCTGTCATCAGGTCAGCTGCTAGCTGCTATCATCCTCGTTTCTCCTGCCGCCACGGCATCACTATTTTATGAATGAAACATAGCGGAGAAACGTAAAAGTGCTGATAACTCCTCTGTATCAAAAAAGAAAGTAAGGCTCTATCTCGAGAGTTACCTCAACTTCGGTTTCGGAGGGGGGGGCTCAGCTTTTCTTAGACATAAGTAGGAGGGGGCACCAAGGAAAAAAGGTTGGGAACCACTGGTATAAGTGATGCAGGGAAAGCTAAGGCAGAGGCTATATTGTTCATGGGATGATGCCATGGGCTCCTTTCAATATCCGTCCTGTCCTGTTACCGAATGAAATGCGTCTAAAGCACCAAGTATCAAAAAATGTACTGAAAGTTGGCATTTAACATCAATTTGTAGTTTTGTTTACGCAAATTGTAATGTTTATGTTCTTGTATGGCTGCTTGAGTTTAGACACTACATTTTGGCTTTCTTTGTTAAATGAATGAAAAAATACCTCAAGAATAAGGTGTCAAAAAAGCACTGTTAATATACTGTATATGTACATATATATATACACATTTGCCCATCACGGCATGTATCCTCTACATTTCACTAATCCGAACTGAGGAGCAGTGGGCAGCCATACTTCGGACCAAATCCAGTTGTAATGCCAGAACCTATGCAAGGTCAAAGAAGCTCAGCAGTGAACGCCCACTTTTTGAATGGCTCTGGTTCCGGAAGTGTTTTTACCCGTTCAATATCTCCATTGGCATTTTATTAAATGCCTATATAAAGTGTTTTAAGTCTCTGTTACACTTAGGATTGTAGGTAGAGTAGGTTGCACTTGTCCATGACATCACGAATAAAAAATGTTTTTCTTAAAACAAGGTAGATTTAATACGGACTTATGGCTTCTACAGAGGCATACACCTTCGTTTCACCATCATGTAGCTTGTGGTAAGTCTCCCATGGGTCCGTGGATGGTTTAGACATCATGGCTAATAATCAAAATGCTTATGATTGGGATTTTACTTCCAGAACCACACTGTTGTTGCTGTATGGCTGGAGTTACCTACAGTAGCATGCATGTATTAATGGTGGGAGGAAAGCAGAGCGCCCACGCAAACACGGGGAAGAACATGCAAAGTCCACACAGAAAGGTTCCCCACCCCCGGACCGGGGATCTGTCTCAGGAGTCTCAGCCTACTTGCTGTGAGGCAGCAGTGCTAACCACTGAGCCACCATGCCAGGTCCTGTATTGGCACCTGTATCAAAAAAAACTACCCAGCCATGCCAAAGATCCAGCAACACACATCTCGAAATGATCTCCTTACCAGAGATGTGAAATATCAGATTTCAGCATACTTCTACGCCCAAACAAGTAGAGTTTGCATTATTTAAGCTGCCCTGGCTGGCCGATTTAATTGGGAGTCTCCTTTTGAATAGCCGACCTAGCAGACAGCTCAAGGCAGGCCCCTCAGCAATGTATGAATGCAGGTGGAGAAAGAAATGCTCATCTTTGTGTCATTTGAAATATGAATGCAGTATAAATACTGGAGCAGCATGTTCAACATGGGAATTTGACAGTCTCCACATTACATCAACAAGCCAAGCCCAGGGCAAGTTTTGTGCCAGGTGGAGAATGTGTTCCGTGCAATATGGTGAAGGTATTGCATGGACGATGATAGAATCGTCCAGGAGATGCAAGAAGAGAGCAATGAACCAACAGATGGAGAGGAGTAAATTAATTAAAGCAATTAATAACTTGTTTTGTGGTATGACTTTTTGAACGGGGGTTTAAGCAGAAAACAGGTACAGAAAGAGTCATAAAAGGGACTGTGACATGATGATGATGAATACTAAAACTACTAGGGGTGTCACTGGAAGTCATTGGAATGGTTATATGACTTTCTTTCGGGTTGAATGGTGGTCGTCTTGCTCCCCCCTAGCGCCTGTGAGCGGAAAAACCACCCTTGCGAGCTGCCGGCCTCAGCGTCAAGAAGTATGCCGTGATATCAGGTCTCGCGATGTAACAAATTGCTTCACGGCACTGCACACATACGCCCATTCGGGAACCGGCTAACAAGGTAGCGATGGAGTTTTTCACACTATCGTCATGGCTGAGCGGGCAAAAAAGAAGCAGAAAGCTAGGAGAGAATTGTCGGAGGAACAGAGAAAGAGGAAACAGCAGACTGACCGAGCTAGGAGTCAGACATGAGTAAACATAGGAGCTGCCAAATATCTATTCTGAATCTGTAGGAGGAGCTCTATAGAGAAGCCTGCGAGCAAAAATCGAAGCGAACAGCAAAGAAATGGCCAAAACGGCCTAGTGTCCCTTTAAATAGAAAATCTATGGAAATCAGCTTTCGATTTCGACTGGCAATCCCCCTCAGTGTTTTTTTCTCTCTCCAGCCCCGCCTTCTTGCGCATGTCCAAAGACAACAACAAAAACAGACACGTAGCTGGTAGCATGCAGAGTAACATTTGCTTACCGGTAGCCTGCTGCTGCACTATTCCAGACAGCATGGCAACTGCCTGAGACAACAGAACTGGAAAATCCTCCTGCTTCCCTGATGTCACCATATGGCAACATTTTGCCTTCTCCGTGAGTGAGTTATGGAAACAAACAACCAAGGAAAAGCATGTGGGCTCAAATGGGGACTCTGTGGTGCCTTCAGGTGCACCTCGTTAAACTAATGGTGCTTTCAACTGTGCCTCGGAAACTCTGAGAAACTCAAATTGTTGTTGCAAAGTACATTTCTCCCATCTAATGGCTCTTATTCTGAAATTGCTGTTCCTGTTTAAAAAAATCAAACTGAATCAATCCATGACCTTAAAAACGAAAGTAAAATTGAATCCGACTCAAAATGTTGAAATTTTCACTGTAAAGCACGAGCCTGTAGGATATCTGAAGTACGGCACCAATTCTAAAACATTACTTTAAAAAATAGAACCATGTTTTTTCTACAGAGGATCGTTGGAGCAGTGGGAGTAAAACAAACTCGTGGGCCATAAAACCCAAAGACACTTGATCCATTGTTAATGTACTGTAGAAATATTGATTAATGCAGCTTTAAATATATACACAAAGCATGTCAGGCTTCTAATGGTTTATTGTTTTTCAGACACTTTTCCCTTGTTTAGACTGGGTCAATTATGCTCATCCAGGTGACGCTAGAAATGACTGCACACGGCTTTCTTCCAGCATTGTTATAATAGATTTGATTATCTCTCACTGTGAACTACTGTGTCTGTTTTGTTTACATGCAGAGGAACAGCGATGACTCGTGTTAATATTCCAGGTTTGACATTTTAACTCTATTAAAAGGCATCGTATCAAGTGCTGAGTACCTGAGAGGGGAAATTACAGCATCACCGGCTCATTATTGCTGCATTAACGAGTGAGAACATGCACGCGACATTAAAAAAAATCAATGCAGGCATGTGACCCGTTGCGTCTGCAAACGAGGTGCCATTAGCTTTTATAGCTGCGATCTGCCTGTGTTAGTCCTGGCCTACATTCCGCCCTCTGGATTCCAGTGGGAGCTGCAGCAAAGCAAATACAGAGCTCTGCAAACACCTCTTGGCCACAGCGCCGCTCAGCAGCCTACCACTGCATGTCTGAATGCAAAGCGGGTTTGCTGGAGCTCCCCAGTCTGCCCTCTTCCAGTTCACTTGCAAGTTCACTACATCTGCGGGTCAAATCCCCAGTCAGCTCTCGGCCTCTGACAGGTCCAGGGCCGTGGCTGTGGCTCCACCTCAGTGTGTGGCTCAGCATGTCGGCCAGCCGCAGATCCACAGATCATTATCGCTATCAAGCACTGTTTCCCCAACAAAACGATATCGCTGCCTTTGATCCTACGCCGAAGCTTATTTCTGTTCACTTCTGGGCATTCTAACCCAGGAACTGCTCTCACTTGGGGCAAAACGCAAGCACGGCTAAAAATAGGCCTGTGTTCTGTTGATGAGATGGAAAACAATGGGGCGTCATGTCTGAAATAAGACTACTCCCCCCCTGCCTGCTCAGTCTGGGCAGATAATGTATGCTTTTTTGTGGTTTTTCTTTGTGGATAAGATAGCTGAGGCTAACAATGCTCAATGCAAACATGGTGCTGTGCTCCTGCTGTGGAATATCCAATTAAAAAGCACTAGGTTTCAATGTGCAAACTGGGCCAGAGGTCCTGAAAGATTCAGAGTGGGCTGTACGCTGCTCTGCATCCACATACTGAACAAACAGAATACATCTGGTGCAGGGAGTGACTACATTTTGAACGCATTGTTGTTTACACAACTTTCTGGAAATTCATCCATAGATGATAGTCAATATACTGTTCAGCAATGGGAAATCTATTTAAATGATGAAAGTCCTAACTGCTGTGATGATCAAAATAATCACAATAATGGCTTTTCGCATTCTGTACGAAGACGACAACAACAGCCCAGTTTGCTCAGTGCAACAGGGCCGCTAACAGGTCAGATTGAAATCTCCCCCCATGTTAGAAGGGTTATTGGAATTTCAAATGATAAAGTTACAGCCCTAAAGTTAAAAAAACATTTTCTTACAAACTACTGTTTGTAAGGGCAAGAATTAACTTACAATAACAGATGAATAAATATTGGACAGAAGGGTTTTATTTGTAGTAGGGCTGCTTGATTATGGAAAAAAATCATAATCACCAAATATTTGTGGTCGTTTAACACGATTACTTATTGACTTTTGGAAAGATGTTGCAATTATTGAATTTAAAACAACAGTGAAACAGTTCAACAAATCAACAGTGAAAACAGCTTGAACTGTGGAATTCCTCTCAATACTTTCCCCGTTTGTCATTCAGAACACCAAATAAGAGTGTACTTGCAGAACGTAATGTGCTAAACTTCGATTGCTCTGTCTTTGTGATCGTTAGGAGCCAAAATCGTAATCACGATTAAAATTGTAATTCATTTCACAGCCCTAACTTGTAGCCCTTGTGGCACCATGTGCTGTAGGGTAGCACCGATTTCATGTAAATAATAACGGAAGTTGTTTCCATACCTAGAGGTAGGGCTGCGCAATTAATCGCAATTTTATCGAAATCGCAATATGAACTACTGCAATATCCAAATTGCAAGGGGGCGCAATATTTGTTAAAGGCAAAATATGTGTCAAACCACTCTAAAATAAAGTATTGTGGTGCTGCAGAGACATCCCGGCCTACAAATCGTATCCTACAGACTAAAGAAAAAATCTTTGTTTGGTACAGATCCTCGCAAAAAAAAAAAAAAATTGTTATTTATATATTTTTCAATAAAAATGAGAAAAATGATACAAAAATGATCATTCCCTCCAATATCATGAATCATATCACTATATCAGTCAAAATAATCGCAATTAGATATTTTCCTAATATCGTGCAGCCCTACCTAGAGGCCCTTAATTAGTATGCTGCTGCTGAGGATTTTTTCATTCCACGTAGGCTGCTGGTCCTGCTTGTCTCTTACTTTGGCTTAAGATATTTCTCCAGCTCCCAGTGTCTGCTGCTGACTGTATGAGGCTTGTCACAGGAGCAGATATATGGTCCTTGCGGGATAAGAGCTCTGCGAATGGCCCAAACTTATCAAAGCAGCCCGCCCTGTCCCCGAGCTTTGAACACAATGCTCCCCCTAATTTCTCCAGAATGGAAGTCCCTCCAGACCGGGAGTAATCTCATATTTTCCGTTTGCACGCAGTAAGTCTAGTTACTCTAGCTCTGTTCCCTGTATCCCTTGCCAATTGCATAATCAAGTCCAGAACTCATCAGCAAGATGGCAGAAGAAGTGCTCCATTAAGCTGCATCATGTTCCATCTGTTGTGTAAGATAGAGATAACAGTATTTACAGTTTTGGAGTTGTGGCAGACGCTTTCGGCCAATTTCTTTGTGCACCGCAGAGTTCTGCTTACTTCATAAAATGTCACGGATTAATTCTGCCGCTTGCGATGGTAGCCAACTGCAATTTTTACCCTCACCAGAAGAACTTGTGTTACCATTTGAATGTAAAACACATTGGGGACATTTACTCTAAAGTTCTTTTTTGGCTTGTCCTGTTTCATATTCTAAGTAGTCCATCATTTTTATTCAATTTTGGGGAATTGACCGTATTTGCTATAACTCAAATATAACAGTGCTCGGGTCTTTCTATCAGTGAGGAGAATATGTATTCACAGAAAGACTAACCCAGATTTGAGAAACCAGTTGATAAGAAAAAGTGCAGAGTAAAACACAGCCTTATCTTCCTCACAGACTGGAATGAATTCACCTTACTGTACGTGAATCAGCTCACTGCCAGATGCATTAACCTACATCTGTTCTTTCAAACAAGACCAAAATCTGAAACCGATATTGTCCTGGCCATTACACCCATTACTGCAACATACATTATCATTATTTTATAGAAGTATTTCATTTTACACATCACTATATAAAAAGGCAATTATATACTGTATGAAGGGTGGGTCTTACATATTTATTCTCTACACTACAGTAGAGTTTTTTTGGGGCATTTCCGGCCTTTATTTTTACAGGACAGCTGAAGAAGTGTGGCAAAGAGCCACGGGTCGGAGTCAAACCCACGCCCGCTGCGTCGAGGAGTAAACCTCTATATATGGACGCCCGTTCCACCAACTGAGCTATCCGGGCGCCCCACTTTTCTTTTCTAACCAGCACATTACAATTATGTTATTAGTAGCCCATCTAAGGACATAGCAGGAGTGCCAAACTCCTTCATGTCAGAAACTCCCAACAATTTCAAAATGTAATTCATTTGACCACAAAACTCCAGTATGATACAATCTGACGATATCAGAGGGGAAGGGTTGCATTTGTGATCATTTGAGACGAAAAGCTTCACTTATTTGTATTCCGTCAACAGTCAGTTAATCGAATAGTCAATCGACAGAAAAATTCATCAGCAACTATTTTCACAATTGATTCATGGCAATTTTTATTTCAGTGAATTGTTTTTCAAGCAAAATACGAAAATATGTCTTACTGCAAGCTTAACAATTTAGGATTTGCTTCTTTTCTGTTTTTTTTCTTATATTACTGTAAACTGAATATCTTTGGGTTTGGGACTGTTGGTCAGAGAAAACAAGCACTTTCAGGACATCACATCGGGCTTTAGGGAGTTGTGAAGGACATTGGTGACTATTTAGTGACTGTCTAGTCACATAGTGACCAATGTCACCAATTCATTGGGGAAATAGTCAGCAGATTCATCAACAGAGGAAATAAAGTAAACTGTATAGTCTTATAACAGGTTTAGAAGATGTCAGAATATCCAGAAAAGTCATATTGTGTGTGTCACTAAACTCAACACTAGGCTTGCACGATATGAGGAAAATATCGCGATAACGATATTACTTGCGATCAATAAACAGATAATAAAGTGTACTCAGTTCTGCAACTTCACGGCTTTCATTATTCTTCACATTGCTTGTTGAATTTAAAAACAAATGAAATCATTGCCAACCTTCTTTTATTGAACAAAATGAACATTGAATATAAAAAGGCACCACTAAAAAAAAGTGCCGTTTTCTACTAGCTAGTTTTCAACTAACACAAAAATCTCAGAGCCTTTCGCGTTGTGTGTATTCCGGCAGTTGATATATATATATATATATATATATATATATATATATATATATATATATATATATATATATATATATATATATATATTGTGCAGCCCTACCAAACACCAGCAAAGAAAACACAATTACATGAAATCATGCCTCACTTTGCAGGGGCCCCTTTGGAACCATTTGAAGGACCCCTTGTGGTTCCGTGTTTGGGAAGCATCATCTCGAAGGGACATGGTTGTCTAATTAAACAAGCATGGTGCAGGAGCTGCATCTAGGGCTTCGATAGAATGAGTTACAGTGCAGCAGGACTGTTTACAGACTAGTGCTCCCTGTCTGTTACCTTTAAAGCCAACAACAGTCTGCCTGCAAGACTCGAGACAAAACCCATAAGTGGTACTTGAAGGATGCGCTTGGATTCCATAACAGTGCACTGAGGAAGAGCAACATTCAGACAGCTTCAAAAGCAGAGGGGCTATGCAGTGTGCAGAGGATTAATTAAAGTGTCTGCAAGTGCCGCTGCTGCTTCTGCAAGTGCCGCTGCTGCTGCTGCTGCTGCTGCTGCTCCATCCGTTCAAAATTCCATTTCGGTCATGTCTACTTCTTCAAAGGAGGAAACACATGTACATTTGAATAAGTGTGTGATTATTCCCCCGCTTGCACCACGGCTTACACATGTCTGCATGGGATAGAGATGAGTGCAGCCTGCAAACTGGGATGCCAGATGGATTTAGTGTTTAACTGATGCTTCCATCTAGGGCCGCGCAATATGTCGATATTATATGGACATCGATATATGAGGCTAGATATCACCTTAAACAAGTGTTGTCTTTTCCTGGTTTTAAAAGCTGCATTGCATTAAAGTGATCTAATTTTCTTAACTTGCCAGACTTATTAGCAGTTTTATTATTCGTCTTTACCCACTTAGTCATTTTATCCACATTATCGATGATTATTTATCAAAACTCTCATTGTGTAAATATTTTGCGAAAGCACCAATAGTCAACCCATATCACCGCAATATCGACATTGATGTATTTGGTCAAAAATATCGTGATGTTTGATGTATTTTTTTTCTTTCCCAGATAGCCCAGCTCTACTTCCATACCTAAACTGTGGGCTATCATTTTATGTTATGCCATCTAAAATAGATGGCATGACAATTTATTATTTTTTTTTCTGTACAAATATTTACTTTGCTATCACTTACATTTCCCCAGCTTTGTGCCCGATGAAAACCTGCGGCAAAATCCTTATTTTGAGGTGCCAGGGGTAAGAATGTCTTCATGTATGGTGGTCTCATGTCCCAAACTTGTCCAATTGAAATGAAAAGTTTGTTAACCTCTGGGCTGAGCAATGAAGCAGGTGCAGTCTTCAGTCAAACCTGCCTCTACACCACAGAACAGGAGGCTGGCTATATGGCTCAGTTTGCTGTGGAACAACTTGGCAGAACAGCCATGCTGCTAAAAAAGGACCTCGCTATTTTAGCGTGACCAAATAGGAAATTTTAAGTAGACCCACAAACCTCGTATTTATAACTTGAAGTAGGCGGTGCTGGTAGAGTCATGTAGCCTGCAGCCCGACACCGAGCGTTAAACCTGAACAGTGTGAAATAGACTCACTCGGGACTGTTTTCACAAAGCTAAAGTGTTAACTTCAGTGTTTTACCGCGGACATTTAGCCTACCTTGATCCAGTAGCCGCAAGGAGTGCTGAAAAGACGGGTCCAGCGTGTCCTTCTCTGCCATAAGCTCCGGCAAGTACTTGTCGCTCTCCATCTCGTCCTGGGCTTTTGGGGCTCCAAGTAAACGACTCGAATGTAATTGAAGTAAATACAAAAAAAAAAAAAAAAAAAAAAAAAAAAAAAAAAAAAAAAAAAAAAAAAAACTTGCTCAACGTCCAAACGGCTCCAAGTTAGGGCACCGCCGAATATTTCTGTGAAGCAAACTCGCGGGCGATAGTGTCATTCGCGCTCGCGCTACAAGAGCATTTCTTTAGTCCTCGCGACACACACATATACACACACACACACACACACACACACACACACACACACACACACACTACAAACAATACGCTGTTAAATGTGACCGTGAGGTTTTATCCCATCGATGTGTTGTTCAGCCAGTAGAGCCCCGCTACGCATCACAGCCGCTGGTGTGAGGTTCCCTCTCCTCTTTCTGGGTAGACAGTCTGGTCTCTTTGAAGCTCCCTCTGTTGTATCCAGTGCTGAAATGAGGAAACGATAGCTATTGGTCGCCGCGTGGGGCGGAGCAACACGACGGAGCTGGCCGCGGTGCTGAGGCCCGTCATTAGCATATCATTAACATAAAGTTACCATGAACAAGGGCGGCAATTCAGAAACACTGAGCTCGGGCAAAGTGCCTGTTTCTGATAGAAGCCACCATTTCAAACTAACAAAGCCTGTTTACCTGGTTGCCTGGAGCTCCATGTCTTCTTTTTAGATGCACAAGACAATTTGCTTTGGATAAAAAGCTGGAACCTATTTGCAGGATTTCACCATTGCCATTATCCACACAAGGAACAATTACAGCACATATGGTATATGAGCCAGAATCAACATCATGTCATTATATTTTACACAAAGACCCAGAAACCAACAGCACTCCTTCTATACTGGCATACTACCTGATGAAACACAACAAGTAAGAAAAAGTATTAGGCAACAATGCAGTGTCTATTTGATATTGTACCTTAGTAATGCAAATTCCCAAACCGATTTGTGATTCAAATTACCAACAAAAAGCAGCTGATACACAGTAAACCTGGGGCTTTTTGGGCCCCTGTATCTCTGCGGGCCCCAGGGTAGTTGCCCCCAAACTGTCTACGCAGATGCATGTAAATACATTTATTTTGAAATCATGTAAGTAGAGGTACACTTCCCGTGGTATTTCAAATCGGTAGCCTACAGTGACTGGAACATCTCAGGAGGCGACATAATCGCCTCTTCACTCATTTAAGCAATTGATTAGGACTGCATGCATGACTCCTTAGGTTGCTTTAGGACAACCTGTCAATAGTTCTCAGGGAAAATCCATCCACCTTTTCTCATAGGTCAAGCATGCGTTTCTCCCGGGGCGTGTTTATGAATTCATTAAATAAGAAAGCCGCAAGAAAAAGCAGAGCCAACCTCGGCGGGGTCTGCTGTTTTGTAACAGAGAGCAGACAGTGACACTACAGTGTCATTAAAAGACAGCTATCGAGTTTATCCAGACAGCAGATATCGAAAGATAACAGCCACAAATCCACTTCATCAGACATCCTGAGCCTTTACAGTTCCTGGAAACATACAATGAACACAACAGTGTCTTTGTAAGGACTTGTGTTTAACGGCTGGGAAAAAAACGGATTTGTATACGAGCTTCATATTTGTTAGAAAATGTGGAAAAAGGATAAGAATTCTGTCAATATTTGTGGAGGATGCTGAGGTAGCCTCAGGTGGGCGGCTATCTGCAGGCAGATCAGCACTGGTTATATAATTGAGATTTTTCTTTTCTGCCATTCTATTTCACTTGGAGAAAATGTGACCCAGAGGCTAAAACCAAAATGGCTTTATGTATATTTATCAACGCTATATATCCTCCGTGAACTTTGGGGTGGGTTTTTTTTCTTTTCTTTTCTGGCTTGATATGTGCTCTGGAATAAGCGGTGATTTTTTTTTTGTTTTGTTTAATATAGACATAAATAGAAATAGTGTGCATGCAAAATCAATGGGTGGGAATATGCACACATTGCTTGTTGAGTTCTGCAGGTTGAGGGGTTTTCAATAATCGAGATGCACGGGCAGAATGGAGAAAGCATGTTATTTGCAAAGCTATGACATGTTTTTCATTAATAATTGATACATAATAAGTGATGCACCTGGTAATATTGTGAGATTCCGGAAATTGCAGCCCGTGCAGAGAAGACATATTTATTCATATATCTTCCTGTCTTAAGCGTGTTCCAGACCCTTGTTTGTGAGTGATTCAGCGCAACGAGAAACGCATTATGAATCAGCTTACTTTTTAATCTCTCCCAGAGACCATTAAAAACCGGCTCAAATGCACTAATCTCCTATTCAGCAGAGCGACTTATTTATAGATATGCTTGCCATCTGTTGCGCCCCGTCTTCATGAACAACAGCCTCGCATTGTCATTGATGTTTCAATCAAAGTTGCAGGCCTATACGTCTTCCTCAAGACGTGTGGTTTTAACCCTCAAGTTGTCCTCACATTTTTTTAAAAACCGTTTTTGTAGCATTTTTCAACATTTTCTGCACTTTTTTTCCCCACCACCACCAGTATACACTTTGTTATGCGCTCCCCGCCCTGCTCTCTTTTCCTCTCTGTTCATCCAAGGGGGTAAGCTTCTCCTCACAACGCGTAGCTCCTATGGCGCCATTTTGATGCTAACAAGCACTCACCCCCCCGTTAGCATTCCATTGACTGCCATTCATTTTGACGTCACTTTGACAGCGAATAACTTTACATCTGAAGCGTTTAAAGACTTTATTTGGTAAATGTATATGAATGTATAAAAAGCTCCATTACCTTGTATCTCACGTTATGGCTCCGTAGCAGACGCTTTTGTAAAAATAGGCTAACGATTGTGTCGTAACCACGCGACTTTCTGTCGCGTAGTAGAGGAATTACCGTACAGTACAGGAGAAGCTCGCAGGCAGTTTCGACTTCCATTGGCTGTTTAAGTGTAATTACTAATGTTAACTAGCATTTTAGTTAGCAATAATTAGCCTGTGTCCATGTTATCTCCTTACATATACCTACGCTCTCCGTCTGTGCAAGATTGGGAATGATTGAGATTTCTCTTGGCACAGCTACCAGAAGACTTACAACTTTCAGACAGGTTGCTCACGGCACATTTACGTTGTCTATCTCAGTTGGAGGCTGCGCAGTAACGCTCAGCCATCACCGGAAAAGTGCTTCTAATATTCTTCACTGGTCTCCGTCCAGAGCAACGGGATCTGTTGGTCCATTCTATATACAGTCTATGTGTTCATCTCAGGTGTTCCTGATCTCTGATTGAGGGTGGCCCCACCCCTGGATATAAGAGGCTGGGAGACAGGAATGCCTGAGGCAGTGACTGAAGCAGGTCAGATCGCCGTTGTTCCTTTTGTTACCTACTTTTGTCTTTCTTTGTGTTTCACTGCTTTGAGGATGGAAGTCGGGTAGTCTAGTTTTCGCAGCTTTGTTTCTGTTAGTTAGTTACTACTTTTTAGTTAGGGGGGGGGGAGGGATTCTGGGTCCGACGGCCCTTGATGGGTTGGCTCAGGCTTCTTCCCTTCTTTTGTTCTTTTTGGCCAGACCTCCAGACTCCCATAGTGTTGGTTTAATTAACTGTGGTTAAGTTGTCAATAAACTTTGATATACTTTAATTATTCCTCGGGTTTGGTGTTGTTCAATACGTTGACGGTCACATTCAGCTGTGTTTGTTTGCTGTGGCCGTAACACACTTACACCAACCACTATTTTTAAACTCATTTTTGGATTTCATAGTCAATAAACCTCATGTATCCTTTATGAAATTGTATCTAATTTTAGAGTTTAAAAAAAACAAACAGAAAGTAGGCCTATACATTATTATGACTGATAGTTAAGATCAGAGGATGTTTATGGATAATCACAGACTGTCAAAGATTAGTCAAAAATTGATTAAAACACCCAAAAGTCAATGATAGTATTGAAGTGATCCTTACTTTTACTTGTGAAGAGCGTTTCATGGAACCATCTGTGTTACTTTTGGGCAATTTTGTTGAAAGAAACCCAAATTTCTGATGTAGAAACTTTCAAATCGGGTAAAATTTGACCCCAGGACAACAGGAGCGTTAAAGGGGAATTGGCTAAGTGATTACAATGCATCAGTTGCAATGAAAATAATCATGGTTTACGGGGCAGATTTTTCACAGTCGGCCACGAGGGCAGCAGCACTGGCGTAAACAGAGCTGTGAGAAATGTCCTGCTAGGTGGGTGTAAAAGAATGAAGAACAGCGGGCTATTACATTGACAAAGTGTTATTTTGATCATTAGAGAACGGCTGCCCCCTTCCTCGCCCCTCAGCCTTCCCCGGCCCACTAAATATGATGTTGACGACCACACAGCTTGTGCAGCACCCCGGGGCGTCATATATACCGTATGTACCACCATTACTATTATGTCTGCACACTTCTGCATTCAACGTTTCTCCCTGTGTTAAAAACAAGAGGCAAAGATCGAACCAGTGCTGCAGTCTTCTTTCCAGGGACTTGATGCCAGCGGTGGAAGAAGTATTCAGATCCTTTACTTAAGTGCAAGTACTAATACCACACTGTTAAAATACTCTGTTACAAGTAAAAGTCCTGCATTGAAAATGTTACCTAAGTAAAAAGTATGTAAGTATCATCAGGATAATGTGCTTAAAGTATTAAAAGTAAAAGTAGTCAATGCAGAAAAATCAAGTCTAATCATTTCAGCTGGACATGTAGGCCGTTATATTGTTGGGTAGTTTAATTTATGATAAAACGTATTTTATCAACTACAAGCTTTTTCTGTATTTTGACTCTCCACTACACCTCAGCATTTATCTAGACTGTCTATTCGTATACATTGTGTTATAACTGATCTACATTACTAACTAGACCACTAGACTAACTGTTTACTGACACCACTGACTCTTTACACCATCTCAGCATTGATATAGACTGTTCATGTATATTGCACATCCATCAACTTAATTACACCTCACTACGTGCCGGCATTTGTAATGCCCACTTATTCTGCACTTTATGTAGCATTTTGTATTCTGTGTTCTTGTACTGTATTGAATGTGAAACTATTTGTTGTCTTGCACGCCTACGCTTTTCTTGGCCAGGTCGCCGTTGCAAAGAACCTGTTCTCAACGGCCTACCTGGTTAAATAAAGGTTAAATAAATAAAAAACAATTGCCCAAAAATCTTAATTTGTAAAGTAACTAAAGCTGTCAGATGAATGTAGCGGAGTAGAAAGTACAATATTTCTCTCTGAGATGTAGCGGAGTAGAAGTAGAAAGTGGCATGAAAAGAAAAGACTCAAGTCAAGTACAAGTACCTCAACATTTGTACTTACATAGTACAGTACTTGATTAAAATATAATTAGTTACATTCCGCCACTGCTTGATGCAAATCCTAATTGATTTCAATGGAAACACTTCACGTCAGCTTTCACTCTTCATAAAATCCCGTTTCAGCGAGAGGATGTCATGGGGTTCTTGTCGCCCGAGGAGTAATTAGACCTCGGTGTAAAGGTAAAAGATACTTTATTGTCACATACATATACGTGTAGCCAAATTCATTCTCTGCATTCAACCCATCCCTCGAGGGAGCAGTGGGCAGCCATTTACAGTGCCAACTCCAGATCTGAGCCAGAGCCAGCCTTGATCAAGGCCACTGTCTGGAGAACCTAGTACATGTTTTTTTGATGGTGGGGGAAACCAGAGCACCCGGAGGAAACCCACGCAGACAAGGGGAGAACATGCAAAATCCACACAGAAAGGCCCGGAACGACCTGGATTCAAACCCCAGAAACTTCTTGCTGTGAGGCCACAGTGCTAACCACTGAGCCACCATGCTGCCCAATTGTGTGTCCACACTTGCTGTGTCAGTCGGTGTCACAGAGAGAACAAGAACTGGTGTTCCAGAGCGACAACGCTTCGCCGGGATTCCGCTCCGTTTTGGCACGGTTACATGGACAGGATTACAGCGGCAAAACAGGAGCACTTGGAACACCTTAAAGAAGTGGATTCCTAAAAATAATGCCATATAAATGGTTTGCCAGATCGGATGGCCGTAGACTACACTAGAAAATGGGGAAAGGACCTGAGCTTTCTGGAGGGCTCCTAGGAGGCTCTGTGCTGGGGAGAGACATGTATGATGGGCTTATGATGATGTCATTCATACATATTTATGTATATTTGGTTTATTTTGTTATTATTTTGTTGTATGGGCTTGGATATTGTAGTTAGTGTGTCAGCTTTTCTGGATTTTTGTCTGGGTGGGTGGTGGTGATGACAAAGGAGGTGGGCGGGGGGGGGTATGTTCATGTTGCAAATTGTTTGTTGTTTAAAAATAAATAAAAATAATTGTTAATCACAACAACAACAACAAATAAGCGGATTCCTTCCATCAGCACATTTGGGTGGTGGCAGAAGGATTGCTAGGAGAGTGGCAACACTGCCTCCTTGTGACCATGTCAAATGATTTGAGAAGACATAAGGAGTTCAAAAGAGATAATCATCAGGGGTTTTTTTTTTTTTTTTAGCCTTTTCATGAATGGATCGGGAAAGCTGGAAATAAAACACTGTCGGAGCTTGAAAGTTAGAGGTTAATTAGCACCAAGCTTTGTTGTAAATGGCAACGACATTTCTTTTTTAAAATTTAGATAGCACCTTTCACTGCACAGAAACCCTAAAGTGCTTCACATTACAATCAGCATGAACATTAGAACAAAGCACACACAGAAATGAGAATACAGCATAAGCATCAACACAACAAGAAAATGTATACAATAATAAGACAATTCATAAAAACAAACAAAATACAAATCTCCCCCTACACACACCCACCCATCCACACACACACACACACACACACACACACACACACAAACACACACTGTAATTTATTAAATGCCTGAGAGAAAATACAAAATTGTTAATCACAAAAAAATTTTTACTATTTTTGTGATTAACAATTTTATTATTTTTTTAACAAAATACAAAATGTACAGCTATCAACGTGAACAAATCCCCCTCCCCATCATCACCACCAACCCAGACAAAAATCAAGAATAGATGACACAGTAACTACAATATTCCAAACCATTCAACAAAATAGTAACAAAATAAACCACAAACCAAATAAACGTATGTATAAATAAATGACAACACCATAAGCCCATCATACACGTCTCTCCCCAGCACATGGCTTCTTAGGAGCCCTCCAGAAAGCCTAGGTCCTTTCCCTGTTTTCTAGTGTAGACATCCAATCTGTTAAACAAACGTTTATGTGACTTTTTTTTTTCAAACGCCGCCACCATGGCCATCTCACAAACCCACTCTTGGATTGATGCCCCCCACCCCTTCATTCCTCCATCCCCTTAAAAGACTCTGTCTGGCTGTCATTAAACTAGTCTGGACCCAGCTTCTTATGTGCTTATCCATCCCGCTTAGGATTGACCCATCTCCCACAACAAATAGTGACTTTACTTTTGAATGTGGACACAGTTGTGATGGATCTCAGGTCATCATGGTCAAATGGTGCAGTTTGTGCGCATCGCTGTTGATAAAAGCAACGCTACACAGATCCAAACCTCACAAATAAATGAGAAGGGAAATGTAAGAGGAATACAAAGGAAATTATTTTCATTTCATTGTGTTGCCCTTTTTTTTCTTCATTTACCCTCCGTTTACCCCATGTTTAAAAGCTTCTACAAACCACATGCACGCTATCGGAAAGAATAACGCCAAAGAGCCATAATGATGCTAAACTGCATTTTCTCTTATGCTTTGCAAAGGCTTACAATCCCTCCAATAACAGTGGAATGCAACACAATGTCTTCTGCAGTGTCTCTTGTCCTCCAAAGTAATTTCACCAAAGTTCTTCTTTCAAGATATTGTTTCTCCTCCTCATGCAGGCCTCACAATGCTCCTTCAGTCACAAAAGGCACCTTATTGTGGCTACTAAATGGAGCGCTCACATCCATTAAACAGCCATTCAACAGAATTATATTGCCAGCGCCAATCTATCAGGTACATTGATCACGCATCGTCAGCTGTGAAGTGCAGACTCTGGTCTCCTCTCCTGGAAGTGTTGTGCAAAAGAAACCTAATGAGAAACTGTCAGCAGCGCACAGGTAAACAAATCAATGGCGCCCAGCAGTGCTCCCAAGGTCGAGCCACGCACGCACGCACACACACACACACACACACACACACACACACACACACACACACACACACACACACACAGCATCAACCCTCTCCTCGAACAAATCTGAGGCTGGAGCCGCAGCCAATGCTTCTACGGTGTAAAGTGTGCTGTCAAGATTTGACTTTTAGCAGATAAACAGGGTCAAATGGGATTACTTTCCACTGGCTGGATCATTGCTTTACCTTTTAAAGCAACAGTTTTGACATTTTGGAAAATATGCGTATTTGCTTACTTGTCCGGAGTTGCATGTAAAGATTGATACCACTCTCAGAGCTACAGCCAGCAGCCTGTTAAAAAGCTAAAACAGGTGGAAACAGCTAGCCTGGCTCATACTGTATAGCTAACAAAATCCACCCACCATCACCTCTAAACCTCACTACTGAACATGGTTAGGTGCGGGACTATTTATTGGACATTTTTGCATTTTTATTAAAGGTACAGGGCACCCAGAGGCGGCGGTCCTTTCAGGGGCCGTTGCAGTTGAGTTTAGCCGACAAAAAAATTTACCATCATGCGCGACGACAGTTAAGTTTAGGCACCAAAACGACTAGTTAAGATTAGAAAAAAAAGATCGTGGTTAGTTTTAGGCCCTGTTTACACGATGACGCTCGCGGGTGAAAACGAAAAGATATTTTGCCAGAGGAGGGTCTGCTTCAGCCTCCTCTGCCCGCTGCCTCTCGCTCTCAAGCAGCTACTGAAGGGCTGCAAGGCTCAGGATATTGGTAGTGCTCCCGTGGGTGCCGTGCTGTGGCTTATCACGGTCGATTGTGCTGGTCATCACCAGACAAACATGCAACTCCACCTCCTCGTCTTTTCCAGACAAGCTGTTGTTGTTTTGGTTTGGCGCTACTAAGGAGAGAAGTAGAAAGAAGGTTCTGTGTTCGTGTCCCAGGACACGAACACGTGTTTCCTGGGTGAAAGTCTTGTGTTTTCAACGGGAAACGGACTCCATTCCCGCAATTTTTTTATGACCCTGCCATCCTCCCCAACCATCTCCCTATGTGGCGCTGTGCGCTCTTATACAGTACATCTACAGTCAATATGGCATACAGCAAAAAATACATACAATTCCAGTGCATTACTTTTTGTAGTGATATGTACAAATGGTTCATGAGAACAGAGGCTATATGAGCGTACTTTGATGTGAACATGTGTCAAGATGGAAAGTGTTCTCAGTTAGCCTATATCGAAAACACCAAAAAACAATCGATAACTGCTAGGGAATTCAGAAATTATACGCTGACATGTTCCATTAGGCTTTGTTTTGTGGCAGATTATCACACTGCCTGTACAAACGTTGTGTTTTTACTCTTCTAAACTATAGCCAGGCCAGGACAGATAATGATAGTTATCGTGTGGTGGTTGAAACAGACAGATCCTTTCATTTCTAACAGTCTACAAATACAACACAAAGTCAGTGATTCAGAGTGCATATTTGTGTTTGTCTCTAATGTGTACGAGCTTAATAGAGCTGCCTGAAGTAGCCCGCGATGTGTAGTGACTAAGTGTGTGCTGAGAGTTATCACAGTGCACTTACATACCAGAGAGAGGCGCAAGGTCAACAGCAGTAATTATTCTGTGGGAAACGTGTTGGTCTTCAGTGGGTAATTTCATTTCCTGTCATTAGCCACAGCGATTAAGCACAAGAACAATGATACTATGATAGCATCAGTAGCCACCACACAGCCCCAGGCTCTTCTCTATATTCCACAATATTCTCTCAAGGCCGCTTTGCATGGGTTAACATTCGTGTTGTGTAGCCTGGATCTTTGAAGCCTTTCTCTGCCTACCTTAATTAGCAAATGATGATCATATTTAGATACATAGTTAATCTCTATATAGTTAATCCCCCCCCAAAAAAAGACATGATTTGATGCGGCTGTGAGAATTGAGCACAAAGGGTACAATGTCAAATAACTAGAACCTGTTTGACCACTGGAATGTAAAAAAGACTACTACTACTACTACTATGAGAGGCCGTATAGGAAGTAATTCATACTTCTGTCTTACACACACACTATCATAATCTTGCATATACACCACTATACTCATACACACACTATTATAATCCTTTTACATGTATGTATGAGAGGGTATAGTCGTGTATGTGAGAGAGTACAGTAGTGTGTGTGAGAGAGTATATACTAGTGTATGTGAGAGAGTATAGTAATGTATGTGAGAGAGTATATAGTAGTGTATGTGAGAGTATAGTAATGTATGTGAGAGAGTATAGTAGTGTATGTGAGAGAGTATAGTAGTGTATGTGAGAGAGTATATAGTTATGTATGTGAGAGAGTATATAGTAGTGTATGTGAGAGAGTATAGTAGTGTATGTGAGAGAGTATATAGTTATGTATGTGAGAGAGTATATAGTAGTGTATGTGAGAGAGTATAGTAGTGTATGTGAGAGGGTATAGTAGTGTGTGAGAGAGCATATAGTTGGGTATGTGAGAGAGAAAGTATACAGTCAGGTCCATAAATATTGGGACATCGACACAATTCTAATCTTTTTGGCTCTATACACCACCACAATGGAGTTGAAATGAAACGAACAAGATGTGCTTTAACTGCAGACTTTCAGCTTTAATTTGAGGGTATTTACATCCAAATCAGGTGAACGGTGTAGGAATTACAACAGTTTGTATATGTGCCTCCCACTTTTTAAGGGACCAAAAGTAATGGGACAGATTCACAATCATAAATCAAACTTTCACTTTTTAATACTTGGATGCCAATCCTTTGCAATCAATTCCAGCCTGAAGTCTGGAACGCATAGACATCACCAGACGCTGGGTTTCATCCCTGGTGATGCTCTGCCAGGCCTCTACTGCAACTGTCTTCAGTTCCTGCATGTTCTTGGGACATTTTCCCTTCAGTTTTGTCTTCAGCAAGTGAAATGCATGCTCAATCGGATTCAGGTCAGGTGATTGACTTGGCCATTGCATAACATTCCACTTCTTTCCCTTAAAAAACTCTTTGGTTGCTTTCGCAGTATGCTTCGGGTCATTGTCCATCTGCACTGTGAAGCGCCGTCCAATGAATATGCCGCATTTGGCTGAATATGAGCAGATAATATTGCCCGAAACACTTCAGAATTCATCCTGCTGCTTTTGTCAGCAGTCACATCATCAATAAATACAAGAGAACCAGTTCCATTGGCAGCCATACATGCCCACGCCATGACACTACCACCACCATACTTCACTGATGAGGTGGTATGCTTTGGATCATGAGCAGTTCCTTTCCTTTTCCATACTCTTCTCTTCCCATCACTCTGGTACAAGTTGATCTTTGTCTCATCTGTCCATAGGATGTTGTTCCAAAAATGTGAAGGCTTTTTTAGATGTTGTTTGGCAAACTCTAATCTGGCCTTCCTGTTTTTGAGGCTCACCAATGGTTTACATCTTGTAGTGAACCCTCTGTATTCACTCTGGTGAAGTCTTCTCTTGATTGTTGACTTTGACACACATACACCTACCTCCTGGAGAGTGTTCTTGATCTGGCCAACTGTTGTGAAGGGTGTTTTCTTCACCAGGGAAAGTGCTTCTTCGGTCATCCACCACAGTTGTTTTCCGTGGTCTTCTGGGTCTTTTGGTGTTGCTGAGCTCACCGGTGCGTTCTTTCTTTTTAAGAATGCACCACACAGTTGATTTGGCCACACCTAATGTTTTTGCTATCTCTCTGATGGGTTTGTTTAGATTTTTCAGCCTAATGATGGCTTGCTTCACTGATAGTGACAGCTCTTTGGATCTCATATTGAGAGTTGACAACAACAGATTCCAAATGCAAATAGCACACTTGAAATGAACTCTGGACCTTTTATGTGCTCCTTGTTAATGGGATAATGAGGGAATAACACACACCTGGCCATGGAACAGCTAAGCAGCCAATTGTCCCATTACCTTTGGTCCCTTAAAAAGTGGGAGGCACATATACAAACTGTTGTAATTCCTACACCGTTCACCTGATTTGGATGTAAATACCCTCAAATTAAAGCTGAAAGTCTGCAGTTAAAGCACATCTTGTTCGTTTCATTTCAACTCCATTGTGGTGGTGTATAGAGCCAAAAAGATTAGAATTGTGTCGATGTCCCAATATTTATGGACCTGACTGTAGTTGTGTGTGAGAGAGTATAGAAGTGTGTGTGAGAGAGTATAGTTGAAAAGGAAGTTGGTTTGATCAATCAGGAAGACTTAATTAAATTCTCACTTCCTCATTGGCTAAAGGGGCCATTTTAAATTATCATTACCCAGTGGGCTTGCTGCTTTGAAAGTACAGCTAGCACCAACTCAGAGGAACAAGGAACATTTAAATCAAGCAGCAGAAACTTTGACAAAAACAACCTTGTTGGACGAAAACATTTATTCTTATCTTATTTAGTTTCTTTTTCGAGGTCAGTTTTTGTTTGTGGAAGTAAATGGTAATAAGGAAAACATTGCTATCTTTTTCACTGATGTGTTCAGAGAATTGTGAGGGAAACTGACAATTTGGGACATGACAGTCATTTTGGAAAGATTAATTTCTGAGCTCAATGGTTATACTCGGACAATGTCTTTCTTGCTCCCGACGGGACTTTCATTTCTATAATTTTACATGGGCTCGCGCTCCGGGTTGCACGCGGCAGTGCAGAGGCAATGCAGAACATTTTAGTTGGGATTGACGCTGAAATGCTGAAATGAATGAAGACCCCCCAGTACATTTTGAGACTTCAAATAATGTTGTGGTTCCAGAAAATGACTATTTTCAATGAAACAGTTACAAAAATGATAACTGTAGACCCACTAGCCGATGACGGTAACTATGGCATTCAATTATTTTTGGGCCTGGTGAACTCCGTCAGTGAGCAAGTTACATTACTGTCAAGACAATTAATGAAGGTTAATAAAAGGCCAGTGACAATTTCTGCTTCACAACGCTGAACAATAAAATAAAACAAAATGGTTTCCTTTTTAGTCAAATGATTATTCCATTTTCAATTGTTTAAACAAGACATTAATAATGTATTAGGAAATGGTGAGTTATTGACAACGATGCCTCATCAATTTAGTCAACAGGCAACAGATTTTAAGAATGTATGTTCAGGAGTCGGAAGTCATTCCTGACCAAATCCCTGAGTGTTTTTTAATGCAAAATCCATAGTTTCCTTGAAATCCTCGAATATTTTCAGGACTGGCAACCGCAGGCAGTTTCATTTTGACTGCTGACAGTCAAATTTCAAAGAGCTGTTCTAGTACATCAGCTGTGAGTGGGGAGGGCTCGTGGCAAAACAGCGGTCTGAAAGCATCTGGGTGCATTCTTATTGCATGGAGGCCAGGCCTGGATGTGAAATTAGGTGATGCATGAATTTATATGAACGACATCTTTTATTTAACTACTTCAGTCACAGTAGTATATTGAGCACTGACCAAGCCTGGTGTAAACATTCATATGAAAGTCAGAAACAAATCACACAAACTAAAGTGCAGATTGCAGAAATATAAAAACAAATATCTGGCTTTACCACACTTAGTAGTATTTAGATTATTAGTCACTCTAATAAATGTATGTAAACATGTGGATTGCACTTTTTAATATTATTAATAATAATAATACATTTTATTTATATAGCGCTTTTCATGGTACTCAAAGACACACACAGATAGGTTAAACATCATCACCCAGTCATATGAATTCAACTCAGCTAGTTAGCCAGCCGATGCTAGAGCTTTCTCATTTAACGCTATCTTTGCTGTAAACAGCCTAATCTGATGTCTCCTTACCCAAAGATAGGCGAAAGCCAATAAATGCAGAACTACACTGTAATAAGCTGCGCATTGAATAGCAAATTACAATGTGTTTGATATTGAATAACAGGAGCGCAGCTATTCCTGTTTGTGATGGCCACAGCCGTGGCCACACAGCCATCTTAAAGGCGGTAACCTCATACACTCACATTTATCTTAGTTCATGCTGTTTTCCTTAAGATGGGTTTCTATACCTTTTCAGACCCATTATATATTTTGTTGTAAACATTTTATTTAGTTTTAAATAACGTACAGGACACTGGATTTGGTTTACATATATACTTTATTAGTTTTGGATTGTCTTTTTGCTCTAATGGTTTTCTTTTGAGCTTACCAGTGTTGCGGATTCCACACCCTGGAGTGAGGCATGAAGGCTGCTGGGACAAAGGGGTGGCGTCTGGAACAACAGCAGCTTTATAGGGGTGGTGGCCAAATTGGACTCTACCACTACTTGTTATATCTGGGGGGGGTAGCTTTATTTTCTCCCAAGATATTTGAGTTTTGATTTGTATTGTATTTAGAACATTTATTCGGTTAATGTTAATTAAGATTACATTTCTTTTGGAGTAAGTGTTTAGTTGTTTTTTTTGTTATTTGTAATTTATGTATTAGTGTTATTGTTAGTCTCCCCCTGTGTGTCAAACCTGGTCTGATCAGCCAGTATATAAGTCCCCTTTGTTTCTCTTATGACAGGTCAGTTGTAGTTTGGAGTTTGTTATGTTCAGAGCTTAAGTTTGGTTTGTTTAGTTGATCTCTTTTAAGGGCCCAAACTTTATTTCTATTTTGTTGTAATGTTTTTGTGGGTAAAATAAAAACCCCTTTTTTGAAATCTTCTTGTGACTCCTCTTGCCTAACTGCTTGGTCCCTGACACTGTTATTATTATATTATTATTCCTGTTATGGAAGCATATTGGTAGTTATAGTATAACTAGCTATATAAATAGCTATCTTTTTCTCCTAGTCAAAGTCAAATGTATTTGTACAGTAAAATATCATATACTGTGGTTAATCAAAGGGCTTGACAGATACTGTGTCCTCTCTCATGTAACAGCAGATTTAATTCTGAAACCTGATTTCTGAAATTATTTCACACAGCTTGCTCAAACTTGCTTGATCATATTAACTAGCACTAGGTAGTGGAGATATTGCAGAGTTTTCAATGGAAAATGGCTAGCCCGTGTTGTATGTGGGCAGCAACCATAGACTGTTAATATATACAGTCCTTGGCTATTTTTTAATCAACTTACCTCTTCCTGGATTTCGACGATCCACCGAAATGCTGTCTCGTCTGGTAATGGGGTCCTCCGTGTTCCATTGAGCTAGCTAGAAGAAGTAGCGCTAGCGCTGGAGCCAGGTCTGACTGGATTTGCAGTTCCATCCCTGAATAATCTCTGCATCTCCGAATCAGAGCTCTGTTGGACTTGATTTAATTGTCGAGACATAGTTGACAATAGCTCACCATTTCCTAAAATATTATTTAGAAGACCCACAGCTTCAGTTAGCCTCTCTCTGTCCATTACAGCACCACTTCAGCCAAACTAGTATAATGACAGTGCAGGATTTTGACCGTCTTCTTTGTCAACCAATCAGGAGCTGAGTAATCAAACTCCCTTCCGTTTCAATCAAACTCTCACACACACACACTACTATTCTCTCTCACATACCCTACTATATTCTCTCACATAAACAACTACACATTCTCACATATTCAACAATATACTCTCTCACATACACTAGTATACTCGCTCACATACACTACTATACTCTCTCACATACACTAGTATACACTACTATACTCTCTCACATACACTAGTATACTCTCTCACATACACTAGTATACTCGCTCACATACACTAGTATACTCTATCACATACACAACTATACCCTCTCATACATACATGTAAAAGGATTATAATAGTGTCTATGTATGAGTATAGTGGTGTATATGCAAGACTATGATAGTGTGTGTAAGACAGAAGTATGAATTACTTCCTATACGGCCTCTCATAACCTCCCATGACTCTTTCATTTCCCTATCACTGACACACACACACACACACACACACACACACACACACACACACACACACACACACAATCTTTAAACCTACATGAATCAATATTTTGGCCACTTGGAGGGGCCAGCACAACAGGCTGTAAACACAACATTGACTTAATGTTGACATGGCTAACGTGTTGGAAAGTTACCTATTTACACATGATACTGGTTTCATTTCACTTCATTACCACGTTAGTGCCGTGGCAGCAGTTAATGAGGGTGAAATAATTTTCCCAGTAGCAGCAGCAGTAGCTGCAGTGAGCTCCAACAACCAGACCAGATGCAGTTTCTCTGTCGGTAGACTGGGGAACAGATAAATGCCGTGAAAGTATTACAGTGCAGATCCACTTTGGCAACACGACTGAAGCGTTGTGTCACGACGTCATACATCCATGGTTGATGCTCCACGCCCTTGACCGGCAGCTGATTGGACGAACGCGTCACGTGGGTCTTGCTACTCCCGGAAAAAAAAACCGACAGTAATGGCGGCCAGTTCGGAACACGATCTAGTATTTTACGAAAATAGTTCACCGAAAACGTGTTTCTGAAAACATTTTAAGTAAGAAATAGGCCGTGCAGTTGCTGAATCTGTCTTCATTTCAGATCGTCAAAGGTCAGTTTGAAAGATTTTCTTCTACTTCTACTGGATAGTCGCGTCACGTTTAACGGATTCCTTTGCATAAAGATGGGCATCGGCCAGCTTTTTTGACGCGCAGCATTTTTTCAAATGCAGCGCAGGTGTGAAGGGTAGAAACGGAGGCGCCAGCGTTATGGCAGCACTTTTTTCCCTCAACCTTTTTTCTACAGTCTTCTAGTTTTATTCACAGTTTAATATCCAACGCTGTCCAAACTACGCCAAATTCCAAGTTCATTGGATACCCAGGAAACCAAGTGTGAAGTAGATTGGATGAACGATTCATGAGATATTTCAAATTCCACACACACACCCACACACACACACACACACACACACACACACACACACACACACAGAGGCATCCCAATTTATTGGATAGATGAACCCTACTTCTAATTTGCTCTAAACATTGTCCTAAGTTTATGGACTCAATCGCTAGTTTCAAATCTTCTTTAAAACAGCATGATGTTCATTTTTTTTAAATGATGGTCCCGTTTAGTGTAAAATAGTAGACAGACTTTGTGGGAGGATTCCCACAAAGTCTGTCTTTTGTTTTAATCGTGCAAGAGAAAACTCAGATTGGACAGATAGTCTAGCTAGCTGTCTGGATTTACCCTGCAGAGATCTGAGGAGCAGTTAACCATAGTCCTCAGAAATCCACCGGAGTTTAAAATTACAACACAAAGAAAGCGGAAGGTAACGGACATCTGGCCGAAAATTAGGCTAAATGAAACGTCTAACGTCTATAGACTAAATTCTTGCTAACCTGACGCGCCAGATGGTTTGTTACACAGAACCAACCATGTTTGGAAAAGGGCAGGCACCATCTGTCCATCACGTCCTGATACTGTAACTGTAGTTAGAAGCCATTTTCATTCCTTGAGATGCACATTTCAAAGCTTAAGTTTTAATCTGACATGTCACTTGGGATATTGCTTTTTTTTAAGCAATGCCAACACTCCAGGTCTGTTTCCTTTTTTTAATTCAGGAGTTATTCTCAGCCTCAATGTAATTGACAACTTAACTGCAGTAAGACTGTTTATAAGACTGTATTTGTCTCAGCTGTTGCATGTTTTTTTTTTCACGGCCTTCCCTGGCTTTCTGTTACATTAACCTCTGTGACATGACCAAGGGGGTAAGCAAGCCTCCGCAAAGCGTGCCTCCAATGGAGCCATTTTGTTGCGATCAAGCCATCACCCGCCGTTAGCATTCCATTGACTGCCATTCATTTTGGTGTCACTTTGACAGCGAATAACTTTACTTCTGAAGCATTTAAAGACTCTATTTGTCCATTGTTTATTTCTAAAGAAACACGACAATGTATAAAAGGCTCCATTACCTTGTATCTGAAGCTCGCAGGCAGTTTCGACTTACAATAGCTGTTTAAGTTTAATTCCATCTTCGTCCGCTTATCCGGGGTCGGGTCGTGTTTAAGCTTAATTACTAATGTTAAAGGTGCAATATATAATACTTACTGCTAGTGTTTCAAATAGTTACTGCAGTACAAATTCAAAATACTGGAGCAAAATGCTTTCACGTTGGTTGCCAGGCTGACCGCAGCATCCACAACAATGTTGCTAGACGCTTGTCTCACATAGCCCAAAAACCCAACAACGTCGCCATCCTCTCCACTAAAAATAACTCTACCTTGCCGTCCTCTCCACCTGACTGAAAACACTTTATTGGCTTAGAATTACAGCAACAATCGCTAAACCTACTGTAAACTCACGGCCCTCCCAGCCCCCCTCTCTTGGCTTAAAATAACTCACCATTGTTGGCTACGGCCGCTGAACAGGCTAACCAACTAGGGTACTCTAAATGACATAAAATGCCCGTCCCTTGTAGCCGTGATAAATTAGCCTGAATCTAATGCTTAGCTACCTGTTCAGGAGGAAATTAGCCAACTCTGCGTCCTTTTGGGCTCTAAGCTGTCTCCATCTTTCAAATACATCTCCAATATTTACCCAATATTTGTTAGCTACGTCTCTGGTCACACAACTGTTAGAAACATGGCAGGTTTTTTTTTTTAGGTCGGGTAGAATCTATCTCTGTTGATCCTGTTCGTTTGTTTGCTGCTTTCATGGCTGTACTAATGTTACAGCTGTAGCGCGCTGGGTTCCGTCACGGAACGGAAATTTCAAAAGCAGAAAATACTGGCATTAGCATTGTTGTCAGAAAAGATAGTATTTCAACTTAGCACGTTTCCTTAATATATGATGAAGCATTGGGGTCATTTTTGGATTTATTACAGTAAATATATTACATATTGGACCTTTAACTAGCATTTTAGTGATCAATAATTAGCCTGTGCCTATGTTATCTCCTTACATACCTACGCTCTCTGTCTCTGCAAGATTGGGAATGATTGAGATTTCTCTTGGCACAGCTACCAGAAGACTTACAACTTTCAGACCGGTTGCTCACGACCCCCTGCCAATGTCAGCCATGTTAATGATAAAAGGCTTCAACAGTGACGTAAGCAAGCATAGATCTGCATTGTCTCAAACAAATTGTATAAAATCCAAAAGCTGGCATCTTTTGTGTCCGAATTGTTGTATCTATTGATAAAATAACCTGAAACCTACTCCACAGATGTGAAGCGACTCTGTGATGTTGAACCGTAATTAAAATATATCGAGATGACATTTCAGTATCCTGACAGTTGAGTTGGAAGAGCAATGCTTCACAGTCTGAAGGCTGTGATTTCAAATCCCATCTGTGCCATTTTTGTTTCACAAAGGAAAGGAGCTTAACCTCCTCAAACCCAGAGGAGGAATCAGTCTTCTCTTAGGACGAAGAGTGAAAACATTTTATAAACTTTCCAAACAGGAAGTGACTCACAACTCAGATAAAATTTCTTAGAGGAGGTTGAACCTGCCATGGATATGATGGAGGCCAGGCTCATGGGCTATACGCAGGGTGCAACATATCCCTGCCTCTGCTGAATTATTTTTATCCCCAGTGGGGGCAAAAAATGTAACCCCACCCGCTCAAAGTGAGTACTTCACCAATTGCCTAGACCATATATTAATTATATACCTACAATAGAAGTATTTTAAACTAAGTAAAGCGCTGTAACGTGAACAGTCTATAGTGCTATAGAACGATAAAATCCGAGAGGCAGGTGCTGGTTGTATTTAGCAGCTACAGAGCGCCGGGACGCTGGCTACCGGCGGCAGTTGTTTAGCCGTCAATAGGTGACTGTGAGCTGGCTACAGGCACCGCCAGATGAGGGTCCTTCGAATTTGGATTAAAACATTCCCAAGGAACGAACAAGCGTTTCCTGTTTTTATGTTGACACCACGTTGTGATATTTCATTTTGAGATTATTTTCCACTGGATATTGAAGTACATAAGACCGGACCCTCCGAGGGCATTTACAGTATATCCCACAATGCAATGTGGTCATTTATATCAGATAATCAGACAGCGAGCAGGCAGCTGTCTGATATTGGATCAATGAGGCTTGTCGCTTAGAGGTAGATTGGTTGCCCAATAAACTCAAAGTTGGTGGTTCCAGGCTCCCCTGCCACATGTCAAAATTGTCACTTATACCACATTTTACTGTGATTGCTGTGATAGGTAATCAATCAAGCTTTATTTATAGAGCACTTTAAAACCAAACCAAAGTACACCAAAGTGCTGTACAGAATAATAAATAAAGACATAAAGTACATAACTCACACAGGCATAAAATACAAATAAAAGAAGTTAAGAGACATAAAACAATAGAAGACAGCCATACAGTAAATCAAAATGTCAACGTCTGGTGTCAAACGCCAAGGAGAAGAGGTGGGTTTTAAGACAAGATTTAAAAACAGTTAAGTCGATTAGGAATAAAGTTGTTTGTTTATATATATATATATATATATATATATATATATATATATATAAAATAATAATTTCAACCTGTGAATTTTCCACAACGATTTCAGCTTGCAGTTCTCACTGATTTCAACTTGCGAATTACCGTCTTTTTTAAACAATTATTGCTATCACATTACATTTGTTTTAGTCTGCAGGCTGTTCATTGGAAATGATTAAAGTATTTAAAGTGTTAAACGCCTAACATGTACAGAATTACATCACAGGTAACTACAATTTGTGTCATGTGACCCTCAACACAAAGAGAGATAATATTAAAGAGACTGACCTTCAAGAAACGCCCCCACAGGTCGTTTGTTCAAGCAGAAATCACGACCTATATTTATGTTTTTAGTGGCGGCTCCCTCTATTGGCCATAGTAGATATGACGGGAGCAAAGCAGGAAGTAAAGTGGCCAACTGGCTGCAATAGTGTTCAGTTGTGTAAAAAAAATACAGTATACTGTATATATAACTTACTTAACTCTGATTCTAATAATTCTATTTAAGATGAGGCCCTACCACAAGGCTCCAGACCAGTGAGGTCAGAGGTTAAAGCACTAGTCCCTGCTGAAGCACTGTACCCCCAGGGGTACATTTAGTCATGGTTGGGAATCACTGCTTTAGCATTAATTTATTTTTCAATGCTTACAACAGTCTGTACACACAAGGTTACCATATTATCACTCTATAAAGTTAATATTTGTAAGGTGTTAGTTGCCTATTTTACACATCCAGGAGACACTGATCAAAATTACATTTATTTAAAATAGTGTGTAGTTTCTGTCACCCCCATGAGGAATTCTAAGTAATAACAACACTGCTGTTGTTGCATCCACATGACACAAGCCTTCCATAATCGCGCACGCGCCCCCACCCCTCCTCCACACAGTTGCTAGTAGCCAAGGAGGACACGGAGGATAAAAAAAAGAACAACATAATGGACTCTTCAGATGACAGACGGAGGATAAAAAAAACATAATGGACTCTTTGGAAGACATCATATGGATACAACTATAAAGATACAACTTGCCTGTTCCCAGCATTAGCACAACACTTGCGATGTTTAGCTTGTTACCTGTGACGATATATGCTAACTGTAACGTCTCTTTCACGTTAGCGTGTGAGTGACTGACCTACCTGGGTGCGTTTTGAGATGCCTGATGAAGTTCGACGTTGTTGATCCAGCATCATTTATCTTGGTGCCACACACCTTGCATGTAGCTGATCGCTTACTGCTTACTTTACCAAGTTACTGAAAACAAAACTAATGACAAAAGGCACAACTCTGGGAGGACTTGGTGTCGCCATCGTCAATGCATTTTTTTATATGTGAGTGTGCGCACGTTACGTTGCACATTATGGCAATGGGCAGGGGACATGCAGCTCGTCAAACGTTTCCCCAACGTATATGCGCCAATAAAAGGAAATTGAATACATGAATACATTTAAATTTAAAAAGCAATAATTGCATGAAAACAGGTTGTTGACGAGTCTGGAAGCTCGACTCCGAATCAAGTCTGAAGTCAGCTGTTTGTGCGACTTAAGTGCGACTCGAGTCCGAGTCCCCACCTCTGATACTTACATACACATATATACTTGTATGCATGTAGGATTCTCTCTCCTCATCCATTTGGCTTCAGGAATTAAAATGTCAAACACAAGGGACTGGGGTGGGGCAGTTGTGAGCATGAGATCAAACAATTTTACAGTCCTAGACAGTGTGAAAAGAAAGGAGATCAATTTCTAGAATAACCATTGAAAAAATAATATCCCCAAGCACTCTGGGGGAATATTCCACAATGCGCGGAGGGCTTCTCTTTGTCGTAGTTCCGTGTCTTTTCTCAAGGAATGAGTACGTTTCATGTCCAGAGAGGCAATTACAGTGCAGGTGGCAAGGAAGAGCTTTCATCTGGAAAAACCTGCCTACAGTAGGGATGTCGATACATGAAGTAAAAAGAAAGGACACGTAGTCATTCGATTTCTGGAATGAGGTGCAATTGTTTTGTTTTTTTCAAGATAATTTTTTGGGGCTTTTCCCTTTATTCGATAGTGACAATGGATCAACAGGAAAAGTGGGAGAGTGATGGGGGGGATGACTTGCAGCAAAGGGCCACAGGTTGGATTTGAACGCAGGCTGCTGCAAAGGACTCAGCCTACATGGGGCGCACGCTCCTACTGGGTGAGCTAGAGGCCCCCCTGAGGTGTAATCTTTGATGGGAAACTCATTTGCAAAAAAATTAATAAATGAAATAGTAGACTATATAACATGCATAGATTGCAGACTGAGCTTTCTATCTTAGCATTGACAATCGATAAATGAAGGAAATCAATTTACCCTATCCAGTTGAGGACAGTGTACTACTCTCTCTGCCACAGCAACCCTCCATTAGCTCTTGTTAACTACAGAGGGGGAAAAAAACAATGGAAGTGCTGGGGGGGGAAAGAGGGTAATTGGCTCTGACTCTTTCCCAAGCAGCAGCAGCAGCAGCAGCAGCAGCCAGTGTGTGATTTTTGCAGCGGTCTGCTGGTACTGGGAAACATCCTTGTCAGCACAGGGATGAGAGCAGCTTATTACACAGGGAGCAGCGCTGAGTGGCAGCTACAAAGGTGGAGATTCTGAGGAATGATAATTATCTTTGAAAGTGGGAACGGCAGAGTTTGTTTACAGCACGCTGTCAGCGAGCAGAGCAAGGAATTCCTTGTACACCCGCGAGACATTTTGAACCTGAAAATTACAGGAAGGTTTACTATTGAAATTCATCCTCGTATGTAAAGTTGATGTGTTAGCACATCTCATGTAGATTTTACGTGTGGAAAAAAAAAGAAAAGAAAAAGCTTAATATTCGGTCACAATCATTTAGAAACTGACAGGTGCTGGTATTTCTCACAGGTGGGTGTCCAGAATGATTACATTAATGGCAATGGTATAACTTTGACACAGGGAATATGCTCAGCAGAGGAAAAGCCATGACACACAGCGAGTTGGATTCTTTGCCTCCACCACCTCCATTCTTTTCTTATACGCTGCGATTTCTGTTATCACTTTAAAATGATTCAAAAATAAACATAGAAGTTATTCATAGTAGAAAGTTAATAACAATGTCTGGTGTTTGACCGGCACTCTTAATTACACCGTCTGGATATGGGCATTCATTTTCTGTAAATTCCGTTAAAATGTGTGCTACAGTTGAACAGAAACCTGTTTAGTGAGCACTTCCAGTTTAGGTGAGGCTGTGAGGGGTAAAAATGTCGCTTTCAAAGTAAAAGCAATGCAGCGGTATTACATGCATGTTATACACTTATTTACGTTTGATTGCTAACTTCCCATTGACCTCACAATGCCCAGGTCTGTTTAGAGGGTAGGAGGGGGCCTGTCTAGGGAATTAGGGCCGGACGAGCGGTTTTTGCTCTCCATTAGAACTGTCAGCTCCGCTGAATGACTCTCTTTAATCACTTCAAATATTTTCACACAAGGAATTTCAACCCCCTCCAGAGCAACAGAGAAGACAAAGGCACAGCAAGTGAGGCCTTGCGAGAGCATTTGCTGGGCTGGCAGCTGGGAACGTCACACGCAAGGAATTGTGACTTTTCAGAGAGAACGTGCAAGACGCTTTTGGTGTGAAACCGCTAAATGGGAAAAGATGAAAGACTCTGAATTCATTACCGTAAAATCCCATTGAGTTTTGACTGCTCCTATCTGCACAGCGCAAGTATCCTTCCTTTGATTCATGATGTGCTCTTGCATTCTAACACATCCTTTGAGCCATGATTTTGATATGACCAAGTGATCCCTCATGATGGAATAGATCAAAGATTCAATTTTCTGCTTGTCTGATATTTCAATGTCAAAACTATTTGCTGGGAAGGATGGTTTCGACGTTGCAGGCTGACCACCCACTGGAATAACTATGTGTCTGCATTGATGTTTGCTGCAATAGGACCACTTTCTGTGAATCCTTGTATCTTCTTACTTGAATCATACTCCATCCTGTATTTACACACTTCCACAAAGTGAATCCCAACCCAGGCACTACCACAACCCCCACTGTTACATGCTCTGCTTGCAACTGCTCTATTATTGACCTTTGACACTTAGGGCAACAGTCACAAGGTTGAGAAGCTCGCTGATGCAGTAGCTCTTCTCCAGGGGCTATCATCTCCAACATACACTCTCTTATTTATACAGCAGCAGGGTGGAAAACTTGCACCAGTTTTTTTTTTTTAATTGGAGAGGTCAAAGGAAAGGTTTGTGTGTAGAGGAGCCATGAAGTTATTCTTGGCTAACTAAGGTTTTTTTCCTTTTTTATTTATTTTTATCAGCAATTGAACCATGGTTTTAAAACACAAAACATGAACTCTTTGACTTGTTAGGAGCCATTAATAGGCTAGCTTTTGTTCCATATGTTATTACTTTGTTAGGAGAAGCATGTTTTTCCTTTAAAATACTGTATTTAAATGTAGGCAGTGGTGGCCTAGGGGTTAAGGAAGCAAGCTTGGGACTCTGGGTGGGGAAAGTGAAAGAGCAGAGCTTGTCCCTCCCTCATTACCATCACTGAGGTGCCCTTGAGCAAGGCCCTTAACCCCAACCGCTCCAGCGGAGTTTCTCAGTGGCCAGCAGATCAGACTGTGGTTGTACTGGGCAGCTTCCAGTACAACAGTAAGGAAGGAAGGAAGGAACAGTAAGGAACTGTGGAACTGTGTGAATGTGACAGGTCGTCATTGCAAATGAGAAATTGTTCTCAATCAGCTTACCTGGATAAATAAAGGTTTAAAAAATAATGTGAACTAGCCTTGAACGTAGTATTAAAGCAAGCCTAAGTAACTTTTGTCAAACAGAACAAGTGGCAATTATAGGATAAAGTAAAATGATTAAGTGTAGCATAAAAGTAGTGCAAGTAGAGCAGAGTCAGAACGCTGTTGGGCAACTTTGTAATCCGCAAAAATAACTAAAGAATGCAAGAATTCTGAAGAAATTGCGATGTGAATGCTGGATGCTGAAAAAGGCTGAGGCTACACTAAATCACTGGCTTATATGTGTAAGAAGAAAGTGAAGTAGTAGGAATAGTTGGAAAAGTGGGAATGGGTTTAATTAGTATGAATGTCATTGTAAAGTTAAATAATAATTATAATGTAAACAAGATTAAGTTTAAAGCTGACGCTCATTGCTAGCTTTAAAAGTTGAATAATACCAATTATGTGTAAAAGTTCTGGAATATTTGCTGAATGTATGAATAAGGAGATGTATTAATAAGGAGAAAAGACTTTGAATTATGCTTACAAAAGTTTGAAAATGTCTATTTTGAAAACCTTGGTCCATCCCTAGTTTCCTGTTAACATACAGGGAATGTTGGACTCATCTTGAGCTTCCTGTTACATCCTCCACAGCGCATTGTCAGCACTAGAGAAAGAAAGGTCTGACAGCAGCCATCATCATTCTGTTATAGGGGGGGAATGCTCTGGCTTGTATGTAAACCAATCACAATTGTCTTTGGGCGGCGCTAAGCTACTGAGGCAGCGACGGTGTCCTTGCAAAATAGATAGCGGAGATGAGAGGGAGAAGAAAAATGCCGGCCTAAATAGCCGGCCAATGGCAGGCTTATACCCACAGCCTACTGTACATCCGGTGAGTCGTCTACTGGGATTAGTAGGTTTGACTAATTATTGAATTTTATTTCACTGACTGGACTGGCAAATCAATGGAGCAAACGTTCTATTACTGAGGACTATTCTGTAAACTCTACTGAAAATACGTTTCAAGATTAGTAATACCGTTTACGCCAAATTCCTACCTTACCTGTGTTATGTAACTTAAAAATAGAAATAGACAATTTTCACTCTTCTTAGGTGGTAGCATTGGAATTTAGGCATCCTCAACATTTGGTGTTTTCTAGTTTCAGAAAGACAGTTGGAGAACAATTAGATACAAAATAGGATGTCGGCTCTACAGGATGATTGTTTTCCTTGGCAACTATCGTGTTTTTCCCAAATGATGTACATATTTTTAGGAATTATTTAATCAAAAAGCTTGAAAAATAGTGCATAGCTCCCATGAATGGAGCATGCCCTGAGACCCCCACTAGGTTTGGGCTGAGCCCCGAATGTTTACGTCTGGTTCCACCCCTTATTTTATTGCTTATGAATTCAAGTTTGTATCCATAGTAGGAAAAATATGTTCTTTCTTCTGTCAAATGTTACCTAGTCTTGCTTTAACTGAGAGCTACTGCACGTCTCCAAATGATCAATGTCATAATGTCTGACGGAAAATTAACTGTCAATGGCAGTATGGGTTTTTCCTGTCATGAACTGGAGCTCGCAATATCTATTACATCTGTCCTCTTCAACCTTTGAGGAACGATGGCCCGTGTTTCTGTGTGAAAGGACATGGCTCCAGCATCCCTCTCTGTCTCTGCAGGGCCTGCTGGGACCTCTTAGGTGACAGCGTCACTCGAGCTGAGGTTGAGGGCTTCCTCTGGCCGGCTGCTTGGCTGCCTGCCTGCCCCTCTTCCTCCAAGCTCAATGGACATTGATCCCCCAGCAGCGACACCATGTCCCAGGGAAGGGTAAGCAGATACACCTCGTTGCCTCCAACAATCATTCTGCCCCTGTAGGGACAGGTCGTGGTAAATTAATAGTGTGCTTGCAGCGACTAGATATTGTTAATGTATTTGCTATTGATGGAGTGAGATAACATGAGTAGCTTCAGCCTTACTTAACACAAAACATAAATCCTCCAAGGCCATTGAGAAGGAGCGGTATAGGCAGTGATTCTTTTTCCAAGCTTTTAGCAAGGTACAGCACAGACACATTCATTTAATTCATGTGAATAATACGACAGCCACCATTAGAACAAGTTGAACTTATTGATCTTTGAGCGTTGAATAGATACAGAACTATTTTAGAAGACGTGGTTTCATTTAGAAAGATTTTTGCTTTCTTGACAATTGAACAGTACCTAGTTGGCCAACACCAACTAGTGAAGTGAAGTGTGGCAAAGAGAGACAGTGGTAAAAATAACCAGAATAACTAGACCTTGTAATGCTCCGCTCAAAGTCATTACAAACTATTTGTATTGACTAGATAAAAAAAGCTTAAAAGCAAAAAAATGAACATGTTTAAAAATGGAACCTTCACTATATGACTGAATGCTTTATTCATTATCCCCAAAATGCTTAGGAAAAGGCGGTGCAATTGTCCCTTTATGGGACTCTGTTGTCTGTTTACAAGACCACCTCACACCTAGCAGACACATTGTCAAATTGATGGTAAAAATATCACAGTATTCAGTTTATGAAAGGTGCACTGAAACGTGGGTCATAATCCACCTGATCCTTCATAAGAGCTGTCACAGTGCTACATATACAACCGTCTAAACCCACTTTGAACTTTCGGATTTGACAGGCTTTGGTGTGCTGTAACGGGACTTATAAGACTGATCTACTTTAAACTTGCTCTCAAACAGAAGAAGAAGAGACCTCCTGGTAGGTCCATCACTAAGTTCACCAACTTTGCTCCACAGCTGGCTGTATGCCCTAACAAAGCATTTACATGCATATACCTGTGGGACCCTTTGTTCCACCATTGTCAGGATGCCCTGAATGTTTAGATTTGTCAGACTTTTACACAGCGTACAGTACAACCAGTCCCGGTCTGCACTATCCATTTCAGCTAAGACTGTGTTGTCAATACAGCAGCTGTGTGATTGGAATAGAGGTTATCATTCTGTATAATTATCATTATGTGAAAAACACTGGGCTGTTTGGTAGCACCATTTCCATTCTACAGCAAGAAGGCTGTCTAAACCAACAGTTTTACGAATACTTTGAAAATTTCAAACCAGCTTTGTGTCATCTTTGTGTGGGCAGTGTGTTTGGATGAACGTTGTTTGACTCATCTCCTTGGTGCCAGCCATGGTACCAGTGCACTGATGACCAGAGCACCAGAGGATCGCCGAGATGGTTTCATCACAGCGGATCTCCATGGCGCGTTTTGCGTCATCTGGCGAATCTCGGCAGAGCTCCGTGCACCGGCACCACAGAGGGAAGTCAAACACCGTTCATCTGCACACAATGCCTACACTGCCATGACACAGAGCTGGATTTAAATCAGGAAACTCTCTCTTTAATGTTGGGAAGTTCCAATCTTATGCTGCTTCGGTACCTACTGAGATGGGAGTCAGGACATTTAAAATGTACAGAACTTCCGAGATTTGGGACTTCTACAGCACTAGCTGTGCATCTTTTAGGCGTCAACTCAGCAGGGCGCACTAACTGTCATAATCTGGTAAATACGGATAACAGGGATAGACAACAGACAGGCAGACAGACAGAATCAGGTCAGTTCTTACTGGCAGGCAGGCAGACAGGCAGGCTGGTAGTGACGTTAAGTGCAAAATACAGTAGACCACAGATGGTTGAGATCATCTGTAATACATCTACCTGTTTTACACTCTTTGACCAACAGGTGGTTGTGCGTGCATGTGAAGCCTTGAGAAATAAACTGTTTTGCTGGAAAGCTTCAATGCTTCATCTCACCATGACTACAGGCAGTTACAAATCCAAGTAAAGTGGCAGAGCAACAGAAGCTCCAAAGCCAAAAACACATGGCAAGAAAGCAGCATAGCAACTATGATGGCGTGACAGGGAATGAATGGAACTAGGGCTGTATATGTACTGAGAAGCTGAGGAGGGAATGAGATACAGGTGAAGAAAGTGGGAGCAGGTGTGTAGATGGGTGGGGCAGTCAGCTGATTGGAAAATCTTGGAAAGTCTGAGGGCATCTGGTGGATGGATGGAAAATGGCAATGAAGGAGGAATAGGGAATGTGGATGGAAAGGAGGTGCTAACTATGGAAGTGTTTTACCAACTGTCGTAATGGACCTTTTTCACAGCAGACATGTTGACTTGTCATAGTAGGAAAAGCACAGCTGGAATTGATAACCTTAACGATGGCTCAATTCCATCAAGTGTCCCAGTAAGCTATTTCAGTGAGTCAGCATGCACAATTTTTTGTTCCGGGGTAACGTTTGTTTTTTGACGTTTAACAAAAAGTTTCTAATTAAAGTCTGTGTATAGGGAGGTGTTCTGGGTAGATGAATTGGTCAAACAATCACAGGACTTTCACCCAGCAGACCAAAACATTAAAACCAAAAGCATTGACTTATTTTAACTTACGTACATAAGGTACTTATGTAATATTTACTTACGTCACAAGGCTACATAACGTACTTAAAGGTCCTATGACATGCTGTTTGTTGGATGCTTTTATATAGGCCTTAGTGGTCCCCTAATACTGTATCTGAAGTCTCTTTTATATAGACCTTAGTGGTCCCCTAATACTGTATCTGAAATCTCTTTCCCAAAATTCAGCCTTGGTGCAGAATTACAGCCACTAGAGCCAGTCCCACAATGAGCTTTACTTAGTATGTGCCATTTCTGTGACTGTAGCTTTAAATGCTATTGAGGAGGAGAGAGGGGGGGGCAAGGTGGAGGGTGGGGGTGTGGCCTTGACAAACTGCCATGCTTCGCTCGATTGCAAGCCATGATGTCTCTCTCTCTCTCTCTCATGGGCGGGCCAAATTCTCTGGGCGGGCAAAGCAGAGAAAGGGGAGGTAACCTTTCCCCTTATGACGTCATAAAGGGAAGATTCCAGATCGGCCCATCTGAACTTTCATTTTCTCAAAGGCAGAGCAGGACACCCAGGGCTCGGTTTACACCTATCGCCATTTCTAGCCACTGGGGGACCATAGGCAGGCTGGGGGAACTCATTACTGTTAAAAAAACCTCATAAAGTGAAATTTGCATGCCATGGGACCTTTAACTTAGTTACTTAACAATCGTAGGCTACTTATTTTAACCCAAAATACAATCTTTTCCAGAACCTAACCAAGTAGTTTTGTTGCCTAAACATAACCAAGTAGTTTTGTTTCAATTTGTGTTAACAACATAAAACTGTTTTCACGTGTGCCTGTCGCTGGTACGAGGACGTGTTAAAACTAGGGCTGTCAAACAATCAAATTTTTTTAATCGCAATTAATCGCTGAATTTCTATAGTTAATCGCGATTAATCGCATATATTTATCACATGATTAAAATTCTATTATTTTGCATTTCAGAACAGTTTTTAAGTACATATTAATAATCAAAAGCCATTTTTTACCAGTGTATCTTGATTGGGAATCAAATGAATGCAAAGAAAGTTACTTTATGAACTTGATTTTAAGATTTGTAATTATTTATTTACTGTAAACAAAAGAAAAATGTGTGAATCTGTCATTATTGCACAATTCCTCCAAGTACCTAACTAAAAAACTAAAAATCCCTATCCTTACCAGAGTCAATATAGAGTTTAGTAACTCCTAAATAATGTTACTCACTGACCGGTTAATAAGAGCGTTTGCAGCACTTTGCAGCTGTTCCAGTTGGGCTGCTTTCTCCGTGTCGTACAGGCTGTGTATCTGTGAAAACTACTGTCCCCCTCGACGGCAACGAGACAGGTCAGAACATGTCAACCGTAGTACTTTTTTAAGACCCGAGTCCTCTACGATGCTGACAGGTCTGCAGTTAGTTGCCACCCGTTTCGCAAGAGCTGTAGTAATTTTTGGGGATTTGGTTTCATCCACAGGTCGGCAAGTAGCACTCTCCAAAATACTGCTTTGCCTGAGTGGGTAGCATGCTAGCGGGTAGCACACGTTAACTGTACTACTATGCTTAGCTCGTAGGTGGTAGCTCAAGCTTGACGTGCTTCGGTGATATTTTACTTCGGCTTTACACAATGTGCATATGGCTTTTGACTTTTGGAGTTTTGGAAAATAAAAAGCGCCATTCAGGATTTCATTGCTGCTGTCTTTCTCCATCATGCCTCCAGCCTGCAGCAGCAGGATGTGTTACGAGGAAGTGGCAGCTTAATGATAAGTAACGGTGCTGCAAAGGGTCACATCAGGTAGCTGTTTTCAGTAGAAAAAACTCTGATAAACCCACTCTTCAGCACCCATCCATCACCAAACACCAAACAGACAAAATTAGCAACTAGCTATCTTGATCACTGGCATTTAGCTTGGTAATACGCAAAACTTAAATAGGCATGAGAATGTGAAAGTCAGTGTCTCTCTGACTCAGAGTATGCATCAAGCGCAAAGAAGACATCGTAGAAAAGAATCATTTCTTGCCAGCACTACTAGCAACCAACTGTGCTTCACTGAACACATAGATGAGGCCCAATGTGCACCATTGCATCTGCTGGGTCACAAGGTCCGTGAGCGATTTTCTCTGGCTATATTAGGAGTTAAAATATACTGCAGCTCTTTCTGTTCCCTGAGCTTCGCCTCCCCCAGCCCACTCCCCACCAAGCCCCCAAGTAACCCACTTTCTTTGAAGGAGAGTGAAGGGGACACAAAGCTAAGGGAGTGAACGTCGCAATCATAACATACATAAAGTACGTATGTTATCCAATCAAAATTAATGGTTAAAATGTCCCGTTTTATAAAAAGCTCCCATAGTCCTTTGAGTGTGATTGTCGAACTTCTTAGACTTCATGTTGTGTTCGCAGTTGCACTGTGGCCTAAAAAAAGGCCACAAAATGTTCAGCACTGCAGGATGGCAATCCACCATTATGGTACTACAAAATGTGAATGTCAATGTTGTTGCCAAGGTAGCTCTGACTGGCAATGGTCAGCATTGTCCCCTCACAGCAGGAATGTTTTGACTCTCCACATGCCTGCGTGGTTGCTCCAGTTTCCTCCGAAAGTCCACTGACAAGCACGTCAGCTGAATCTGACACTGTGAATTGTAAGTATAGGTATGAATGTGCTCTATTAGTGTCTTTATGTGTGTTGAGTGTGTCACAGACTGGTGGCTCGGCCATGGCGTTACCGACCTTTATTGCCCAGTGCGTGCTGGAATAGGCATTCAATAGGGTATAGAGGATGGTTGAATGACAAAACAAAAAATGAATACAAAACTGAGGAAAACAGTGGAGGAATTGGAGTAGCTTAGTCGAAACTGGTGGTGGATTTTCTTTTTTCCAGTAACAAGAAGGAAACTGTGTTTTTTACAGAATCTATAGAAGATATACGGAAGCCCTGAAAGGCAAATAAGAGATACGTGTTTTTGAAAGTTGAATTTGAGGTAAAGCGAGCAACCACCACAACTAAGTGTTGAAGCCTGTCAATCAAGCAAACATGCCCCCAAACATAATTTTTTTTAAGTCCTAATAGCCTCAGGCATTTCCAGCCTCCCCAGTAAAACCATCCAGACACACAGGTCACAGGAACTTTGAAATGACTGTATTGATTGTTGTATATATCACTTCACAAAAACACGGACTTCTAAAACCACATAGGAACATTTGTTGCTGAAATCACCCCACATACTGGTTTGATAATCATATTTTCTGTTCATATAAAGGTCCTGGGTGAAGTATGGTTTAGGATCATGTCTTCTCACAATAATTCAACACCACTGATTGTCATGTTGTACAAAGTATGAATTTCATACAAACAAAATGCAATGGAGAGCAAAGTTTTATTTTAGGATCGTATATTTATTTGATGTCATGTTGACTGTTTTGTTGATGGTTACTTGTATATGTATACATTTTCTGATCACTGTTTTTTCTTTTCTGTTGTATTCTAAACCTCTAATAGCACTTTGTAAGTACAATCAACCTTTTATTCACAGATTTATTTTCACATAAATACTCTTTTTAACATACTCTTTTTAAAATGTTCTCTAGATATTTTGCGTTTACTTTACTAGATAACTAGGTAGATAACTAGGTACTAGTGGAACATGTCTATCAATGCAGACAACAATCACACTGTGTCACTTTACCTCATAAATGTGCCTTTAATTGCTCTTGTATAGTTCAGTTCTTTACTTTTATGGCTTCTACTCTTTTACTAGTTACATATAACTTTTATTTTCATTTTTACTTCTCTATTTATCTGTACTTATTTCTGTCTTTGTGCTGGTACAACACATGAATTTTCCTTTTAGTGATCAATAAAGGCTTATACAGTGGGGAGAACAAGTATTTGATACACTGCCGATTTTGCAGGTTTTCCCCCTTACAAAGCATGTAGAAGTCTGTAATTTTTATCATAGGTACACTTCAACTGTGAGTGACGGAATCTAAAACAAAAATCCAGAAAATCACATTGTATGATTTTTAAGTAATTCATTTGCATTTTATTGCATGACATAAGTATTTGATACATCAGAAAAGCAGAACTTAGTATTTGGTACAGAAACCTTTGTTTGCAATTACAGAGATCATACGTTTCCTGTAGTTCTTGACCAGGTTTGCACACACTGCAGCAGGGCTTTTGGCCCACTCCTCCATACAGACCTTCTCCAGATCCTGCTGTTGCTGGGCAATACGGACTTATAGCTCCCTCCAAAGATTTTCTATTGGGTTCAGGTCTGGAGACTGGCTAGGCCACTCCAGGACCTTGAGATGTTTCTTACAGAGCCACTCCTTAGTTGCCCTGGCTGTGTGTTTCGGGTCATTGTCATGCTGGAAGACCCAGCCACGACCCATCTTCAATGCTCTTACTGAGGGAAGGAGGTTGTTGGCCAAGATCTCGTGATACATGGCCCCATTCATCCTCCCCTCAATACGGTGCAGTCGTCCTGTCACCTTTGCAGAAAAGCATCCCCAAAGAATGATGTTTCCACCTCCATGCTTCACGGTTGGGATGGTGTTCTTGGGGTTGTACTCATCCTTCTTCTTCCTCCAAACACGGCGAGTGGAGTTTAGACCAAAAAGCTCTATTTTTGTTTCATCAGACCACATGACCTTCTCCCATTCCTCCTCTGGATCATTCAGATGGTCATTGGCAAACTTCATACGGGCCTGGACATGCGCTGGCTTGAGCAGGGGGACCTTGCGTACGCTGCAGGATTTTAATCCATGACGGCATAGTGTGTTACTAATGGTTTTCTTTGAGACTGTGGTCCCAGCTCTCTTCAGGTCATTGACCAGGTCCTGCCGTATAGTTCTGGGCTGATCCCTCACCTTCCTCATGATCATTGATGCCCCACGAGGTGAGATCTTGCATGGAGCCCCAGACTGAGGGAGATTGACCGTCATCTTGAACTTCTTCCATTTTCTAATAATTGTCAAGCTGCTTGCCTATTGTCCTGTAGCCCATCCAAGCCTTGTGCAGGTCTAAAAATGTTATCCCTGATGTCTTTACACAGCTCTCTGGTCTTGGCCATTGTGGAGAGGTTGGAGTCTGTTTGATTGAGTGTGTGGACAGGTGTCTTTTATACAGGTAACGAGTTCAAACAGGTGCAGTTAATACAAGTAATGAGTGGAGAACAGGAGGGCTTCTTAAAGAAAAACTAACAGGTCTGTGAGAGCTGGAATTCTTACTGGTTGGTAGGTGATCAAATACTTATGTCATGCAATAAAATGCAAATTAATTATTTAAAAATCATACAATGTGATTTTCTGGATTTTTGTTTTAGATTCCGTCACTCACAGTTGAAGTGTACCTATGATAAAAATTACAGACCTCTACATACTTTGTAAGTAGGAAAACCTGCAAAATCGGTAGTGGATCAAATACTTGTTCTCTCCACTGTATATTTTGCTCCTTATAAGCAACAAGATCTGGTTCTATATATATATATCTATCTATCTATCTATCTATCTATCTATCTATCTATCTATCTATCTATCTATCTATCTATCTATCTATATATATATATATATAGCTCCTTATCAGCAACAAGATCTGGTTGAATGACTCCATAGAGTTTCACATGTTTAGGATATCTGGCATGCAACAACATATCTCTTTAGCGTTGCTGTTGCTTATTAATCTGTTCACACCTATCAAAAAGAAGAGAATGTTCCACTCCACTGCACAGAGAAAATCAGTCTCTCTCATAATAGCTCTGGGCAATTTCAGACCACACCGAATGACAAGGGAATCAATTTTACTGGTTAGGTTATAGATGGATTTTCTTTGCCCGGTCTTTTCATAAGAAATAACTGAGATATGTTATATGAATTATTAAGAAATCTTCAGCAGTGTTACGTACAGTGCTGAGTGCTACACCACTTTTCTGAAACCTAAGGAATATTGTTATTATCGTACATTCAGAGAGGAATTAAGAAATTTGCATTTGCTGATCTTGCTTAACATTTCGGACCAAAAACAGAAAGAAAATTGGGCACTCAGAGGAATCTAGCAACATATTCATGTCCACTGAATATTAAATAGTGAAAAAATAAAATCTGTAATCCATCACAAGAGTTCCCAGTTAACCTGGCTCCACTGACTAAAGAGATGGTGAGTAGATGGATCCAGCCTGACCTCATGTGGAGGATACTAAACAAAGCAGTTTACAACATAGGCCATATACAGTAAGTGCCTGGGTTAAATTCTCTCAGCCTCTGCCTCAGCCTTTGTCAATATGTGCTTGAGCCAGGTGTTTAACCCCTGCATGCTCCATGGAGAGTATACTGGAAAGCTTACAGCTTAAAATTTAGGCCCACTGCTGTGAAGCACATCGCCACATGCAAAGGTAAAAGAAGAAGACATCCACTTGGATGTGGTCTCGCATTGCTAGACCTATCTCCACAGCGCTGTGGAGGATGGTCTGGCTTCTCACACACATACATTCCAGAATGGCAGAAAAAACGGTCAGGGGTTGTTTGTATTTCTTCAAAACAATCCCAATCGACTTGGGCGGCGCTTATCTCCTGTCGCAAAAAAAAAAAAAAAAAGGGGGATCTGTAAATGGTCTCGGGAAGGAACTCGTTTTGATGAAATACCCCGCAAAAGAAAACATAAAATACGCCACATAAAATATTAAATTAAGTTAACTGTTCACACAATAGAGTAACGCGAGCTATTTAAATTAGCTGGATACATGGTTAAACGGAATTTGCTTTAACCAGTGTATCACAGTGTGTTTTTTTTATCCATAGAAAATCCCCGCCAATCGGTCCCAAAACGTCCCAGTTAGAGAGGAAATGTTGTGAACATATTCTTTGTAAATCTTTACAATCATTCCCCGCAAGAATCAAGCAGGCCTGCTCTGTTGCACGATCCAAATTTAAAGGTGCTCTAAGCGATGTCACGGGTTTTTTAGGCTACATTTTTTGTCACATACAGCAAACATCTCCTCACTATCTGCTCTCTGCCTGTCCCCTGAACACATTGTAAAAAAACGCGGTCTCTGTAGACAGCCCAGGCAGCGAAAACATTTTTTTGCAGGATGGTAGGGGAAGAACCCGCCCTATTCTCCCTCTGAATGGCCAGTACTCGTTGCCTGCTCTGGTGGGATTGGTTATGTTTTGGCAAGAGAAGTGGGATTGGTTATGGTTAGGGAAAGAATGTCAGGGTTAGCCAATCAGGGATGAATTGCCTAATAAATATTCATGAGTCTTCCCCTACCGTCCTGCAAAAAAAAAAAAATCGCGCCCAGGCTCTACAAACGGCAACAATAGCAAACTGCGCCAACCTGCACCACGAAACATACACAAACAATGTTCCAGCGTTCCAGCCAATAACCGACAAGAAGGATTTGGGGGTGGGGGTTGGGGGGTTAGTGCGCGGAAGCACGGAAGGGAGGGGGAGGGGACGGGATGAGGAGGAGGGAGGGGCGAGCTAGTCTCATTTTGTTTGAAAATACTTCGAACGTCAACAAGAAGTAACGTCACCCAACATCGCTTAGAGCACCTTTAATCCAAAATTTGCCTTTCTTTTTGTTGCGTGTAATGTTAGCTTGCTTGCTTGCTCGGAGGTTCCGGTTGCTGGCAACCGGAGTTTAAAAAGCAGAAAGTGAGGGACATCTGGGGTCCGTTTCAGAAAGAGAGGTAACTTAACCTCAGACTCGTGAACCTAACCTGGTCGGGAGCAGGTTTTCTTCAAGAAACCTCGAGGTTTGTTCTCTCTCATTTCCTCATTCATTCATTCAGTCTGTATCAGGCGCATTTTAATGCAGTTTGTTATCTGCATGAATAAACACTTAATAAATAAAACTTATGGTTAGGCAGATTATAAAACGTTTTTTTCTCAAACATGTCATGTCCTTTTGATGATGAAAAAGCTGTATTACTTCACAGAGAGTTTACGTCGGGAGATGATATTGAGTCCCGACTAGATGTATTTTCATTTCCACATTTTTTCACAGTCCTTCAGATACGTAGATACCTTATCCGTCCTCATATCACTAACATCCACCATCGTGGACATGCTTTAACATCCCAGCAGATTCTTTGTGTCGCATTACGTGTTTTGCAAACGGCAGTTTTCTTTATTGGTGATGCGGATCGTACTGTAATAGTAAAGCCACTGTATGCAGAGCCGTCAGAAAAGTGTGACTCGCTCTGAAATGTTTTTTGTTGTGCACCCTGGAGACAAACCAGTGAGAGCCATTAAAAAGAAATAAATGATTATAAATTATAGTTCTGTTAATGATCATGGTGCTGCAGCCTCAGAATGGGATATAGTAGTAGCTTACTTTTTCGACCGCAGGATTGCACCTGAATGAAATTATAGGTGTAATACAATTCCAGTTTTCACCAGTAATATCAGTTGACTGTGATTAAATATGAAATTAATACACTGTTAATGCTTACGCATTGACTCAAGCAGCAATTTTCTCCCACACCAATTCTCTCTCTGTTGCATCAGTAAACGCTGTCTTGCTTTTTTAACGAAATACATGTTCAAACTCGTTGTTTGTGCGCATGAGTATTTCCGCCGACCCGTTTGTTTGTGGTTGTTACCATGGTGAATCGTAGTATCACGGCTCCAGTCATGCTGCCTTTTTATTGTGGTGGAGCACGCTCGTGAACCTACTCTGAGTTGATTGAACCAACTCATATCAGCTGTTCTGGAACCGAAAACTCTGAGTTTCCCATCTCAGGGTAAATCAACTCAGACATCAGGGTTAGACTCAGGGTTTGTTAAACCTCCTTCCTGAAACGGACCCCAGGTCTATGGAACTACCGGCGGCGCCGAAACTATCCGGTAAATGAACCGTCGTCGATCCAGACAAACTCGGATGTATTAAGCACGAGAAGTTGAAGTCATTAATCAGGCTAACGACTAACTTATCAAAGATGTCAACATACTCGTCATTATTTAACACAGGGGTGACATTCTAATCCTCACAACATGAAGGAGACAGACATAAACAGACATAAATGCTCGAAGCTACAAGGTACTGTTATGCTTTCCAGATGGTCGCATCATAAATGTCAACAACAAAAGGCTATTTAGTCTACTGACTTTTGCTGCTAGGAAGAATATTTTGCTTTTTTGGATCAAGGACATCGCTTCAACAAAAAAAGCAATGGCACAATCTTGTAATGGAGTGTATTCCCAATGAAGACATTACATGTGTGCTTCAAGGGCTTTTCACACGGGAAGCGATTATCGCGCCTCGTAACTCATTTTCAATGAGAGGCGAGCGGGCAGTTTGACAGGCGGGTGCAATCTCGTGAAACTGTCGCGTTCGTGCTCGTCACACGCACACGCCCGCCGCAAGAGTTGAATTGTGTTGAACATTTCCCTACGCGAGCGACGCGCAGCTCAATTAAATGAACGAGAGACTGATTCTTGTTTGTTTGTGAGTTCCCTAAAATATAAAACTGTTTTCTAAACAGTTATCAGGACATCTTTAAATCTTTGTTACAAAGATTGGCTAGACTGATGCAAAGATACTGGATACAAAGTTTGTACCCACTTCGTGTAGACTTTCTATTTGTCTACATATTTTTCTTTCATGTCATTTGATGTATTTTATTTGGTGGACTCGGATGATAGTAATGCCTATTATCTTAATTTGTATTTTCTACTGTTACCCCCTCATTTGGTAATGTCTTGTCTGAGCTGTACTCTTTGTTTGTTTGTTGTTGCATATGAAGAATCCAATATATATATATATATATATATATATATATATATATATATATATATATATATATATATATATATATATATATATATAAAGCTACAAGGTACAGTATATGTCAAATTTCACCCAGGTGCACATCAGAGTGATGCTATTGCCAGCCGGTTTTTGACAGACCACAAACGTTTTGGACTGAACATTTCACTCAAGCACTGATTGAACCAAACAGTGGACTTTGGTACACATGATTGAGTTTAAGTTGTTCAACCTTAAGCTTAACAGGCAAGAACTCAACCCTCTTAAACTCATTTCTTCCCACATGATACCTAGAAGGTTTAGACAGTATGAAGCGGATCATATTATTTTGCATAATCTGCATCTTGTTTTTCATTTTCATCGTCAGACCACTGCGCCATGCTGAGCATGCATAGTCAAAATGACATTGACATGCTGACGTAATAATAATCCAGTATTATAATATATAACACTCACAGGAGCTCTTTTCCGGCATACTGCTGAGTAGTTTTACTTTTTGATACTTTTTTTGTTGCTAATAATGGGCTACTTTTGACTAAGGCTGTTGTATTTCTACTTTAACTTATCTATGTAAAGGAATGTAGTACTACTTCCACCACTGTTAATAGTCAAGTGGTTGCACTTTGCATGGAGAAGTAGCACATGGCCTAATTACTTTTAACTTGTTTTAAGTTTCTGATAGGCTTATCTGGTAGATGCAGAAAGCTGCCATGTCTTTCTATTGTCTTGCTTCTGTTAAGCATGTCACACTATAGCTATATAAGATAACTGTACTCAGTGTAAGATGCGAAAATGAACGGCTGAATGTCAAGTGTAAAATGGAAATGCAATTATCCCCTATCTGTCCAGGCTCACGGTAGGCGGGGCTCTGTTGCCATGACAATGACGTCAATGTTGGTGTCGAGTAACCAAAGGTCAAAGTAAAGACAAGTGAATGAAAACGGAAGGAAACTTAACAGGCTGCACGAAATGGGACAGAACATCACCAAATCCACTCAAACGTCAACCAAATAATTGCAGTGGGTGTCGAATAATCGTTTTATTCGCCGGTAAGGAAACGTCAGACAGCAGAAGGTTAGGGTCAGAGACAAGCTAACAGGAGCTAGCTAGCTATGTCAGCGAGCTAGCTAGCCTAGGTCGTTGGCTAACATTGGAGCTAGTGCTAACAGCGACTACATTACATTGTTTGCTTTGGAAGGCTGCCTGACCAGACAAAGTTACTTTAAGCGGTTCGCTAGCGATACAAATGCACTTACGGTATTTGGAGCGTGTTACTTAAGGCTACATTGCTATTTAAGTTAGCTTTTTCAGTGTTGCAGTCTAGTCAGGATAGGACACAGTAACGTAAGCTGGCCTTGCAACAGTGAATGTTCCCCAGCTGTGTAACTTTACTGGCATCACGGTAACGTTAATGTTATACTGCAACACCTTAGTCTAATGACTATGTACCTAACAGTAGTGTTATAGCTAAGGTCGTTTAACCCATGCTCCAAGCCAATATGTCATAGCAAGCTAACTTGTTAATATTTGCAAAACAGTGCAATAAGTCCAAATAAAAAAAAGTTTTTTAATTCCTAAAAAAACATAGCAGTTGCTCATACATCATTAGACTTCATAGATGCTTGGCAGTGAGCGTGCAGTTGAATAGCTTTGTGCGTTGTCATTGAAAGTTGTCCTCAGCATCAGTATGATTGCACAGTTAGGCTTGCACAGTATCATGGAAATGAGGTCAAGCTAACTTCTTTTCCTCTGCAATTTTTCTCTTAAGGAAAAAAACAAGACCGCAGACAATATGACTCTGGGATCTGGATTCACTACAGACATCATCTACAGTGGGAGTCGGTGTGTTACCTTGGTCAGATGGCCATTTTCTTTCCATACTGTTTCCTGCCCTTACTGAGTTAACACCCACGGGTAGAAGCCCACACAGTTTTTAGCATGCTTGATAGGAATATCGTAAGATGAGGGAGGGCCTTCAACTGTTGAGCCCTGTTCCTGCTGACTGGATTTGCCATTACTTCAACATTGTGACTATGTCTCTGGCTGGCCACATTATCATCTGTGACAAGGTAGTTTGGGGCTGTAAACATCCCCGACTGGAAGCTGTCTATCTTGCAGAGCTTTCAGTCTGATGTTTGCTGCTGCCGACTGCCTCCAGCGCCACAGAAATGGAAGAGTTAGGTATATGTGCCGTGTCCATTTTATCTGACCTGCTACTTTAAAATGCAGATGTAATTGTGTGGTAAAGTTGTATTAGAGCTGGGCGATATGAAAAAGAAAAAAGAAAAAAAATCAAATATCACAATATTTTTGACCAAATACGTCGATATTGTAGTGCTGACTATTGATACTTTCACAAGATATTAACCCAATGAGAGTTTTGATAAATGATCGGCAATAATGTGGATACAATGACTAAGTGGGTAAAGTCAAATTATAAAACTAGTAAGTCTGGTAAGTTCAGAAAATTACATCACTCACTGTAATGCAGCCTGTAAAACCAGGAAAAGACAACACGTGTCACATCATGATATCCAAAATTTAAGACGATATCAAGCCTCATATATCGATGTCAATATAATATTGATATATTGCCCAGCCCTAAGTTGTATTACTAATAATAGTGGTTAGTAATTAGGCCCTGTAGGTCCCATTTGAACCATAACTTGTGTTTTGGTGGCTTATATTCTCCGTTGTTCAGACTCCGTTCATGTAAACATCCTACACTCAGCTGTGATCAAGTGCAGCAGAGGCTGAGAGAAGGTTGTTTACTTGGACTGGCTGGAAGTGACTCTTTGACATGAAGCGAGCTGAGCGGAAGGAAGGGCATCCACATTAAGATGAGCTGCAGTTCAGCTCCCATCAGACTTCCTGTTTCCGCTTTCTCGCTGACCTCTTAAACAGACTTCTATAACTAGAGGCCCTGCTAGGGCCTAAAAGAGCAGTCTCATTTCTGGATTTGTACATTAATCAGCAGGAGTAGGTAGGTTAGTGAGAAAAAGAGGAGTTTATTCCTAACATCATTTGTGTGGGTTACTCCAGTGCAACACCTAGGCCTGACTGTTGTATGTGACGTAGATTTGGTGTGCTGCTGGATCAAAGACACAATACCTAAAGCCTTGTAAACTTCAATACCTTACCTTATTTCATGGGCAGATGTGTGATTTATTGTATTTAAGTTGTGTGCAGTTTTAAGACATTTTGTATTAGCCGATGTAACATTTCATGTTTTGCACGCATGTAATTAACTTGAAAAATGTTGGAATTAATAAAAGTCATGGAAAGTCAAAATGAATCCTATTTTCTTTCTTTCAGACTTTTAAAGTACAATTGACCGAATAACAATTAAATGTGAATTCATGAAATCTTTCCCATAAAGTATTGTTTGTAGCAACACCTCACTGTGGTATGATACAGCAGATTGGATCAAATAATTACATATGTTTGGCAATGGTAAAATTAAGAATTTTGTGAGTACAAATCAAAAATCTGTACCTGTGCCTATGTTAACAGTGGAAAAAAAGTAGTGAAAAGCTTTTTGGACTCAAACAAATCAACATATAGTTACTATATTTATACAATATAAATCATGTATATACATTATTTATTACAGTCATTATTTATTACTTTAACATTTACATTAACAGTGGGCAAGATTGAAGATTTGATTTTCAACATGCACAGTCTAACTGCAGCACATACTATTCACCAATAGATGTCAGACTTGTGCTTGTATTTGATCTGCAGTGTACTTCACAAAGTAGAGTACTTGAGTAAATGTACTTAGTTACATTCCACCACTGACTGCAATGTCATATTACTGGTTTGTTTACTTCTAACTGGGAATGCTTTTGTTTGTTGATATAGGGTGAGGCACAGGGAGTTTTTCCATAAAATCATATTATATATCTCATTCAAATCAAACATCAGGCCAACTGAAATAAAACCATGCCAATATCTGCCTGCCTCTATGGGAATTTAACATATGGGTGTGTATACTTATGCTCCTGTCTTTAAGGAAGAACATTTATTTATTTTCTCATACATTATTCACAAAGAAAAAATGTGTTCTCAAAGGTTGGATTTTTTCCCTATTTTTTCAATTAAGGCATTAAGATCAATTTCCAAAAAGATGATTTTTTTCATTCCTCTTTTAGTCAACTTTTGCAGGTGTTCCAATACTATGAGCAGCACTGTACCTATCTATGAATAATACAAATTTTGACTTGAAACCCTGAAAACCACTGAAAAGTCGAGTACAAATGGAACGCACCATTAGCCTGGGGAACCAGACAACTCTGCCAAGCTCATGTCTTATTTCCTATGGCAGATAGTGATGTGCTGGAAATGCCAGGCTACTACTGAGGCTGTGAGATAGAGGTGTGACCTATGAAATAAAAGTTCCCTTAAATAAACACAAGTAAAACCTATTTATTTATTTTGATCATTTATATGTGTTGAATAAAACGACATTCCAAAATGGCATTCCGTACAGATGGTCGGGTGTGTTTAAAGCTCTGTGTCTTTGTGCCTGAACAATGCATATGCAGGATCTAAAGAGTGGCTGAGCCTGCCCACCTCTGCATCTAGATACTTGCAGGTGTCCGCCTTGCTGGTTTCTCCTGTTGGGTGCTGGGGTTTATCCTTTCTCAGGATTTGTGTGTTTAAGTGTCAAAAGTCTGCCACAGTTGGTCTACGGATCTACCAGAAAGAGACATCCTGCCCCTCTACTCCATGGAAAGGTGAGGAAACAATTCTTTATTCAGTGGTAATAATCTTAATTGAATAGAAATATATGTTGGATGTAACAGTAGGCGTACTAACCACATTGTAAAAAATACTCTGTGACGAGTAGAAGTCCTGCATTGAAAATGTTACTTAAGTAAAAGTATGTAAGTGTCGTCAGGAAAATGTACTTAAAGTATTAAAAGTAAAAGTACTCAATGCAGAAAAATCCTCCCATTTTAGAAACCGGACACGATCCAAACAGTTCTGTCAATCAACTAAGTGTTTAATGGTCTAATCATTTCAGCTGGACTTGTAGGCTGTTATGTTGTTGGCTAGTTTAATTTATAATAATACATCATATTTTTTAAATTTTTCTTAGTGTGCAAAAATGTTAACTTGAAAAGTAACTACTAACTACAGCTTTCAGATGAATGTAGTGGAGTAAAAAGTACAATATTTCTCTCTAAGATGTAGCGGAGTAGAAGTAGAAAGTGGCATGAAAAGAAAAGACTCAAGTAAATTACAAGTACCTCAACATTTGTACTTAAGGACAGTACTGGAGTAAATGTACTTAAGGTACATTCCACCAATGCATTTACCTGACAGAGAGATGTTACTGGTTATGTTTTCTAATTCAGATTTTACTCACAAAATACAACAATTAAAACACGATGCATTATTATTCATGAAACTGTCCAGCATTAAGTTAGAGTTGAAAGCTCCTCCTTCAACAGAGCATAAGTAAATGTAAGTACATTGTGCTGATATAATGCCTCTCTTTTTACTTGAAGTAAACAATTGAATGCAGGACTACTGTGCAGTAGAGCTGAATGATATGGGGAAACATTCTAATTGCCATTTTTTTTCCATTATTACATTACATTATTATATATTACATTATTACATATTTCCATTTGATTTTTAAGTATAGCTGAAGTTCAAAATTCAACATGTCATGGAGCATTATAACATGAAACACCATCGATATATATTCTATTCTATATTCTTATGCAAGGATGAGAACCATTTGCCAGTTGCCAGCAGGACATGTCTGTTAACAATCTGTCACATGTAACATTATTCCTGCATTTATCTTGTGTATAACAATAAATATAGAATTATAAAGAGAAATGTTACACCAAACAAACAACTAAATACTCACGGGCGATAAATCGCAGTCTTAACGATAAGCTGATCGCATTCTTTTTTAAATCGCGAATTGGATTTGAAAAATGATTAATTATTCGGCCCTACTGTGCAGTATCATTTATTTTACTATTAATACGTGAAGCAACACCCAAGCACTTTTCCTCTTCGGTCCCCCCTACAGGTTGGAAGTGGAATTGTCCATTACCGTTAGCATTACCATTATTATATATATATATATATATATAGCGCGGCTTTAGCCGATAGAGAGCCGCAAAGTGAATGCAGAAGTGCCGTTCACCCTGTTACGAGTTGATGAACCACTGAAACGATTTTAGAAACATTATTTTAAGGTACAAAAAAATCTTTGGTGTTGCTTTAATAGTTTAACTCCAGAATAAAACGTCCCCACCCCCGCTGCTGTACTGTAATTGCACGGAGACTGCGTCCATATTTTATTTTTTTTGTCTATAATACACGACCCTGTAGCTTTTTGATATGGACACCAGTTTTAATGATTTCATCTTTGTGTTGGAGAAATCCTGTTTTATCCGTAAATTGTGGCATGGCCGACGGGTCTTAAAAATTACAACGCGCAGACGCCTCACCGTCGTTGCTATGGAGAAGAAGCCACTCAGTCAGAGGCGTGAATTAAAGTAATGCTGGGCGATATGTCGATATTATATTGATATCATGATATGAGACTAGCTATCGTCTTAGATTTTGGATGTCGTAGTATCCTAAGTTTTGTAGGTGGTAAAATCATTTTTCTCAACACTTTAATCTATAGCTCCCTCCCAGCGTTAGCGGGGCACGTGACAGGATTTTAAGCGGTGGGATGCTTCAACCTTTTATCAAAGAAACTGAGATTTTGCAATGCAGTTGTAAATCTAACTCTTATTTGCTGCAGCTCCTGATGTAGTTTTCAAAGCGATCACATCAGTTTCTCTTTCTGTTCCACAGATGATGGCGCCTGCTTCCAAGAAAACCATGTGCCTGGCAACTATAACTGCTCTCGGGATCGTCTGCTCCGTTTTTGCATTCCTCCTGTATTATGAGCCTCCGTCTCCTGTTTGCCCATCTACATTAGCCAATGTGAAAAATTATGAAGACGTGGTTCCAAATGAAAAGCCCATAGTCCTGCTGTGGTTCTGGCCTCTCGGTGTGAAGTTTGATTTAAAAGGTTGCTTAACCTACTTCAACATTGATAGCTGTGTTCTGACGGATAACAGAACCCTGTACAGCCAAGCAAAGGGAGTCATTTTCTACCATAAAAACATAGCCGGTGATCTGCAAAACATGCCGCAGGAGCCACGTCCAGCTTTTCAGAAGTGGATTTGGTACCATGTGGAATCCCCAACAAACACGGGTAGGACACCAGGTCTGGAAAACCTGTTCAACTTAACACTGAGCTACAGAAGAGATGCTGACATTACGGTGAGGAACGAGCTTACAATCAGGAAGACAGACATGAAAGAGGACTTTGTTCTGCCCAAGAAAGACAAACTAGTGTGCTGGATTGTCAGTAACAAAGACCCATCCACGGGAACAGGTACGAGAGAAAGATATTACAAGGAACTGTCCAAACACATTAAGGTCGAACTCTTTGGGACAGCCTATACAGGGCACCGTTTGAGTTATGAGGAGTATTACTCAACCATTGCCAGCTGTAAGTTTTACCTCTCATTTGAGAACTCGCTCCACAGAGACTACATCACGGAGAAGGTCAACGGGCCCCTCGTGGCAGGGACGGTGCCTGTAGTTTTGGGTCCGCCGAGAGAAAACTACGAGGAGTTCCTTCCCGCCGACGCCTTTATTCACATAAATGATTTTCCTGATGCAAAGTCGCTGGCTAAGTTTCTGCTTGGCATGACGGACGCAGCGTACAAGCGTTACTTTGAGTGGAGGAAGTTCTACGAGGCCACCCCTCACCTCCTGTCAATCTACAACGAATTCATTCAGCCCATCTGCCTCGCCTGCGACCACATGTCAAGAGACGTGTATTACCATGTAGATCATGACCTGTATAAGTGGTACTCCACATGAGAAACGTCAACTAGAAGGCCCCCCTTTCGATAGTGGCTCACACAGGCACATTAATGCACAGACATCAGCTCCACCAACATCAACCGACTCCAACTGGTCCAGAACTCAGCCGCCCGACTCATCACTCGCTCCAAATCCTGGCACCACATCACTCCAGTCCTAAAACAACTCCACTGGCTTCCTATCTCCCACCGGATCACCTACAAAATCCTGGTCCTCACCTACAAAGCCCTCCACCATCTGGCCCCCTCATACCTCACTGACCTCCTCAGATCCACCTCAGCTGGTCTCCTCTGCATCCAAAAGTCCAACCTCCGCAGTTTTGGAGACAGAGCATTCTCCAGGGCAGCTCCCAGGCTCTGGAACTCCCTCCCCCAAGAGATCCGCACCTCTGAGTCCCCTCACCATCTTCCAGTCTCGCCTCAAGACCCATCTCTTCACCACTGCCTATCCCTAGCCCCACGCCCCTCCCCACGCCCCCATCGTGCCAGCAGATGGTTTACCTTAGGGTATTTGCATATAACTGATCCCCATGTGTTTCATATCAAAATGTTCAGAACAAACTCAGCTTTTCGTACAGTGACAGCCACATTTTTCTAGATCACTGTGTTAAGAGATAATTTGGCGCTAAAGCATCAATGTTCTCATCTCATTCTTGCTAAGAATTCAAATAAAATTTCTTAAAAAAAACAAAAATGTCTTTATCCTACTGTTGAGTTTCATGAACAGGTTATTCTGGTAACAAACAACGAAACAGAAATTGGTGTTTGCATACATTGTTTTTTAAAAATGTAAAAGTCATTGACATGATAGTCAGTCCTTTAAGTATTCATTTTAGTCTTCTTTTGAACTCTTAAGTTTGTTAACCTGTCAATGTAATGGTCTCCAACTCAAAAGTGTTTTTTTTATTCCGTCATCCTGTCACTTGTTACCAACTTGTTGCTAACTTGTTGTGCAAAAGATCCAGTAGAACCGGTGAGGTGGAAACATGAGATCAGTGTTTGCTTAGATTAAGCTGTCATGTTGTATATCCATTGTGCCACGACACGCCTCAGTGTGGGTGAAACGTTGGCTGTGGAGCTGAAAAAGATGAGGATGCAAATGTATCGGGTACATGATTCTTTTGGGCAGCTGCAGCCGATGCAGAGAGTTGCTGCCAGAGCAACACTAAACAACACTACAACAACAATACAATTTCAAAGCATTAAAACACCACAACAATAGTACCAACAATAAAATCACAACATTAAGACACCACTACAACAGGACTCCACAACATTAAGATTGGCTGTTTGGGTTTTACGCTTGATGGGAACATGATTGGGTTGATTTCAGCTATGATTTCATCTTGAATTTAAAACCAGCGAAGCTGTTACATTCTCTGATCTCTCTTGGTACTGAGTTCCAATACTTTGTGGCTCTAACAGAGAAGACTGATCTGCCAAACTTAGTAGATCTGTGTACTGCACAGTCACCTCTGTTGGCCATCCTAGTTCTCCAACCAGCCGAAGCCCGAATCCTGGATTTGGTGCATCCCTAGTTTTGCTGCATGTAAGGGGAGCTGGTTTCTAATACATCTAAAGTTCCTTAAATGAAACATGAAAGTTTTACATAATGTGTCGCATGTTTCTTTAAGGACAGCTGTGAGTCAACAGTTATTTCCTAGTATTTACAATGTGCCACAGTCATGGCCTTTTTTTTTAGTTCAAGCAGTAGTGGCAGCATGCATGGCAATCCAAGCATCAGCCACTATAGTTTTATTACATCCTCTAGTGTTGAAAGTGCCTCATGCAGTAGCTATCATAATATTGCAAAATACAATCTCTTATCTCTCACCATCTAGACACCTTTCATGCATGATGTGTAATTGTTCCAACCACACCTGACTATTGAAGCCATCAACATTGATACCAATAGACACTGATGGAACGCCACATGCTTGTTTATCAGAAACAACTCAGAAATGTTTTACCACACAGACACCATACTCTGATGCACAGTTGACTTTGTTTGTTGATGGTGCTATCGGAAAGAACCCAGGCAGAACTAGTTATGCAGGTTTTGCTGTTGTGACGCAGGATAAAGTAAACCACTACCCAAACATTACTCTGAACTGGTTGCAATCACAGAGGCATGCAAACTGGCAAAAGGTAAATTAGCTACTATTTACACGTACGCTGACAGTCAATATGCATTTGTTTAGGGCCCGAGCGCCGACAGTGGCGAAGGCCCTATTAAAACAGAAGGAATTATTATTTCTTCTTTTTTCTGCAAATGAATTGCCTTTTTGAGGGGCTTACCATATGCAAAAACTCAACAAAATTGGCGGTCACATAAAGCCTGGTGAAAATGTACGTATTTTAAGGGTTTCAGGAATTGGCGTACAAAAATGGCTTGCTAGCGCCCCCTACAAAAGAAAAAAAAAATTGGTCATGGTTTGGCCCGCCCCCTATGCTTTAGCCACGCCCCCTTTCACAGCTAATGAACTGTATGACGAAGAGTCTTGTGTGAGGTATCATTGAACTCAGCAGAGAGTTCCCTTTTCATTGGTGATGATTTGCAGTGTCTTGAGTGCCACGCAAATACACGGCCGCAAGGAGCAGTGATAACCCCGACGTGCAAGGAGGTGCGAGGGCCCGTCCAACGCTGCTTGCAGCTTTAATTGTTCATGTGTTTGCTCAGCAGTGGAAAATAGAGGCATGGTTACCTCCAATGGTAAATCTATAAATCATAAATATCTGATTTTAAACTTGTTGGCAGCTATACAACTACCTAAAAAATTTGCAATATGTCAATGTGCTGCTCATACTAAAAGGGACAGACGCAGTTTCAACAGGAAACCACAAAGCTGATGAAACAGCTAAATAAGGTAGCACTCTTAACAGAGGAGCTGCTATTGGAGAAAGCTGACAACATCAATATAGATCATCAGGTATTAAAATACATGCAAACCACTGCTCCACATGCAGAGAGACCAGAGGGAAAACCTATTCTGCGATACAGTTTATTTAAAGGGATATTTCACCGCTGGAAAGCTGAATATATCTTTAAATTGGGTCACTTATGTAGTATAAATGTGAAATTTATTTTTGAATTGGTGCCTTCTAGGCCAAGAAAAACCAGGAAATGTGTTTTTGGCACCATCAAGATTTACGCGCACATACAGTCAGGTCCATAAATATTGGGACATCGACACAATTCTAATCTTTTTGGCTCTATACACCACCACAATGGAGTTGAAATGAAACGAACAAGATGTGCTTTAACTGCAGACTTTCAGCTTTAATTTGAGGGTATTTACATCCAAATCAGGTGAACGGTGTAGGAATTACAGCAGTTTGTACATGTGCCTCCCACTTTTTAAGGGACCAAAAGTAATGGGACAGATTAACAATCATAAATCAAACTTTCACTTTTTAATACTTGGTTGCAAATCCTTTGCAATCAATTCCAGCCTGAAGTCTGGAAGGCATAGACATCACCAGACGCTGGGTTTCATCCCTGGTGATGCTCTGTCAGGCCTCTACTGCAACTGTCTTCAGTTCCTGCATGTTCTTGGGGCATTTTCCCTTCAGTTTTGTCTTCAGCAAGTGAAATACATGCTCAATCGGATTCAGGTCAGGTGATTGACTTGGCCATTGTATAACATTCCACTTCTTTCCCTTAAAAAACTCTTTGGTTGCTTTCGCAGCATGCTTCGGGTCATTGTGCATCTGCACTGTGAAGCGCCGTCCAATGAGTTCTGAAGCATTTGGCTGAATATGAGCAGATAATATTGCCCGAAACACTTCAGAATTCATCCTGCTGCTTTTGTCAGCAGTCACATCATCAATAAATACAAGAGAACCAGTTCCATTGGCAGCCATACATGCCCACGCCATGACACTACCACCACCATACTTCACTGATGAGGTGGTATGCTTTGGATCATGAGCAGTTCCTTTCCTTCTCCATACTCTTCTCTTCCCATCACTCTGGTACAAGTTGATCTTTGTCTCATCTGTCCATAGGATGTTGTTCCAGAAATGTGAAGGCTTTTTTAGATGTTGTTTGGCAATCTCTAATCTGGCCTTCCTGTTTTTGAGGCTCACCAATGGTTTACATCTTGTAGTGAACCCACTGTATTCACTCTGGTGAAGTCTTCTCTTGATTGTTGACTTTGACACACATACACCTACCTCCTGGAGAGTGTTCTTGATCTGGCCAACTGTTGTGAAGGGTGTTTTCTTCACCAGGGAAAGTATTCTTCGGTCATCCACCACAGTTGTTTTCCGTGGTCTTCTGGGTCTTTTGGTGTTGCTGAGCTCACCGGTGCGTTCTTTCTTTTTAAGAATGTTCCAAACAGTTGATTTGGCCACACCTAATGTTTTTGCTATCTCTCTGATGGGTTTGTTTAGATTTTTCAGCCTAATGATGGCTTGCTTCACTGATAGTAACAGCTCTTTGGATCTCATATTGAGAGTTGACAACAACAGATTCCAAATGCAAAAGGCACACTTTAAATGAACTCTGGACCTTTTATCTGCTCCTTGTAAATGGGATAATGAGGGAATAACACACACCTGGCCATGGAACAGCTAAGCAGCCAATTGTCCCATTACTTTTGGTCGCTTAAAAAGTGGGAGGCACATATACAAACTGTTGTAATTCCTACACCGTTCACCTGATTTGGATGTAAATACCCTCAAATTAAAGCTGAAAGTCTGCAGTTAAAGCACATCTTGTTCGTTTCATTTCAACTCCATTGTGGTGGTGTATAGAGCCAAAAAGATTAGAATTGTGTCGATGTCCCAATATTTATGGACCTGACTGTATATTTAAAGAAATACATATGTATTGTAATAATATAGATTTCTGTTTACATTTCTTTTTGCTGCTGTATTCACTTGATATGAAGATGAGTTTATTTAAATGGAGTCTTACACTACCAAACTGCCTTATTTTCTTTTGATGATTATCTATCTATAAACTGCAGGAACGTCCGTCTGTCTGTGTGTGTGTGTTATGCGCATTTCTCTCGAACCGTTAGTCCGATGGATTTCAAACTTGGCAGGTGTCTTGCTACGGGCACGAGTAAGTGCAGTGCCATGTTTGATTTCACCGTTAGCTGTCAAGCCACTTAACCTGTATGGAAATTAACACCTCTGCTGAAATGTTAAATTCGTTAATGATCATACGACACAAGACAACAGTGTCTCTCTCTGTGCGTGCGCGCACACACACACACACACACACACACACGGTCCAGTTCTGGTGGTTGATTAACTCAGATATGTGCTGATTAGCTCTCATAACGGGCCGGGTTGGTAGCGCACTGCCATGAGGCTAATGGCTGATTACTCCACATTGTCATTGTGATATTTTGTGATTACATTCTGAATCTGCAACGTTCTCTCTCAGGTAAATCAGTAAGTTAGGGTATACAGTGGAGTTGCATATGAAGTGGTTTGGGGTCCTTTTGTAAGTAATTTTGGGGTAAAATTTGGTTTTGAAGAATTCTACAAGCAGGAATACCACAGGCCAAGCAATCGCCCGTTCCAAACAGGCACATTTTCAACAGGCACTGCACTAGTAGCTTTAAATGAACAATATGGCAAGTTCTTCCTCATTTATGATTGTAGTCTCTCTTGTTTATTTCTCCACACACTTTGTCTACATACTGGAGCTTTTTCCTATTCAGAAGCATCACACAGGAAACAGAAATGATGAATTCAAAAGGGAAGGCTCTCATTGTCCTGCTGTGTGTGACTCCTATCTGTGTGTTATGGAGAGGATATAGGCCATGGTCCCTGCCTCAGGAGAAAAGCCCCTGTGCTTGTGAGCGATGTTTATCTGAAGATGATCCATGGTTTATGAAGCGTTTCAACAAATCTGTTGAACCATTTTTGTCAGCAAACTACAATCTCTCAGAGGACGTTTTCAACTGGTGGAAGGTAAGTTGTAAACTTGCAAGAAAACTTGTCTCTCAACCTGCACTTCAGATCAGGGAATAAAATATAATCAACAGTCATCACCATGGTGACAACGCCTGCATTGTGTTTATATAGTCAATCCATTTGTTTGGTGTGCCTGACAGCGCTTACAGGGTGCAAAGGGCAACTTCAGTACCTTCAGAGAAACAGTGGACAGGCTGTTTCTGACGGTCCGACCCAGTCCAGATGTTCTAGAATCCAGCCCTGACCGCTGCAGGACTTGTGCTGTGGTGGGGAATTCTGGTAATATGAGGAGATCACATTATGGACCTCTCATAGATTTCCATGACGTCATTATACGGTAAGTCCTCAGGCGAAAGAAAGCAGTTTTCTTCTAATATTGTCTTTGGTCACAATGAGTTGAGTCAGTGGGCCACACATCAAATGTATTTCAAAAAAAAATTATTGAATTAATCAAATTTGTCAGTGGCTTGTTGGCTTTACATTGTTAGTTAATTTCCTATCCTGGCATGGCCTGGGACCCACATTCATATGGTTTGATAAAGCACTTATTGCACTTTAACTTAGCATCACACTTACAATAAAGGCTCTGACACACCAACCCGACGGCCGACCGTCGGCAGAAAAGGCAGTCGGACTGATCATTCGGCTCTTGTCGGTCCAAAAAGTGCCTCGGAACACACCAAAGCGACGCCGACCAGAGCGTCCGTTCTGCGCATGCGCGAGACGTAATACGTCTCCATAACAGCAGGCTAATCTGTATCGTCGCCCAAAAAATGAAAACCGGAAATGACGAACGGGTCACGTGGGTCTGGCTTTCACGGCCGGCCGTAATTGCGGCTCGTTCAGAATATGTCTCGTATTTTACGAAAATAGTTAACCAAAACCTGTTTCTGAAGACATTTTAAGTAAGAAATTGGCCATACAGTTGCTGAATCTGTCTGTCAGGTCAGTTTGAAAGATTTTTGTCAGATTTTGAGAGGCCTTCATCAGACTCATCCTGCTCGTCATTTCAAGTTTTTTAACATAAGTCCGACTGCCCGCCCACCGATTCAACATGTAAAATCGGCCAACATGAAGGCCGACGGTTCCTCTGACTGACGACAGCACGGAACACACCAAACAGTCTCGAGTCACTGATCTCGCCAGACTGTCCGACGGGCGATAATCGGGTTGGTGTGTCAGGGCCTTAACCAGTGTAGCTGTCCTCAATTTAGGCCACTGCTTATGTCTCATCTCTGGTTTTTCCTGCATCCACCGTGTGTGTTTCTGTGTGTGCGCGCATCTGTCATGGGGGGAACTGAGCAGCAGCCCCGCCCGCTGCAGAGAGCCAACAGGATTGAAACAGCAGCAGCTTTCAGTGACTTTAGTGAAAAATCAATACAGCATACATGACAGTGCGGATCCACTTTGGCGACACGACTGAAGCGTGGTGACGCAACACCTCCCCTCATTTGTACGTTGATGGGCGCTCTCTCCATGGTTGATGCAAACCGACTGTAATGGCAGCTCAGTCGGAATATGATCTCGAATTTTATGAAAACGTTTTTCTGAAAACATTTTAAGCGAGAAATAGGCCATACAGTTGCTGAATCTGTCTTCATTTCAGATCGACAAAGGTCAGTTTGAAAGATTTTCGTAAGATTTTGAGAGGTGGCGGGCCGAGGACCCGCAAGAGACTTCCCCCAGTCTCCCATGTGCTCTACTTCAATTGGATAGTCGCGTTCAACGGATTCATTTGCATAAAGATGGGCATCAGCCAGCTTTGCAAATGGATGCAAATGTATCGGGTACATGATTCTTTTGGGCAGCTGCAGCCGATGCAGAGAGTTGCTGCCAGAGTCCTTACAAACACCAGGAAATCGGACTATATTACACGGGTCCATATAGACATAATTAACAGGGGGAATAATCAAAACTGGCCAGTGCAATCCCTCCCTCCCCTAAAAAAAAAAAACTATTAGAATTTCCTTTACATAAATAGACATTTGCACCATAAATCGATGCAGAAAAGGCAAACATTGTTGCAGAAAAATTCACCAGAATCCAGGAAATGAAGGGTTTGACATTCAAAATTTTAATTTAGCTCAAAAGTGGAGATCTGTCTCGCAACACTAAACAACACTACAACAACAATACAATTTCAAAGCATTAAAACACCACAACAATAGTACCAACAATAAAATCACAACATTAAGACACCACTACAACAGGACTCCACAACATTAAGATTGGCTGTTTGGGTTTTACGCTTGATGGGAACATGATTGGGTTGATTTCAGCTATGATTTCATCTTGAATTTAAAACCAGCGAAGCTGTTACATTCTCTGATCTCTCTTGGTACTGAGTTCCAATACTTTGTGGCTCTAACAGAGAAGACTGATCTGCCAAACTTAGTAGATCTGTGTACTGCACAGTCACCTCTGTTGGCCATCCTAGTTCTCCAACCAGCCGAAGCCTGAATCCTGGATTTGGTGCATCCCTAGTTTTGCTGCATGTAAGGGGAGCTGGTTTCTAATACATCTAAAGTTCCTTAAATGAAACATGAAAGTTTTACATAATGTGTCGCATGTTTCTTTAAGGACAGCTGTGAGTCAACAGTTATTTCCAAGTATTTACAATGTGCCACAGTCATGATCCTTTCCCCCTTAATAATGATTTCCATTTTTTCTATTATAAAAAGACATATAGGCAGTTTTAGTTTTAGTTCAAGCAGTAGTGGCAGCATGCATGGCAATCCAAGCATCAGCCACTATAGTTTTATTACATCCTCTAGTGTTGAAAGTGCCTCATAGCACAGCAGTAGCTATCATACTATTGAAAAATACAATCTCTTATCTCTCACCATCTAGACACCTTTCATGCATGATGTGTAATTGTTCCAACCACACCTGACTATTGAAGCCATCAACATTGATACCAATAGACACTGATGGAACGCCACATGCTTGTTTATCAGAAACAACTCAGAAATTTTTACCACACAGACACCATACTCTGATGCACAGTTGACTTTGTTTGTTGATAGAATAAATAGCTTGTGTGAAATAGTATTTTATATTTTTATATTGCATGTTGATATCATCAGAGTTAGTGTTCAGTGATGTTGGTGTCGTCTCGTTATCGTCTTTTCTTAGTCATGGAAAAGAAATTTGTTGACGTACATATTTCCGCATAGTTTTTCTTAACTAAATCAACACTGCATTCCGGTTCTGGATTGTATTTTAAATAAAATTTCCTCCTGAGATACTGTAAGATGTTCACATAAAAAATGATTCCTGCTTTACTTTTCTTAATGGAATGCCTTGAAAATAATTTTTCTGAAAAACTTACAATCACTTGATGTTGAATGTGACATTTTACGTCATTTTCAACAGATCTTATGCACCAATAAAATCAAAAGTCAAATCTAACAAGGATTTGGTAAGTAGTTTTTTTGATGATGCATTCAACAGTAAACGTTACTGGCTGCGAGGGTCACGGTTAAAAAAAACTGGTTTAAAGCCTAATTCTGATTCACAACAGGTGATGGTCCTGAATCCAGCTTTTATGAGGTATGGTCATCACATGTGACTGGAAAAGAAGGGCAGGTACCCCTCTACTGGCTTCATGGCTTTGGTTCTTGCTCTGCATATGTGTGACGAGGTAAGGTCATTTTTGGATTAGGGATTTCCTTTTGAATGTCAACAAGTTGTTTTTCTTCTTTTATTTAGTAGGATTTTAGGCAGGCTGTTACTATGTCCTCGGTTACTGACATTTTTAACTTTTGTCTTCCTAGGTCAGTGTGTTTGGTTATGGAGCAGACAGTGATGGAAACTAGAGTCATTACTGGGAAGAACTCATGAACAAAAAGTTAAAAACTGGAGCACATCCTGGAGATACAGAGTATAGAATGATCCAGGAGCTAGATGAGCAACAGAAACTCAGGTTTTATACAGGGTTCTGATGTTTCTCTCAGCATTTAAAGGAAGGTTAGTAGTAGGTAACAGTAGAAGAACATGAAGGGATTTCTGAGCTGCCAATTGTCTATGGTTTAGACAGATACAGATCTTTGTGTTTTTGTATCTAAATATTCTGCGCTTACTAGGCAGATGCTACTTCTGGATTATGTACTGTAGAAAGCACAAGTTATAATTTTGACACACTAATTTGTGCCTAAATTATCCGATGTAACCTAAAATGTAATGGATAAAAAACTGTGCCAAAATGTCTTTTGTTTAGATTGAATCGTAAAGTCTGGGGTAATGATTAAGTGTGCTGTACATTAGTTAAAGTATTTACTGATGTGGTAACTGATTTAAAAACAGGTTTTTTTTCTGTATTTTAATGTTAAACACTTGAATATACCTGCAAAGATACGTCAATGGAATTGCTTCCAATAAAAACTATGAATTTGTATCACAAATATTTTCAGCTTCAGAAGAACCTCATGGTGGCGCTAGAGAAAAAGTTATGGGATCACCAACGTCATTAGGATCCATTTTCTAGAAACCATAAATATCTATGCCAAAGTTTGTGCCAATCCATCCTTTAGATGTTCAGATATTTCAGTCTGGAGGGTGTTAGTTTTATATCCCATTGATCTGTATACTGAGTGATTTATTAGGCTCCTTTTAATTGCTTCAGATTAAAATTTTTCTTTGTTTCTTATGTGATGTGTCTTTAAATACAACACAGTCTCACGGCAGTTCATGAAATGGTCACGTCATTTTTCATCTATTAATTCGTGTACACGGACACGTATATCTCGTTTTTTTCGTGATGGTCAGCACATTTTTGAAACTAATGTATTTCAATGGGAAGCATCTTTCGTGATCACAGCACGATTCCGGGTTGGGTTTAGGAAAACATGACACGCGGGACACAATGCCCGTTCTCCGGGGGACGCGGGACAACAACAGGACGGTTGGGTTTAGGGAAAGAAGAACGGGGAAAGGAAACGTGACACGTGGGACACGATCCCAGGTCTCTGGGGGACGCGGGACAATGACGGGGCGGTTGGGTTTAGGAAAAGAAGAACGGGACGGTTGGGATAGAAATAGAAAAAGGGACTGTTGGGTTAGAAAAAGAAGAATGGGACGGATGGGTTAGGAAAAGAAGAACGGGGAAAGGAACTGGACACATGGGACACAATCCCCGGTCTCCTGGGTGAAAGTCCTGTGTTGATTGACCCATCCACCACCCCAACCAACCTCCCTACGCGGATTTTCGGCCTTTCATACTACTTGCTACCGTAGTCGCTCTTAATACATTAGTCTAAAAAAACGTGCTGACCAGCATGAAAAAAACGAGATAAACGTGACTGTGTACACAAATCAATAGATTAAATTTTGTGACCATTTCACGGACTGATGTGAGACTGTGTTGTATTCTGTGAGACTGGGTTGTTAAATACCTTGGACACCTCAGTTCAGTTGTCCTCTGTGTTGTCTTTATAAAAAAAGGTGCACAGATAATGTGACTGTGTTCAGTGTTGAGCACAGTTCCCACACACTGACCAACCTTTCCTTGTTTTGTAACTCAAATTTCATCAGTTGTAAATCAATTCAGCCTTTTTTCAATTAAATATATTTGTAAACCTCACCCTATTTCTGTGGATTATTGTGAGACTGTTTTACTGCAAATGTCAGAGATCATAATCTTTTGTCTATAAAATACACTATATCAGATGTATTATGATTATTATTGTTATTATTATTGATTATGAAGATCCGTGTGGTCAGGACCAGCTAGTCTCTGGCACGGACCAGTGGTCACAACCACTAGGGGCGCTAAAGACACTGGTCTGTCTTGTGGTCCTTGTCATCTGCCTGTTGTCTTGACCAGTTACTGAGTCTTACTGGTCTTTGGAGTAGTTATTGTACATTTAATACACCTTCTCCCCTTTCTCATTGTGTTGGCTACACTGTGCTGAATACATGTAAAAAAAATAATGAATAAAAATAATTATCTTTTGTCTGTCAAATATTATTGACCATTACTATTAATAGAAATCATAATAACAATGATTAAATTATTATTATTAGTTGTAGTTGTATGAGTAGTACTATCGACTATGCAGGTCCGTGTCTTCCATCATCAATGATCAGGACCACTTACCCTCTTAAACTCTTTTTTGAAGAGAATTGAAGATTCATTTTCAATTGGTTTTTTCGATTATGCCATGACTGCATGGCCACTGCCTTTAAACCAATGAAATGAAGGAAATGCTTGGTGATTCAGTTCCTGGCCAGTCAGGAGCCATTTCCAATTTGAAATACAAATGAAAGAAAATGTCAATAAACCCATAAATTCATTCCTTACAATGAACATAAATTATTCAAATCTTGTAGAACAAGATCATTTATCAGTGCCAATCACTGTCTATTTTCTCAGACTTTAAATATGGCTGGCTGTCCAACCTTATTTAATAGTGTAGAGGTGATTCCTGCTAGGATGGGATGTTAACCCTCAACAACATGATGCTAATGGAACAGGCCTTGTTACTTAGGATTTATAAATAGAATTACAAATGTTATGCATTTGTAATCGTAATGTGTAACACTGATTTCTGTTTTTTATCTTTGCCCCCCTCCCTCAAAAAAGGCAAAACTGCTTGAGCTGTACAAGGCACCAGCAACGGACTATGCCATTGATCAGGTGGCCCAGGCATTAGTTTACCTGGCTGACCTTTTAAGTATTTGCCCACAACCTCTCCTAGAAGATGACCTCCACACCTCATATCCATGGCTTACAGATGATGTAAGTAGACATGAATGCATGTGATGTGTCATTACACCAAAGTTTTAAATAGTGACAGCTTTATTTGTTCCTTTACAGGCAGTGAATGCGAGAGTTCTCCAGCTGGCAAAACCTCTGGAGAATGTAAGATACGTTTTATTGTAATTTGTCTTTGTTATGGATAGTGAATACAAAAATAGTATGCAGCTACCCAAAAGCCATTGCTCTTTTTACAGGTGATTACTTTGCAAACATTTCATTTCACGGCTTGGTGGAGGAATTGGATCAATGGGGAATCAATCAGCTCCCGCCATTTGCATTGCATCCAGGTATGCATGTGTTTTATCTGCATATTCTTTTGCTTTATCTTAGAAAATAAACTATTGTCACAACTAATAATAACTTTTTAATTGTGACAGTGTAACAGAAGAAAACATCATTCCTTAGTGTTGCAGCTGTAATTTGGTGTTAAATATTTTTTATTCAAGGGCTTAAAGCAAGACTCAAAGGTTCTGTTTCCACGGGTTGTTGGCCATCAAACTCCAGAGACTGGTAATCATTTCATTCTGTGGGTGAGTACTGCTGTGAAACTGAAAGGGTTTTTTCTTAAGACTTTTCGGGGACATTGCTATCTTTTCTTATTTTTTATTTGTTTTAGAGAGACAGGATAGAAGGTGGGAAGGTCCAGGACCAGATTAAAACCTGACATGACTATTATGCTATGCCCGTAGCCATTGAGCCACCATGGATAACCATAAAAAGGCTTTAGTAATTTTTATTTGCATGTAGTGGACTGCACTATACTTACTATACTATACTGGCCATTTTGTTGACAGGTATTTGATGGCTCAAAAACAGAAATCCGAGTCTATGATTCCTTTGAAAAGTACACCTTGATTTCTCAACCTGATATGGACATTCTAAGGTATGTAAACACATTTATTCTAATAAACTGTGACATTATATGAAAAACATAACACTGAATGATACATCTGTTGTTTTTAGCCTTGCATTTCAGAACATATGGAGGCTGAAGGAATGGTCCATTTCATATCCAGACCAGTGGAGACAGAAAGATGGCGTCAACAGCGGTGTCTTCGTCTGCACTGTATGTACTAGTTTTGTAAAAGGGAAAAATGATTTAAGGAATTGCTATTGTTTTAATAGATAGTATACTTTGGTTATTACATAGATTAACTTCATATTGTACAAACAACATGAACATGGTTGTTTTTTATGTCACTCACTTCAGGCAGCTGAGCTTGATATCAAAGGGACAGACATGACGAATGAACCCTTGAACCAATTCCAGTTGGGGCATCTCAGGATGTATCACGCAGCCTGCTTGATTGCCGATTCTGTTCCTAAGGTGATGTAAAAATCATAAGACACTAGGCGACTGATAATATAGGCAGGCTATGAAATAAGTAAATCGTTAGTTAAATCTTTAACAGTTCAAATATTCTTTTTTGTAGGGGAAGAAAGTGCGCGAGTCTTGCATGGCAGAAGCAATTCATGCCTGCAATTACTACGACAGCACTGGAAAGGGGCAGTCAAGGTACAGTAGTATTAGAGTTGTTAAAACAATGCACCAAGTACCAGATTCACAGCTTGGAGCTGGCCTTGTGCACTGTCAGCTGCACATAGTTTATTGGCAATATTACATCAGGAAGAAAATGATCTTCCATTCTTAAGCTTTGTACAGTTCAACTAAATGTTGGTAGTGTAGGATCAATGTAGCATGTGGATCGCAGTTGGCATTAGCACACTCTGCAGCCTGAATCAGGCCCTGTGACTGGATTTGTTGTAGCTGCTCCTTCATTTACACCTGTCATGTCTCTTGAAATTGTAGGCCATTGTATCCTCATGTGCAGAAGGAGGACTGGGTGAAATGCGAGACATGCAATGGCTGGCTGCACAGAGACTGTGCCTGTTATGAGCCCAGTCAGTCAGGCATTTTCACATGTGGGTGTGACCTGCCTGAGACGCCTTCACCAGGTTTGACCAATCTTCAACCTTCTCCTACTAATTTTTTTACTAATTAAACACCTGAATATACATGACAGTAACTGCTGTGGGAATTTAGCTGCAGCTTCTATAAAAACTGAAGCAAGACATCATTGGGTCTTTTTTTTTATACTGTCAAACGGCAGTACATAAACATTCTCCTCATCTTCCTCTGTCACTTAGTTCACACAACACAAATGCCACGTTGTGGTCTAAAAGTGCAACATCAAACAACATGAAATCATGTGTTTGAATTTAACCTAATCTTGATTTTTAACCATCTGAACCATTCAACCATCATGAAATGTAACTTATAAATTAATAATAATGAACAAAGAATACAACAACCATTCTTTGACAGATGTGACATATTGTACTGTGCTGTATTGCTGCTTATTTGTTTTTTATGTACTTTGACCTGCCTCAAGAACAAAGTGGTTGAAGGCCTAATTTCCAAGGAAAGAATACAAGTTTGTATTGTTTATTCTAGTTATTTATAAGCAGTAAATGTTGAACCAGTGTTCTTAACAAATGTCATTCTTAAAGGAAGTGAAAGAAATGCTGGACAGTGGGGAGAGGAAATCCAACAGGATGTTCCTTTGGCAAAACCGTGAGTGAAACCGTGCCCTGAAAACAATCCTTAACGGAAAGCCAACATGTTTCAACGAGAAACACGTCAGTCATATTTTTTTTAAGTCGTTTTTTAAAAGTGGTCATTTTGTCAAAGAGAATGAATAAATGTTTATTTACCCTTACTATGTCCAACAGATGAGTGACCTCATTGATTTGATAAAGCCAACGTTGTCATTGGATCACAGCCTCCTCCCAAACATCGACTTTGTCATTGATGTCATGGTGCCAGAGGTATGTTCCAATTTTAGTTGAACAAAGACATAAAGGTATCCATTAATGTCACAGTTCTACCATTCTAACAGAATTTAGCTTACTGTTACTTGATCACCCATAAATATAATTACATCTGTTAATTTAACATTAATAAAGCTGGTAATGTGTCCTTTTCCTTGTTTATTTTTTTTTCCTATGTTGTCCTGAACTAAAATGTTTTCTTTTATGCAGGCCACAGTTGACATCCTGGTGAGATTTGAGGGTTTTTCCAGATTTTATGCAGAGAAAATCCTTGGAACGATCATCGAGTGATCCGGTGCTGGATCAATCAAGATGATTCGACTGTTACTTTTGTTACTGTACTGTAGGCTAGTTAAGTTGAATTTTTAATTAAACGTTTACATTTTTGTATTTCATTTGATGTTGCTTTGTCACTCAACTCTACAGCTTTTCCTCCACTACATTTATTTGACATTAGTTTCTAGATCAAGATGTGATACAAAGGGTAATGTGACAAACACATTGGTGAAGTTTAAACTAGTCAGGAAGACACAGACCTGCATAGTCTATAGTATTACTCATACAACTACGACTAATAATAATAATTTAATCATTGTTATTATGATTTCTATTAATAATAGTGATCAATAACATTGGATGGACAAACGATTATGGCTTCTCACATTAGGCGATTCTGCTAACACAGTGAGAAACGAAAAGTTGTATTAAAAATAAATACAAACAAACACTCCACAGATCACTCAACTAGTCCAAACAACAGAACAGATCACAGAGGAGGTGGTCAGGACCAGCCAGACCACAAAATTGGCTACAACCCCTGCTGTCACAATTTGTATCTAGCATGCACACCCAGCGCTCTCCAGTAGATGCTGCTAACACAACATTTATGGCTGCCAACCGCTGTTAAACTACATGTAAATAGAAGAAGATGGAGAAGCCTGTAAAAGTGCTGCAGGCATGAATCTGCTTGACGTTCGTCCCAGTAGGTTGATATTATTAGGATTTTTTTGTCAAAAATGTACATTTATGTTTTAAGCTTCATTGTCGCAGTGTATTTGCAATTGCCTTTGTGTTATGATGAGGTCACAGTTTGTTACTTTTTGGACCGTGCTGACGTTAACATTCTTGTATAGCTTGTACAGTGGGGGTAACATTAGCTATCGTTAAGTCAGCCCTGTAACATTAACAGTCAGCTGTTGATGCAACTAAGAGGGGCCTATTAAGGAAAATGAGGTTTGCTTGGTCTTTGTTTGGAATAGGCAGTCTGAAATGTTATTTAACGCTGCTTAAACCCGTCGCCAATCTTGATTGACATTACTGTCTTTTAGCAGGCTCAGTAAAGCTAGGTCATTATATTTGGTTTCAGACCATGCTACCCTTTCCGGAGCAGGGTCTGTTTTGCCCCTGTGTCTCTACGGTGACTCAGAAAACTGCATCTTTTAAAGTGAAACCCTCATAGCCAAGAAACTCATCTTCAACCAGCTGTTCTACTGACACTACGCTGCTATCGCTGGCATGAGGTATGTCCCATAGCACTTAAATTGCCTCTTCAAAGTCTCCCTTCCTCGCGTCTTAGTCCCTTCCACCGAGTAGGCCCAGGAGAAACGTGAGGAAATCATCGGAGGAGAGAGGCAACAAGCAAATGTGTTTTAGAGGGATGAGATGTCCTTTCTTCTGGAGCATCACATGAATTCATCAGCTGTTTGGGCAGAGTTAGAAACTCCTTCAGCTGCACGGCTTCTGGGAAGGCTGCTCTCGTGTATCCTCGCCTATAGCTCCTCGATGATCCCTCCTCCATGCTCTGTCTTCGGGGCAGAAATAAGAGCTTTGAGACGGCCTTCACCGAGGAGGGATAGAACAACTTCCGGTTCAGCAGAGGATCGAGGTGTCGAAGAACTATCAAATAAGGGTGATGAAATTCAGCCTTGGTCATGTCATTTTTCAATGGGACTTCCTCTTCCTCGGCCAGAGCAATAAGCGAAGTATTCTTTAGCGTTCTGAACTGCTCGATTGACATTGAAATGTCATTTTCCTCATCGACCATCGCTCCTAATGCTATATTACTGACCAACAAACAGAAAACGACTTTACAACACTAGTATTTTTACGACCATCAATGTCACACACATCTGCAAATTACCACAGGCCTGCGTCAGCAGCAACCAAACTCACAGCCCTACCGTTAAAGAACATTAAATCCACAACAGCTCCAACACCTCGTGTTGTCCCTCTAACCAGGACCAACTATCACGCTACCTACCTTCTAAATTGTCCGCCGACATCAAGCATTATTTCATTTATTTTACAGAGTTTTTGAATTACCATTCAAATAAATAATATGAAAAAATATATTAAAATGTTGGTTGAGTGAGTTTAGCCTTCGGGAGGGGCGAAGGTCGTGTCTCATTTGGAACACAAGACCAAATAAGAGTTGACTTGCAAAATGTAATGTGCAAAATAATTGCTTGATGACATTGTTTTTGTGATCCTTAGGAGCCGAAATCCTGATCAAATGTGTTTAATTGCACAGCCCTAACTATTAAGATTAATTGTTACATTGCATTAGCTCAATTGGTAATGTACAAATTGATTTTAGCTTTTTCAACTCACTTTCAAAGCAACTGTGTTAATCCTATTTGCTAATTTGATTTGAAAAAAAGTACTTCATTTTTGTGTTCATCTGAAAACTGACAGCCAGTGTTTGTTTTGACATAGGCCTGCTGATGTACAGCCACGTACATAACGCCTTTTGACTGTCAAAGTAATTGCATCCTGGAGGTGTAAGAAAGTACTGTTTTCACTTCTGTTTTTCTTCTTAAATGTGCTTTATTGAATTTTCCTTTTCTATTCATCAAAAGAGAGACCAGCTGATAACAAATATGTAAAGTGTAACACTGTTCAGCTCAGCATAGACAAATAAAACAAAAACAAAATAACCTCTAAAGGCTAATCTGTCTGCACGCTGCACATCATTTTGAGTTAATTATCACAGTATCACAACAACAACCGGCACCGTAGTTGGGCCTTAGCACCTAAAATGGCAGATACATTCACATATTAAAAAAAAGGGGTTTTACCCATTTTGTTAAAGTCAGCTGTCTTGGAGTTTATTAGACAAGTCAGGAGGTGGAAGAGCGGAATATGCTCCATTATTATCCTCTACCAACCAGAGATAGTATACCAAGTTCCTGAAAACCGTTTTCTCACACATGCTCATACACTGATAAGATACCAGCAATTATATCTGAATTAATATAGTGTTATTAACGGTCTCAAGAGTAACTTCCCTGATCAGTAATTCACATGTTTGCCACCATCTGTTATGGTCGTGGCCCTTTTTGGTGGACTCGCACTCATGACAGTGAGTTGTATGAAGTACACTGCAGATCAAATATCAGCACTTGCAAGTGCATCTAGTGTAGCATCTAGTGGTGAATAAATAGTATATGCTGCAGTTAGACTGTGAATGTTGAAAATCAAAATTAGCTTGTTGCACATATTTTACACTGTTGATTTTATGATGAATTGCGCTGCGCAGGAAGTACATCCTCTGCTGGGCCTTTTTCCTGGTGGTGTTTATGTTGGAAGCCCACTTGAACTGCCAGATGGTTGATCCCAGAAACCTGAAGGTTTCCACAGCGGACACCGTGTTGTCCAGTATGGTGATGGGGGGCAGTGTTGGGCTGCTCTTCCTGTAGTCCACTGTCTTCTCCACAGTTTTAAGAGCTTTCAGCTCCAGATTGTTCTGACTGCACCAGAGGGCAATCTGTTTATCCTCCCGTCTGTATGCACACTCGTCACCTTTACAGATGAATTCAACTGGTTTAATCCGTTTCTTTGTTGTTGCTGAGCTGTTTGTTTGCTGCAAAGAAAATGCCCTGGGGCCACAGTCAGGACCTGTGCAACTAAACTGAATAGTCCCATAATGCTTTTGGAATTCATAATCGCCCTCTCAACTATCTGCACGTACGCCTCCATCAACTTCGATCTAGCTTGCGACCCTCTGTACCCGTCTGACAGACACCCTTTCTCGGCTTAAAATTACTCTGCAACAACCGGGTGAAAGTATGCGAGCTCGGGATAACACTAAACACATTAAAACAGTTTTATTATTTCAAAATTCGATATTTGAGGTGAGGGATGACATTAAAAATGTAAAGCTCAAGGTCATAGTTTTCCATAGGTGGCCAAGTGATTGCCTGTTAAATAAGTTCAAGCAGTTTGTCATTTGGGATAACAATTTTGTCATTCAGGATAACAGTTTCTTTCCATTATCCCACAATGTCATTTGTTACTTTGAAATGACACATGCATTGTTTTATTTTTTACTATTTTAAGGCTTTTAGGCATACACATATATTGTTTTATAATTACATATGTAACATTAATATGTTTTCTTTAAATGTTTTAAGGAAATCCGTTGCAAGGGTGGTTTTTCTAGCATATTTAGGGGTCCAAGCCCAAGGGGGCTGGGGACAGATCCAGCAGAGCTGTGGAACCCTATTGTTTTCCTAAGGATTATTATTTTTTTGCCTCTAAAAGTCACGCTACAGCCTAAACCATACATGGTGGGGGGTGCCATTTTCAGGACTGGTCCAGATCCCTGCAAGGACCTCAGAGAGAAAATTCACCCACTTCCATCACTAGGTGGCACTATAGCCCAAAGAAACACTTTTGGCCTTATAACTCCCACACTGTACGTAGCGCATTAAAAATCCACATATCCACGTGTCCCCTGAACTCAGCTGAATCTCCTGATGTAGGCCACGCCCATTTCCACCTAGACTTGTATGGGCAAAATGCAAAACTTTAGATTCTTGTTTGCCATGACCCTCTGAGGGTCCCCAACAAAGTAAAAAAAAAAAAAAGAAGTTTTAAACAAAAAGTTTATATCTCATGAACGGCTCATCCGATTTTTACGAAATTTATACCTTTCCTTCGAATGAAATTGCCTCAGTAATCTATCAATATTACAAGACTGCCTAACTGCTATTAAGGATTGGATGTCAGATAACTCCCTTCAACTGACAGCCGACAAAACAGAAGTCCTCATTATAGGCCCACAAGAGCATTTCCGGCAATATACGGCGGAGTTTTGATCCCTTAGCAGCAAATATTATATAAGTAATATAAGTAATAATATAAGTATAGTATAATATAAGTAAAAACTCATACAAACAAATGAACTTTGAGTTGCACATTAGGAAAGTGGTCCAATTGTGTATCTTCCAAGTAAGTAAATCAAAATTCTATTACCTTGAAAAATAAACATTCATGCCTTTGTTTATTATTAGGATTCAAACCCCGAAGGGGACTCTTGGACCATAAACATCCGCCTAGATGTTTTTCTGCTAATTTGCATAATGTGGAAAACAGTTAAATTAACAGGCCTGAAATTTCTCACACATATCCAACTCAATGTGCCCTACAACAAAGCCTCTTGGAACCATAAACATCCACCATGATGGATCTTTGCTAATTTGCATAATGGGAAAACCAGTAATACAATTTAGATTCTATCGACACCAAGATTGGTATACAGCCTTGCGGGACTGAGATACACGTCTTCTATAAATGAGCAAGATTGTTAAAAAAAAAAAAAAAAAACATGGCCACCATCATTCAAAGCACTTCGAAAGGGTGGGGCTTAGCTGCGATTTGGCCATAACTAAAGTTTTTCTTTAACAATCCTACTCAATGAACACATCCTGGCCCCAAGACCTGAACAGCTGGACATATTGTAATGCTGCATCCACTGTAGTGACAAAACAGGTGGGTGCTTGGTCTCACCCCTTTTTCTATACAGAATTAAACCAGCTGAAGTGACTTTGCTCAGCTTTGTGAAGACCAAAACCCGATCAATTATGCTTGCAGCTTTGACTTTGGCGATTGGGCTGCTGCAATCTGTTGGCCGAAAAAGGGTTTGAACCCGCAAATTGCCTCTGCTGGGAAATTTTGCGGGAATGATAGCACTGTACAGCACCTTGCAACCATGGTTTTGAAAGGTGTAAAGTTTACTTACTTACATACTTACTAAAAATTTGTATTTTAGGAAATTTAGGAAAAGTGGAGCATTTAACATTGTCTTGTTTTGGTAGTTTAATAGACTTATGTGAGCCAATAGCTTCTATTCACCAGGTATTGTTATTACCACTTCATCATTATCATTTCACTTTCACCATTAGTCATTTATTTCTAAAATACACTTATGTTCCCATGAGGAAATAGATACAGACAGTTATTTTGTGTGTGTGTGTGTGTGTGTGTGTGTGTGTGTGTGTGTGTGTGTGTGTGTGTGTGTGTGTGTGTGTTGGTTTAATATATGTCTTTTATCTCTCCACTGGCTGATGCATTGAAGTTCCTCAAAGGGGCGATTCCAGGATTTTTAAGTGGGGTGGAACAGGGGGGACCAATAATTATTCAGGGGGGGCCCAGGGATTTTATCAGAATACAGCATAGAAAAAAATCTGCTTAGAAATGTAGGAAATATTGGATTGGATATTGCTAAATAAAACATCACAGTCATTATTAATTTCACATTTTTATTTTCAACAAATTGTGTATCCAGTACACATTTTCTATGGGCTCTTAAGGCAAACATTTGGATAGTCATCATGGAAATATTAATTGGTCTCTAGCAAGCCACTTCACATTCACAAGATGGATATTCGGACAGTTTTTAAAGGAAAAGAGAAAGCTGGAAACTCAGATACTGCCAGCAGCGCCTGCAACACTGGAGCAACAGTTAACGATAGTGGATGTCATGCACCTGCTAGTGTAAGGAGAGATGGGGGAGAGGAGGGGAGTGTTGACATCAACCGCAGGACCCAGCTAACTATAATAGTTATAATACAACTCACACAACAGGTGTGTGACCGTGCAACCGATGCAATTCATCATATTTGCTAATTTTAAGCACAATCCATGGCAAAAGAAAAAGTGCATCTTCATGCATTTCCAACCACTGCTGTGTTAAATTAATTAAAGATTGCCATTTTAATCCAGTGATCACTAAACAGCTGTGGGATCACAAGGCAACGTTACAGAAACATCCTAGTTAAAAATGTGAATATGCAAATTAACTATGTTTAGCTACCTTATTTAATTATTTAATCCTAACCCTTTTCCACTACGCATTAATGATGATCACGAATGGCTTCATCATATTTATATCATATCCTATCTTAACATATTCTTTACAATTTGCTACATTTGTTTATACTCACGCTACAAAAACATACATATTTACATATTCATATTCACCATAGAAAATTAATAATACAAATTTAAAAAAGTAAATGAACATTAATAAATAATCTGTGAGAATGTCCTGTGACGCAATGCGATGGACTCATTTCATTTGTTTTCTGGAGCTAAATATTTGGAACACACATTCATGGTTTTTAATGGAAACTTTTCAGGTAACTTTAAGGGAATTTCATTGGCGTAGCTAACTTCACAGCAGGTCAATTCAAGTGCTTAACATTAAACTGCATTTCCTGCATACAGGAAAGTGCATAACAATATGTAAAATATGTTTT